>NC_142888.1:64968306-65275483 GCF_051225735.1 Oryctolagus cuniculus
CCTTTGTAACAAAGATCATTCTCTTGAACCTCTCCAACTGGTTGTGTGTGGTTGGTTTCGGCTAAGGTGGAGCTGGTTCTACCATTACATTGTTGTTATTACTGATAATTATTTTCATTGTGCTATGAAATATCTACATGGCATTTTATGGCATCACACATAAAGACCATACCCTTTTCCTCCAGTTCTAGAAGGCATTGCTTGGGCTAAATTTTCAGGTCTGTAGATTTTTAAAAGTAGAATTCCATGGTAATTTTTATACATATCTCATTACCTTCTTGAACTTCATAGAAATTTACTATATGTTCTTAGTACATAAAATGAAAGCTGTCACAAAGTAAATATGTCAGCTGCCTCAGACATAAATCTTTCTTAAGGAGACAGTCTTCCTCCATTCCATTCACTCATTTATCCATTTATTCGTCTATTCAAAATGTTGTCACTTGATCTAAAAGAAGAAACCAAGGGGATTAATTTTAGAAGTTTAAGGATTGAAATTTTTGTGAAACAAAAGCTAGATTTTGAGCAATATTTACTTGTACTTATGGGTAGCCTCAGTCAATCACGTTAAGGTGGTGCTTGTTGGAAGCAGGTAACTAAGAGAAATAGAAAGAATTATAGCCATTTCTTTGAAATCATCATAATCCACTTGGCTTTTCTGATATTTACATAGACAAATAGATGACTTAAGGCCAAAGTATTCCCTTTGCTCAGGGCCCAACTAGAAACATCTCAGACATGCTGAAACAGTCAACAAAATAACCACCATGAACCATAAAGTGACTCCAGAAACATTACAAAAAAAAAAAAAAAGATATAGAAACTCAACACATGAAAGCACTTAAGAATGATTTGTCACAAGATTTTCATTTTTGTGGGTCCACATGGTCCTATTTGGTATTGAAGAAGACAAACTAAGAGCATTACATTTTTCTGTCTTATTAGAAATATCAAGATACATTTCTGTGTGTACATGTACATATTTATCTACTATTATGTTAGGAACAATAAAATTTAAAAGAACTATATTGCTCCAAGTCTGTGTGTGTGTATGAAATTTGCTAGTGAATGTATTAATTGTTTCCTGGTTTTTCACATATTCTTGGCTAGTCATATAAAGCCTAAAATTAAATACAGATTACAAGATTTGGAAACCATTGTTTTACTCTCCTTGAAGACATCTAAATTCTCTGAAAAAAAGTTTACATTTCCATACAGCAATTTAGTACCTCCAATTAAACCTTATAGCATTGTTGATGACACCAGTATATAATACAACAGTACAAGTTTGCCCATTAAGACTCATTATGTAAATTAAAGGATCTATTATGCTATTTTGTCTTTGTGATATATTACACATCACTTGTAAGTAAGAATTTTGAACTTGCAATTGAATTCAGGTATTAAAATACAGTATTTTAGCTTGGTTATTTTATTTATAATGCCCCAACAAAATTCTCTGATGTTCTTATTTAGCAATGTCATAAGTAGAAAGCCATAAATTCTATAAAAATTTAAAGAATACCTTGTACATTATTTTGGGAATAGATTAAGTGGGAAAGGCTGCATTTTTAAAAACTCTGAGATATTTTATCGTAAGTCCACAGATTTCTTCTTAAATTCAAGGAAATTTAAATTATTATGGACAAAAGAAGTTTTTTGTTTGTGAAGATACTTTACTAAAATCCAATTCTTAATCTAGTTCCCATCACAGGATATTTGGACTAAAGATCTTAACCTCATTGCTCAGCATGTGAGTAAAACTAAGTTTTCATGACTGTCAGGCACACCCAACTAAACCAGTTTTAATTTTGTAGACTCCTGCATTGCTCAGATTGGCAAATCGCAGCATGCTGTAGTCTCTAGTACATCCATGAGTCATTAAATTTTTTTAAAAAGAAAGGACATCTTGAAATCCACCTTGTCAACACTGATGATGATTAGAAAGGAAATGTAATTGATTTATTCACAAGTAGGACCGCTTAAAATTATATCCCATCTTTATCATCAGTTACACTACTTCAAGTATGCTGGCCTGAAAGAAATGAAATGCTTTTTACCTCCCACAGAGTAAAATTATTTTACCATTAAATATAATAATTGATTTCAATGATAGACTTAGCTGTCACCCTTAGCCTCTACAAAAGAATTTTTCATTACATAGTTAAACAGCCAGTTTTGAAGCCCAAATTCTCCAAACCACTGAGCTTGGGTTAATTCTACAAGGCCTGCTGAATATATGAGGATTGCATAGAAGCAAGCAAGATGATTTGAAAAATTGTTAGCACTTCATAAGTTTTTGCCCACCAATTTGTTTTGCAAATGAAAATGGATTGGAACAAATCATTGAAATGATTATACATTAATTTTTACTGGGGAAAGAAGATAGGCCAAGATAATAAAATAAGCCCTCTCAGTGCTTTGAATTAAGTTACACTCTGAATTGTCCAAGCACACTTTCCAGTATGCTTACCTGGGCACACTTCATTTATTCATTCATCTATTCATTCATTTATTCATTTATGCAGTAAACACATACTGTTTTCCATTTCTATGACAGTCTCTGTTCTAGGTTTTGGGAACACCATACTAAGAAAAACAACTGAGCTAGAATGCACTGTGCTACATGTTATGATGCGTTTAAGCATGAGACACTATAAAAGCATGTGGAGCAGAACATAACCCAGTCAGGAAAGGCATTTTAAAAGTAGTGACATCTAAGCTTAGATGGTAAGCCAAGGGAAATGAAGGGGGATGGGTGATTCAGGTGGATTGAGCAGGCAATGTTTACAAAGAACTGAAAGAAATTATTTTGACGCCTAGAATGAATTGTTCTCTGGGTTTTCTTCACAGAAGTATATCCCTTCACAATGCAAACAAATCTCTTTCTGTTCTCTTCTTGTAGCAGAGTTCAGTTGCATAACTTCTAAAAGTTAATATGAAAATGCAACAAAATACTAATGTATAGAATGCAGAGAAAGTGCAGTTTCGTGAGAGGAAACCAACACTCATGAAATGTGTATTCTTTCACTGGTTTCCCCAACCTAATTAATGACGTGGCATACACAGGAGACTGAGTATGAGAAAATTTGGTTAAATCAGAGAAGCTGAATAGTAGACTAGATATTAATTGGATCCTTTTTAATGCTCTTAGTTCCACTGTCTAGTGCTCATTCAGATCTCAAGTGACAAGAGAACTCCTCCTCTCACTTCTTGAAGTCATCTAAGGATTTTCTTTTTCAGTCTCACTGGTTGGTGTCTAACTTCGGAATGGCTTTAGAGAGGAGGCTGAGAGGATAGTAGCATGCAATCTCTAAATTTGTGTCAACTAAAGTATCTAAAGATGTTTTTTACTGGAAAGTGAAATATTGCCCCATGTACTATCTCCTTGATAAAAACATGTTCTATGTTTTTATATGAATGATACTAATTAAATGTCAGCATCAGCTTGAGGCCCAGCCTTAGTCTGAGTAACTTCACCTATAAAGGTTGAATCTTTCTGCTACACAGTTTCTATAACTCTGAGTGCCTACAGCAAAAGCCACATCAATGGCTCTATTGTCATCAGATAATCCTTTATTCTCCGAGCATCTTCTCACAAAATACAGCCTTGTTCAGTTAATAAAACATCAGCTATTTAATTTATTTACTATTAGAAAACCTTGTTTTGCAGCGTTTGAAATCTCCAGGGAGGGAAGTAGATGATACAAATGAAATTCTTTTTGCCATAAAAAGGGATTATATGGAGAGGGCCTGTGGTTACTGTGAGGACTTTTTATGAGATACAAGTTTTTATGAGATTTAGTTTACATTTTGGTTCCTAATTTTTGGTTTACATTATGGGTGTGTACAGATAATTTGGCCTTCACATTCCACAAGTAGTTTTAAGACAACACTAAATGCTGAAGCAAGCTGAAAAAAAAAATAGATACCACTTGTGTTTTGGAGAGATTGCTTGGAAGAGTCATTAGAGAAGAATTAATTCAGTTGGAATTTGTCTAATCTATGAATCTGACAAGAGCATTTTTTTGCTTTGTGAGAACTTTGATGACAAGTTTAATAACATAAACAAGCAATCATGTTGCTGCCTTTCCACAAATTATTATAATAACTCCTTCTACCATAGTTGTACGGAAGCATTTTCCTAGATACTCAAAATTTAGCAGCATTATCTAATTTGAAGTTTGAAAACCTCCTGGACACAGTGTGTAACTAGGAATTAATGATCAAATAACTCTTTGCATCATTAATAAAAATGGCCTCAGAAAGAAGTGTTGAGAAAAAAATCTAGGAAAGTTGATTTGGGGAGGCACTTCAAACCTTGAAACTGAGTAGCTATGAGGCAGCATGTTGTAGTAGAAATAGCACTAAATAGGACCCAAGGATGTTGGCTTCAAGTGCCGACATTGTCCATAATTAGCTGGGCAAACTTGAGCAATTTACTTAACTTCTGCTGATAATTTGTCCAACTATAAAATTACATTTTAAATCAATAATCTCTAGTATCCCTTTCCTAAGCACTTAAATTGTTATGATTCTCGTTTTTTTGAAAGGCAGAGTTAGAGACAGAGAGAGAGAGAGAGAGAGAGAAAGAATGAATTTGCCATCTGCTGGTTTACCCCCCAAATGACTGCAAAGGCCAGGGCTGTACTAGGCTGAAGCCAAGAGCTTCATTCATATCTCCCACGTGAGTGCAAGGGCCCAAGCATTTGGGCCATCTTCTGCTGCCTTCCAGGCCATTAGTAGGGAGCAGGACTGGAAGTGGAGCACCCAGGATTCAAACCAGTACCCATAAAGGATGCTGGCACCACAGCCCACAGATTAACCTGTTGTGCCACAGTACTAGCCCCTATCCCATGTTTTTATAAAGCCTCAGAAGGTGTTTCTGCCCTAAGAATGGGTATTGAAGCAAAGGGACATTGCCTTATTTAGTTTCTATGAAATATGACATTATAATATAATTCTATCTAAAATTTCCACACATTTTTGGCTTATTTAAACCCTTTGGCATTCTATACATGGGTGAAAGGACCGATGGTGAAGGAAACAGTTTTCCTAGTTTATTAGTTCAACACGATCTTTAACACTTGCATTTGAATAACAACTTTTTTTCCTTTCTCTCACCTCTCCTCTCTTCTCCCTCTTTCTCCTTTTACTCTGTGTTTCTCACAGGAACACATTAGATTCAATGAGGGTGGAGGAAGGATTAAACCCCATACTGAAGCAGTTAACTGATGAAGCAACAGGGGAGCAGCGTCCTGAGCTTAGTCACTGAGCTATCTGATTGGAGGGTGCCATTAAGCATGTTTAAAAGATGATGGCAGAAGTGTCTGTAGAAACAAAAACTGGCAGTCTTTGGCAATAGTTGGCAAGTGATATAAAAAACAGCACAAGATTTGGGCCTTCAAAATAGGAACAAAGCAGCACAAGTTGAAAACTATCAGTTATCGCTTCTCAGCCTTTTGGCTAAGATCAAGTGAAAACTATCAGTTACCCTTACTAGAATGTATCAAAAAGAATAAAAGAATAGTACCTCTGAAAATAATCTATCACAATAGGGTTGCAGAGATTTTTCTCCTTGTTTAAATCTGAATTTGTCCTGAAATCCTGAGAGTCCTTTATTAAATCTCAGAAAATATTTTGATAGAAATACCAATGACAGGTTGTAAACTGAAATTTACCAAAATGAGATTTCTCATTTTACACATGGGTAAACTAAGGTCTACAGTGACTTGCCACTGCTTGTATAGCTATAAATATATGCATACACTGGCTTTCTTATGTAAAAGATATCAAAGGGCATTATTCTATCAATATTGCTTCAAAAAGAAAAATGTATAATTAATACGCACATGTTGTAATAATGGGACATTAGGAAGAGCCTTTCTACAAAAGAACCTACTAAGGCAATTACATAATTATGGGGATAATTGCTTTCTAGTGAGTTTCTTAAAAAGAGGAAGAAAGAATATACTTGTGGCCAGCAATGACCAGTCTGAAACAAAATGTTTCACTGAAATTAGAAATGAAAGCACTAACATTCAGCTGCAAAATTGAAGCATAGCTTCCCATTAATTAATACAAAATGTTGCTCTACGTAATTCAATTTTAAATCAATAAACAAAGCTTTGGTTTCAAAAAAAAAAAAAAACCTTGGAAAAGAGAGACTGAAAAACATTCACTGACCTTTGGTTCCATGTCCTCTGAGTTTACTTTTATGTAGCTGAAGTCGCCCCAGCATATATCCAACACTACAATGTGAGTAAAGTGGTAACCACTAATGATTATAAAGTGTTAACTGCGTGCCAGCACTATTCTGTGTGCTTTTACATGCATTAACTTGGTTAATTCTCATGTCAGCCTTATGAACTTACCTAATATTATTAGCCTGTTGTTACTGATGAGGAAGTTGAGGCACAGGAAAACTTTACACAGCTTGTAACTTGTGGAGCTCAGTCTGTCTCCAGTACTTCCAATAGTATTTGTTTATATGAATAGAGAAGAGCTGAATAGAAACTAACTTCTATTTTCTGTTCATCTCTTAACAAGCTGAGTTCTCATGATAAGCCAAAAAATAAGTAAATTTATATGCAAATGTTCATTAATATCATAAGGTGTGAAAAGTGAAGATTTATAATCAAAGAGAAAATACTTTATCATGAAAACAGCAAAACTGTACGTTTTAAAAGTCAAGGCATTAATCCCTTCACCTACTCTGAATCTCAAAGCTTCTAAATCAGAAACATATTTTCATTTCAAAAATGATTTATTCATCTGAACAGGAAAAATATGGTTGGATAATTGACTAGTCTGATCTGGTGAACTGAGCTAAATCAAAACATCACTTGACAGATGGAGATCAGAAGTATAAAGAAAGAATCTCAAGTCTCACGAATATAGAACCTATGATTTTTTTACATTGGTTTTTAGTTACAGTATAAGAGAAAAAAGGTATACTAAGAAAATAACAGAGAAAATTTCCGGACTTGTGATCTTAATTATGTCAATTAAGAGCACAAAATATACAAGCATGGTAAAAACACTTATTTACATATACAACATTTGTGCTAATTATAAAATGTTCTCATTTACTCATTCAATTCAATTAAATGAGCTTTCACATAATAAAGCCTATTGCAAGATAAAACACATTATAAAATTTGAGAGTTGAAAAATAAAACTGGGGGCAAGGGGGGCTACTATGAAATAAAACATTACTACATCAAGTCCAAGCTTTCAAATTACAATAAAATTATGCATTATTTTATATCATTCAAAGTAAAATTTGCATTGATTTGTGTGGAAGTTGAACTGAAATTTACTTGCGAATTTACTTATTTGCCTGGAAAAATAGATGAACAAAATATGAATTTCAAATTCGTTTGTACTATTTTCAGGAATCCATTTGTTTACTTTTAATTTAAAATACTTATATCTCCCTCCTCTACTCCCCTAGAGCTTTATATCTATTTAAATATCACTTTTTTCCTGTATTATGAATGTTCCTCTCACAAATGTCTTCCTGCTAGACTGTGAGTTCTTTGTCAACAGGGATCTGCACCTTTTAAAAAAAATCTTATATCTTTAAAGTTTATTGAGTGCTCACAATGAACCAGACATGATCCTAAATGCTTTTACTAACTTACCATCTCATTTTTTTTAACAGTCTCATTTTTAAGCTTCCCCAAAATTTTATCCAGTGATATTTTGTAGAAAGGGAAATTGAAGCTTGAAGAAATGAAGTCTCAAAAGTCTGACCCTGTTGCCTAAGTTTTCATCCATGCTACTTTTCACATGCTTTACAGCGTCTCTTAATTGTCTGAGTACCACTTGGGAGACAAGGATGAGTTGAGAGGGAGGACCACCCATTAGAGCAACATCCAAGTAAGAATCACTTATAGGTATATTAGGGGTCTTGTATAGCCAGAAAGGATTTTGTCCCTATTTAACAGGCACTGAGGTTATTGAGTCATTGTAATTCACCTGAAAACATGTGGTAGATGAAAGAAGGTAGAGGGAAGAAGTGTTATTAACTTGGGTGGCCAGACCAAAGCCTAAGGATGAAAATGGCTTCAGATGCCAACAGAAATATAGGTAGACTAGAGAGGGCAATTTCCATTGCCCCTGGCCCCTGAATGGGTGAGATAATAGGAACATCTCTATCATTGTCACCTTGCAATTTCACATTAGGAGAGATAGCTTAACAACAGCCTTAAACTCTCACAAAAAAAGAGAAGAAATAATGAGAGTGATCTTTACATACAATAGGCATACAGGAAAGAATGCCACTAATGAAAAAGATTTCTCACTGAAGTATCTCTTCAACAAAAATATCAAATTGTAAGCACTTTGTCCAGTTTCCTCATCTAGGTAATACTCAGTTGGAAGTAGTTGAGACCTAGGATGATGCTTGATTCGCCACTGATGTTCAGTTCCTTTTTTTTTTCACGATATATGCATGTGCTGTACCTATGTGTATGTATAACCCATATGTTTAAGTGATGCCCTGATGTACTGAGTAGGCAAAAAATTAACACAGAAATCTTTCAGTTATTTTATTCATTCAACTAGAATAATTGACTTTGTTGTCTCAAAAAGGAACGTTAGAGACAATAGTGACAAATTGAAATAAAATGTAGCACTTTGTAATTTTAATATGTTTGCAAAATAAGAAAATGCATCATTTAGAAATACTGAAGTAAGAGTGTGTCTCAATATCTAAGGACTTGAAATAAATGATAAAAGATGCAAACCAATACACTGATAATTCATTAGTTTCCCTGCATTTGAAGGACTCTGGTTCAAGGAATGATCTTTTGCTTGGTAAATATCCTTTTTGCAGGAGTAGTAATTGGTTATGTGTCTTGGACTAGTAATAAACCATCTGATTTGATGTGACAATTACAGCCCTGAATCCATAACAACTTGCCCGAGTGAGATCCACACCTGAACACTGGAGGCATTATTTACAAATTTAACCTTTGGAAAGCATTACTAAAATTTCCATTCTCATGTTACATGTCCCTTTAGAGCTAAAAATTGAGGAACAAATTTTTCATTTTGCCAATCCAGAGATCATCTGACATTACTACAGTGAGACAGTAATTTGACATGATGTCTAATTTATCTACAGTAACAAATTATGAGTGGGATGTAGGAAATCATGTTTCTGAAACCATGCCACTAAATCCATTTACACATTGTTTATGCATAATAATGCTTAAAAATAAGAATTCCCAGAAAATAATTCATTTCTAGGGACACCACAGATAGTCAAAACATTAATACCAATTCTCATTTCCTACACAGTGCCCCCATCTCAGGACTTGATCCTTAAAGTAGTGAGGTGTTATTTTTATTTGGATATTCTATTCCTTAAATTTGACCATTAACCTACTGTATTCATTCCTGCTATCACTTTTATACTGAAAGTACATAAAATCATTTGCATGATAGTACTATGGTGTCCTTTTTACTTTCATAAAATTGAAATCAAATACTTCATACACCTTTAGGATTTGAACTTCAGTAAATCAATATAGTGTGGATAACTGGTCATTAGAATAAGGCATAAGATTTGAGTGTTTTTAGGCTTTGCCAGTGATTTATTCTGTTACCTTAAAATTGCCTAGTTTGTTTTAGTAACTTCAAAATAAAATTCCTATCGCTTACCTCACCTGATGCCTCAATAATTAAACAAAGCACTGCAAAGATCTTCAAGTATCCTGTGAATGCAAAGGGTAAGTATTAGTTTTCCCTTCCTCTCAACTCCATTAGGCACACAGTTAATTCTCAGTTGCTATTGGTTGGTAAATGGCTAGGGAATTTTTATAGCTAACATTTACTGATAACTTACTTTGCCAAGCTCTATACTTGGTGCTTTACATGCATTATCTCCCTTATTCCCACGATAGATCTCTGAGATGGGTATTTAATTACAGGTCTATAGCAGCATGCAAGGAAGAAATAATTCCAAATTGCAACATGTTACAGAGTAAAACTGTGAAGTAGAATCTCTATCTTTGATTACTTTTGGCCTCTTTTGCTTTTAGATATCAACATCTCCCCAGGCTCCAGCACCTAAAATATCAAGTACAAATGACAATCAACAATTTAAGGTGCCAACTCATACTAGGAAATTTCCATTTTAAATTAAATAAAATCTAAACTCAATAAATGATATTCTAACAATGATATTTTCAATGCCACATAGTATGAACATTTTGTGGTAGAGAGTAGAAAGTATAGGCAAATCAGAATTCATATTATATAGGAACTATCTACTGTTAGTGAGACTAATTTTTCAGGCAAATTGCTATAAAAATCATCCTTTTCTCTCTGACCCTCCCTGCACACACACACACAATGACCCAAAGAATCTTCTGATTTTCAATTATGGATTATGTAAGAAGCAAGGGATGGAGGTCAAGGGTTGATTGCTTAACAGTATTGTTGAGGCTTGCCTGAGGCAAGATTCCTGTCTCTTAGAAACACATATATTTCAAGGAATTTGGCCCCCTAAGTTCATTAACCTTAAATTTACCTGAAATTGCAAAAGAACATGCACAACCCACATCTTCAATCAGAAAGGACATTTCAGAATCTTTTATTATGAGTAACAGAAAAGTTGTACCCTGTAATTTCTTTAGCTACTCGTGTCCATCCTTTGCTCATTCAGCATGTTCTCCAAACTTCTCCCCACCTTCTCTTGCCTTCAAACTTCTTGTCAATTGTCCAGAGAAACAACTTTTGAGAGCTATGACAGAATCTAATAACTCAATTCACCTGTTACAAAGCCATGTATGTGTGTATATGCATCACAGGTTGTAAATATACCTGCAGAATAATTTTAAATGGTTGTGTCATTAATTCCCATCTTAAGCATTTCCAACAGTCACATCCAGCAGGAAGTCATTTGCTTTCATATCCATGTATCTGAAATCTGTCTTCACAATTGAATGTAATAGCCTGGAAAACTCAATGTACCTGATTTGAAAGCATGACTACAACAAACTGTCTAGACTTAATATTTTCAGGTAGGAATTCTGGCAGGTTGTTTCAAATTCACTTTGGACCAAAAAAAAAAAAAAAAGGAAGTAATTAGGTGGTTTAATTTATGTATTCTAATAGCAATGGATACTAACATCATATCACATCTTGTGACCATAACTGGAGAAGAAATTGCTTGGAATTGCCTCTACCATAGATTATCTATCAGTGGAAATTCTCACAAAAGTGGGTTTCTGCAGACTCCATTGAACCACTAGCTTTCATCCTTGAGCCCATATAATTTAACAATCAATTTGTAACAGAAACTATCAGAAATGCCCAAGAAGAAGACCCATTCTGATTTTGAGAGAAACACTGTTGAGACTTCCTGGACTTAGAAATAGCAAGACAGAGAAAACAATAAAATATAAATATTGGCCATTAACTGAGGCAATGTCTATATTATGACACTCATTCAATCCTTTTCATTTTGAATGGTGGTTACTGTTATTTTGTGCTGAGAAAATTGATATTGCATCTTTAATCTGATTCCAGCATCAGAATCATCAAATAGCATGGCCAGGTGTTGTCATAAAAAGGATGAAAATAATTCATGGAGTGCTCAACTGGGAGTCAGGTTGTAATAATGATAACATCTTTCCACTGTATAGTACATTTCAATGAAGAGAAAAACACTTATGTGCATTACCTCTTTTGTTCTTCAACACAAACCTCTAAGGTCTGTCTTATTCCTTTTTATGGATAAAGAAATCGAGACTCAAAGAGAATAGGGGCTAGCTTCAGGTCTATGCTTCAGGCTTCGTTCTCTTGACACAGAGTCAAAGACTTTGTTCTCTACCCCACAGCTCAGCCTTCCTTTCCCAATACTTGAAGCTAACTTGCTCAAATTACTTTGTCTCTTTCAGTCTATTTTTTTTCACTCATAAAATTGGGCATGAGATGTGGAAATAACTATCAAATTCCTTTGTTCGTTTCCATGACCCAAGGATTTCTTGGAGTGAGAACAGGAGAAGGGCTAAAAAATATTGCTAGGGTATGTGAACTTATATTTCAAAACCTCAGGGAAAACGGAATTAAAAGATAAGTTTATTTTGGTGCAAAGCAATTTTTAAATCCATGCATAGTTTTTGTCACACAATGCATTTTTCTTGAAGTTTTTGAACTACCCTAGCATGTTCATGGAATGTAGTCTCTAGGCTATATAAATAATATATATTGTACATATGTGTGTGTAAGTACTGTTGAGATTAATATACATTCATTTAAAAACAATACCTAGGGGCCAGTGCTGTGGTGTAGTGGATAAAGCTGCCACCTGCAGTGCTGGCATCCCATATGGGTGCTAGTTCAAGTCCCAGCTGCTCTACTTCTTATCCAGCTCTCTGCTATGGCCTGGGAAAGCAGTAGAAGATGGCCAAAGGACCCGCATGGGAAGACCAGGAGGAAGCTCCTGGCTTCAGCTTGGCAACTGGGGGAGTGAACCAGTGGATGGAAGACCTCTCTCTCTCTCTCTCTCTGCCTCTCCTTTTCTTTCTGTGTAATGCTTTCAAATAAATAATCTTTTTAAAAATACTGAATCTGTTATAGCTTTGTTTTTATGTATTTTCTTAATTCACTGTCACTGAAAGTACGACTTAGGAGAGTCACATTTTTCAATTTTAAAAAGGGTCTCTATACTCAAAAAGATTGTGTCTCCTTAGACAATATCTAAGACACCTTTGAACTTGAAAATTTATTAAATTGTCATTCAAACGAGACCTTTTGCGGTCATTAAGATAGAACAGAACTGACTACTTATGATTCAATTGGCTGGGTAGTGATTAACCCCATAGTTCAATTGATCTGAGTAATCATGTAAAATCAGCATGACTGTATTTTATCTAAGAAATCAATCAGAGAGGGGCAGCAGGGAGATTTGAGAGAACAATACTTTCCAAAGGAATATATTATTCATTATCTTCAAAACTGTTATCTTTATTATCTTATGATTCTGGACTGTATATGGGATAAGGCCAGTTATGTAGGTTGGTATTAGGTTTCTAGGGTTTGTAATATAAGATCTTTATTAGTCTAGTAGTTTTTTTAATCACCTTTGAAATGTGTTCAAAAAAAGATCAATTCTCACCACATCCTCTAATATATAATCCTTCATAATCTCTTGGGTGTAATAATCTAACACCTTCCTAGTCAGTATCCTTACTTTGGCTCTTGTTGCCACCATACCATAATCCTCAACACAGTAACCAAAGTAATCTCTTTGAAAATTTAATCATGTAATTACCCTCTCACAAGTATCAAGAGACTTCCCATATTATTCAAAACAAAAATCAACGTCTTTCAAATGCTCTTATGTCCTATATGATAGGCCCTTCACTCACTACCTCTTTCTGTCACTCTCTCCCTCCACTTAGTTCCTCCATTTCAGCCACGACTGCTTCTGTAGCTGGAACTAAAGGTGCCAAGGGGTAATTTTCACTTTGTGTTACTGAGTCTCCTCGGTTAATCTACAACAAATTGTAGGGAGTTGAACAAGTCAGGGCACTTGCCAAGTACAGCAGCCCATATCACAGAGCAGAACATTAACGCTTTGATAAGAAAGCTCTCTTTTCTATGCCTTGACTCTTTAGTGAATCTGACTTCTCAGGTAACAGGGTGGTAGATAAAATTAGCCAACAAGTCTCACCTGTTTATCTAGCAGTTCCCAGGCACCTTTGACTTTGACCGTTTTATGATTTGAGGGTCACTACTACTCTGAAAATCAAGGGAATTTGACAGACATAATGAATAGCATAGGTCTTAATTTTATGCTTGGATGTTACACATTGTTGAAATTGACGTGTGTAATAGTCAGGAACAAGTTACAACATGCACTTAATTATGTGTCATGCAAACACATTACCAGGGCAGTTTCTGTAGGCACAGATCCAGTAACAACGTGGGTTCAAGCTAAATCATATTTACTACCACACAATGAAGTGTGAGAAACAAACTCCTCAACCAAGAATATTTCCATTAACATTTTTGCTCCCATCATATGCATAACAACATAGAGGTTTTCATCATCCTCCAAGTTTACAACCCTTATCTTGGGGAAGAAGTATCAAGAAATAAAATATTAAATCAAGTATACCTCCATAATAAAGTATTGTATGCAGCACCTTCCAAAACCCAATCAAGAAAATATAGTTCAATATAAAAAGGGGAATTGAGAGGGAGTGGTTTGAAGACTCAAGAACACATGTAAAGATTTAACTTTGAAGAACCTGTTTTTATGAAACGATTTGAATCATCAAAGCTCAGCTATCCTTAAGGGGAAAAATGTAGTGGCAGAAGATGTTGAGAAATGGTTTAGATAAGGAATGAGTTAGCTTGAATATTATGACTGCTCTTGGAATTGTTTGTGCTCAGAAATGGATTATTTGGGGGATCAGCATTGTGGCACAAAAATAACAAGTTCTATTCTTTAGTTCTTATCATGAATTCAGTATTTAGGTATTTCCTAAAAACACATACATAATCTCACTGGCATCTCATTAAAATACAGCTTTCCCTAATTTGGGGGAGATAAATTTGAGTTTTCTGCAGAAAGACAGGAGCAGGTAAGATAGGTGGTCCAGGAAATCTTTGTCCTATCAGAAGAGTCAACTGACTGAAAATGTATTTTTTATAGATTTATTTATTTATTTGAAAGGCAGAGTTACAGAGAGAGACAGAAAATCTTCCATCCACTGGTTCACTCCCCAAATGGTCACAACAGCGAGAGCTTGGCTGATCCGAAACACAGAGCTTTTTTCCCGTTCTCTCAAAAGGGTCCAGGGGCCCAAGCACTTGGGCCATCTTCTGCTACTTTCCCAGGCCATTAGCAGAGAGATAAATCCAAAGTGGAGCAGCCAGGACTTGAACCAGTACACATATGCAATGCTGGCACCACAGGCTGTGGCTTAACCTGTTGTGCCACAGCTTAACCTGCTGTGCCGCAGCACTGGCCCCTGAAAAGGTTTTTGAAGAATTTACCAAGGAATATTTTTAAACGAGATAAATGAGTTATATTAAGTTCTGGTATTTTGTTTTTTAAAGAGATGGAGGGAGGTGCAAATGTAAAACTGAAACAGTACAATTTGACACACTGGGACAAGTTTGATCTATAATTTTTGGCGGTTGCTTTTGTCGCTCCCCCTCTTTGTGGAGGAACGACACTAAACCCTGCCTAGGTTTCCTATCCGAGTCAGGGCACCATTATGTCGCTCCCCCTCTTCAGGGAGGAATGACACAAGACTCTGCGTTGTTCTTTTGTCTGCTCGGCCCTTCCTGGGTTGGCTACCGTCCCTTCCACCTTCGTGGAAGGGCGGTTCCCCCTGCCACTTTCCCCACTTCCGCGGGGGAGCAGCACACCGCCGGCCGGCTCTCTCGGGGGCTGCTCAGGTGTTCCCTTTAGACGTTCCTGGTGCATGTTGTCTCTCTCCTCCTTTATAGTCCTCTTCCACCAATCCCAACTCTGCTACCCACACGCCGAGTATGCTGCTCTCCTCCAATCAGGAGCAGGATCAGCTCCTGCAGGTTATTGGTCAAACTGGAGGCAGCTGTGTAAAAGTTGTTTTACTCCTCTCCCAGCGCCATATTGTGGGAGAGCAGATGCATAGAATAAGTCTTAATTCCAGTAACTTAGTCTAGTCTGAGTTGCTCCCCACAGCTTTGTTTTGGAAAGAAGCAGTCATAGTTTATTGACACCTACGTTTTCTGGCCAATTTCTCTTTCATTATATTTTTCTCAACAGTTTAAAAACTATGGGCCCAGTGCTGTGGTGTAGTGAGTAAAGCCACCGCTTGCAGTGCCAGCATCCCATGTGGGCGCTGGTTCGAGACCCAGCCGCTCCACTTCCAATCCAGCTCTCTGCTATGTCCTGGGAAAGCAGTGGAGGATGGCCCAAGTCCTTGGGCCCTGCACCCACATGGGAGACCTGGATCTAAATTAGAGAAAATACAGTGTAAAAAATGAACAATTTTAAATTAATGAATATATAAACATAGTGGGTCAAAAAAGACTGAAAATATTTGTATATAATGCTGTACTACAGAGTTCATATTTCAGATGCATTTTTATCACAGTAGTACTTTAAATACAGATAGTATTAGCATGATAGCTAAATAGTAATAAGTAAATGGTAAATATCAATAGTAATAAATAAGTAATATATAGATTGTTACAATATATCTGATACTGTTCTAAGTACTTTGTAGGTACTCTATCAGTTTACCCTCACCACAATTTTATGAGGTAAGTATTATTATTAACCTCTCCTGTTTATAAAGGAGGTAACTGAAGAAAAGATGTTACACTGTTTCCTAGGTCATTTGACTAACAAGTTTTGAAGCCTGGGATGGTAATCTAAGTAGTTTGGTTTTAGGAATGTTACTCTTAGCAATTCTAATATGCTAATTAAATTCTACCTAATTTCAAGACTTAGTTCCTTACACTAACTCTGTGAAATCATCTCCGAGTACGTCTTTAATTCCTTCATGCTAATACTTCATACCACACAGTTTCATTTTTACTTTGTTTCATGTATTTGTGTGTTATCTTACCAGCTACATTCACTGAATAATAGCAATTGAGGGACCAGCATCGTGGCGCAGCAGGAAAGCAACCAAATGTGATGCTGGCATCCCATATGGGCGCTGGTTCAAGACCCAGCTGATCTTGAACCCAGCTGGTTCAAGATCCAGCTCCTTGCTAGTGGCCTTGGAAAACAGCAGAAAATGGCCCAGGTGCATGGGCTCCTGCACCCACATGGGAGATCCAGAAGCAGCTCCCAGCTCCTGGCTTCAGCCTGGCCCAGCTACAGCCACTGCAACCACTTGGGGAGTGAACCAGTGGATGGAAGATATTTCTCCCTCTGTGTGTCTCGCTCTCTCTCGGTAACTCTGCCTGTCAAATCATCTTTTTTTAAAAAAAGAAGAGAATGTGAATGAGTCATTCTTTTGTATCCTTCATAATGTTTACATAATGACTCAATACATAGCACATGCTTTATAGATACTTATTAATTGACTTCAAAAAATTTCACTATCATAAACATAAGCTACCTGAGGCAGTTTTATAAATTCTTCATACCAGAAGCTCAGCAACTGAGGAATTAAAATTTTAATTTGAGGACTCACACTAGTAAGTGACATTGAGTAAACTCATTCACAATTGTTTTTCTACAGCTTGCTTGAGTAGACTTACTGAGAAGAATGTATTTCTTGTATAAATGAAAAACATGCACTGCAAATAACTCAATTAAAAAAAAGGCAAAGGGGCAGGCATGTGGCACAGCAGTAAAGCTGCCACGTGGGATATTTGCACTCCATATTGATGTATCTGGATTTGAGTTCTGCCTCCACTTTCAATCCAGCTTCCAACAAGTGTGCAACCCAGGAGGCAGCTTGGGGTGGGCTCATGTACTTGGGTACATTCCTTTTACATGGGGGACCTGTTACGTTCTCGGCTCCTGACTTTAGCCTGGCTCAGCCAGGCTGTTGCAGGCATTTGGGGAGTTAACTATACACCCATTAAAAAGAATCTCTATCATTTTTGATAACAAGGATGGAACCGGAGGGCATTTTGCTAAGTAAAATAAGCCAGGTGCAGAAAGACAAATATTGTGCAATCACACTTACATGTAGAATCTAAGAAAGTAGAACTTATAGAAACATAGTAGAAAATGTTTACTAAAGGCTGGGAGAGAGGAGGAGGGGTATAGAAGATGTTGCTCATAGGACTAGAGCCGGTGCCCATATGGGACGCCTGAGCCTCAGGCCAGGGCTTTAACCTGCTGCGCCACAGCGCTGGCCCCTGCTCCACTTTCGATTCAGCTCTCTGCTGTGGCCCAGAAAAGCAATGGGAAATGGCACAAGTCCTTGGGCCCCTGTCCGAGCGTGGGAGACCTGGAAGAAGCTCCAGCTCCTGGCTTTGGATCTGCAGAGCTCTGGCCATGGTGGCCATTTGGGGAGCGAACCAGTGGATAGAAGTCCTCTATGCTCCCTTCTCCTCCTCCCTCTCTTCTCTCCCCCCTCCTCCTTCCCTCTTTCTGCCCTTCTCCTCTCCCCTCCCCTCTCCCCTCCTTCTCCTTCTCTATCTCTCCCTCCCTCCCTCTGCCTCTCTCTAACTATGCCTTTCAAATAAATAAATAAATGTTTAAAAAAAAAGCAGGCTTGCTGGTAAATTGTCTGGCTTTCCAGTTAACTGAAAATGTAACCATGACTACTGTTTTACAGTTAATGTATTTCTAAGTTTGACAATTAGAATTTAAGCAATTCTGGATCTGATGACAACCTGCAGTCAGAAAAAGAATCAGAATTTTTCTGAAGCCAAAATTTAAGTGATTTTCTAGTTATATTATCTGACATTAAGGAAAACTAAGGAGCACTGTACTACAATAATATCCAAGATGTCAAGATCCTATTTTTTTCATTTAAAAATATTTATTCCTATTGATTACTCTTCTCTGCTTGAATTGTTTTTATGGACAGGCCATTTTCTAGCCTGGTGAGTACTTTCTATGAGGTTTTGTAAGAAGTCCCCACTTCAAGGCCTACTGGGTTGGGGCACAAAGCCAACTTGAAGCTTCAAGTTGATTACTTTCAGATGTTCCTTCCAAGGAACGTGATGTGGCCTGGAGCAACAAAAAGACAGAAAAAAAAAAAAAAACAAAGAGACTATTCTTATTGCAGCAAAGATACAGGAATCTAACTTCTCTTTCCTTAAATACAATAACAAGCAACTCCATCTTATTTGCTTTCAGAAAATGAGAGCTACAACAGTCAATGCCATACCCATTCCTCCCCCCTCCCTTTGCCTATGACCTGCCCATAAAAGATGTTATGCATTGCAAACTGTTTTGTAAAGCTCTTGGATGTGATCTTTAATCAAGTTTAATAAAAACATCAGGGCTCATAGTTTAGGAAACTTATTTTAACTATCAGTTTGCATAAATGTAAAAGTGTAAGAAGACCAAATCACAGAATAATCATGTAAAATGATAGAACAGACTGCAAATATAGGTCATTATAGCCCACATGAATCATTCAATAGAATTCAAACCAATCATCCTAATGCCATCCTGGATTAGGAAAGTGAGGAACCCAACTAAGCCTCTCTAACCCTTTCTGAGGAGGGACAAAGAACAGCACACTCATCTCTCCATACTAGAAGGATGACTATCTCAGTACATATTACATGGCACATCTTTATTTGCAATGTACTAAGAACATGCAGCTATTATCTGACTTGGAAAAAGACAAAATTAAAAATGAATCACGACAACAAGAACAACAATAATGAATAAACCTGTGTCCCCTGACAAAACTATCCTTTTCTCTAGAATAATCATGCCTCATCACTGGCCTACTCAAATCTGTAACAAAAGCCACATTCATATGTCTCTCCCATAGGCATTAGCAATTCACCTGCTTCCTTGAGTTGATTAATTCAAATAAAGCACACTCTGAACAAACATCTACTAGATTCTATGCCTTTTAAGCACTCTACCACTTTGACTCGCAGGCACTAGTAAAACTGGAATGATTGGGTGCATGCATTTAACTGTTTTTCTAATCCATCCATCTATCCTTCCTTCCTTCCTCTCTCCTTCCCTCCCTTCCTGCCCTACTCTTTCATTCTGTTTCCTCCTTTCAGAAAATAACTATTGAGTACTTACTATGTGGCAAGTACTGACTGCTTATCAGTCACATGAAATATACCTGACCCCTGCCCTCCAGGAGCCCACAGTCTATGGGAATTTCCAGACTAGTAAATCTGTAATAATGATATAATGTGATAAGTACCAGGATAGGTAAAGTACAGCATGATCTACAAACATGAAAATTACACCTATCTGAGGTAAGAGAAAAAATAAAGTTGAAATTTGGAGAATCAGAACTGATCTATTCATTAATGTATATTTAAAATGTTTTCGATTTATTACCTGAATATGTATGTCTGGCTATAGAGTAGATAACAAATTTGGAAAGGGGCAAAAACCAAAAATTGACACACTAAGAGAATACTGGAACAATCCATGTAAGAAATAATGGTAACTTGATTTACGGTTGTGGTAGTAGCTATGAAAAGACATAAATTAGTAAAAATATAGAATAAATCTGATTTAGCAGTTGATTATATGTGGTAGATAAAGGAGAAGGAGGAATCAAAGATGACACTCAGATTATTAATTTGTCAATTAGATAGGTGGTTGCAGCTTTTGTTGGGATCTGGTAGACAGAACAAATTTTTAGTATTTGGATAAGGTCAACTATGGATGTATTATACTCAAAATGTCTGAGAAACACCCAGATGGAGATATCAGCAAATACCTGGATGTTTGGTTTTGAATGTAGGAGATTTATCTGGGATGGTGATAGAGCTTTGAAAGTCATAAGCAGAGATAGTTATTAGAATCGTTAGAGAATACATGATAAGCTAGGGATAATGTGTGCAGTAAGAAGATGACCCAGGACACCAACATGGACTCAGTTATTAGACTAGCCCGTTGACAGGGGATAATACATCTATAAATGTGTATTTTCTCATCTGAATACTTATTAGGATATTTATCTATTCATTCAAAGGACATTCATCAGTTACCCACTATGGGCTGTACATAGACAAATGTGAAAAATAGACTTACTGCCACCAAGACAGAATTCATGGACACTCAGATAATGAAAGCAAGAGCTATCATGAAGGTGCCCATTTGTTGTCAATAAAAATACTCATCATATAGCCCAAAATAAATCTTTTTTAAGAAAACCGAAAGTTGAAACCCAAGTATTTTATCAGAATTAGCAAAGAAAATGAAAGCCCAAAGTGGTATAGCAGTGGGCCTGTGGCTCAGTGGTTAAGATGCCTCCATCCCAAGAGTCCCCATTCCACTCTTGATCAAGCCTCCTGATAATGCACATCAAAGATTTCGGTTCACTGTACCCGAGATGGGAGACCCAGATGGAGTTCTGGGCTCCAGGCTTCAGCCTGGCCCAGCCCTAGCTGTTGCAGGTGTTTGAAGAATGGTCCAGCAGATGGAAGTTCTTTCTGTGTCTGCTTTTCAAATAAATGAAAATAAATCTAATTTTTAATGGTTTAAACTACATTTCTTTCAGCGGCGTGTAGACATTTCATGAGGTAATTCTGCATGAAAGTCAAACTTTGATTCAGGTTAAAATAAGCAGATAAAATTGTACATAGGTCTTCTGTGGCCTTGCATTAGATTGCTTATAGATCAACTAACTGTACCCTTCAGGTAGGCATTAAGAGGGTGTTTGAAGAACTTGTCTGCACTGACAGAGCACTATTCCTCAAGAAGTTTGCTGGAACCAACGTACATAATAAAGATGATAATGATAATTTAACCTTAAATTGATGACTCAGAATCATAATATTAACCAGGTATAAGAACTTTCATAATGAGCTACACGTTGTTTGGAAGAATTCTGTCTTTCTTTATTTGTTAAGGTGTACACTATCAGAGCTAAAAGAGAAGGAAACAATCAGAAAGTATTGTCAGCAATATTTATTACATGGTTTGCTAGTTTTGTATCTTTTGTTCTGGTTAACCATTTATTAACATTAATATTACAGTGCAGCTTAATTATAAGATTTACTTAAATAAATATGTGAGAAATAAAAAGAATAAAAAGTTAGCCATATGTGCAAATTAAGAAATACATGACTAATTCCTAATACATACTAGTAATTCCAAGGGAAACAAGGAAAATTTAGTACAACTGGCAGAAGTGTAAACAGAATCTTTTTAATAACACTTTTAGATGAAGCATAAATAAGGGCCCTAGCTTAGTGAAATGTACACATTGTTGATTTATAAACTTTAGTGTATGAATTTGGGAATTCTTTTGTTTTGCTCAACTTTTTGGTGAACAAAATTTTATCCAAAAAGCTTGGGAAAAATATGGATTAAGCAAAGTCCTACAGCAAGGCCTGTGTGAAAATCTAATACGGGTATTTGTAAGAGAAAGAACATTTCCTAAGTAGGTTGTGACTTCATTATTTAGTGCTCTGAAGAGTTGGACCATGACTGCCAGCCATACCCAGCATCTGAGTGGATAGTCTGGGATATGTTTTGCATTGATGTATAATTCAATAACTTGGTGAGATATTATGCTAAGAAGATGACCTCTTTTGAGGTCCATTTATAGAAGTACATATATAAGCAATGACATTTAACTGAATTCTTCTTTATTATGACATCTGCTCTTTTCAAGCTTTAGATAGAATTTGGTTTGAGTTTTAGCTCTTCTACTTAAAACTGTATGGCCTTTCAAAATTAACTTTGCTTAGTCTCAGTTTCCTTATCTGTGAAAGGCAAACAATTACATTGCTTATCTCATGTAATTGATTTGAGAATTAAATGAGAAAATGTGTCAAGGTCATAGCACAGAGCTTGGAAAATAGTAAACACTAAATTTATGTTAGCTTTTATATCATCCTCATGACTGATTTCCATCATATTTCTTTTTTGGGAACTAGGATTTCTCAGTCACCACAGATTCAATCAGTAGCTTTTTTATATCTATAAAATAAAAATTGCATCCAAAACAAAATAATATCTTATAAGATCTTAAAATTGTTTAGTACTGAAATCAAGAAAGTTAGCACAGACAATGAGGCAATAGGTAAATTAGGTTCTTGCATTCTTATTCCTATACCTGGGCTTACATTCAAGTGTAAAAATTATGACAATTTCCAATGTTACACACTGTTGCTTCCGCTCAGTATTTTTCAGATATTCTTTAATAAAACTACATATACTTGATTTACATATTTTATTTATTTGAAATAGAATGAGAAGAAGACAGAGGCAGATCTACAGAGATCAGCCATATGTTGATTCACTCTCCAAATGTCTGCAGCAGCCAGTGCTGAGCCAGATCAATGTCAGGAATCCAGAATTCCATCCAGATATCCCACATAGGGGGCAGGGGCTTAAGCATTTGAACCATCATCTGCTGCCTCCCAGGATGCATTAGCAGGAAGTTGGATCAAAATTGGAGTCACCAGGACTCAAATTGGCACTCCGATATGCGATGCAGTCATCCCAACCAGTGTCTTAACTGCTTAACAAGTGCCTGCCCCTGGATTTATAGTTTTTAAATATTTAATGATTTATTTGAAAGGCAGAGAGAGAGAGAGAGAGAGAGAGAGAGTCCATCCATCCAGATGACCACACTTGGGCCATCTTCCACTGCTTTTCTCAGGTGTATTAACAGGGAGATAGATCAGAAGAGGGGCAACCAATACTCCAACCTGTGCTCATATGGGATGCCCGAACTGCTGGCTGCGGCTTAACCTGCTGTGCCACACCGCCGGCCCCTGGGTTTATATTTTAATATGAAAACTCCTGTTGAATGAATGAGCACCCAATGGAGACTCAAAATCTATAAGAAAATATGTTATAATTTACTTTTTGATATCTGAGGACAGAAAATGATCCTGAGGAAAAATTAATAGCTCAGAAATTCTGTCATAGCATGAGTTTTAATGGGCTGGCAGGAGTGTCACCTGGAATTCTCATAATCACAGAAGAAACAGTAATTAATTGTTTCACAATGTTTGATGCAGACACACCCTTAATGTCCTTGTTTTCTCCACTGCATCTCATTTCCTAATGAGGATTGGGTGGGAAGCTCTGGATGTGGAGGCACATTGGTTGCTTGTTGAGGAAAGCTGTGGTTTAGCTGGACAAAATTATGACATAGACAATTTTTGTGTTAGAACTTGCAGCCTTCTTATTGTCTTTTGGAAAACTTCTAGTACTCCATGTCTTTTTGCAGCCCTTTGGCTATTTATTCTCCTGAGCTGTACGTCTCCTTCCCAAAGTATCTCTTGGCTCGGAATCTCTTTCCATTCTCCCATCAAAAATACATTCACTCCTCCCCCCACCTCCCTTCTCTCTCTCATTCCTCTAGGACCAGTAGAAGAGAAAAATGAAATATGTTACCATTGATTTTTATTGACTGCTAATGAAGTGGTTCTCTAATATTAAGTCTGTATTATCAAATCACCTGAGTAGCCTGGCAAGTATACAGATTCCAAGACATTATTGCAGATGTACAGAATCAGAAGCTCTTAGTTTAAGGTTTAGAAGTCTGTACTTTAAACAGATTTCCCAGGTATTTCTTAATGTGTGGCCCTGTTTAGGAACCACTGTGAACACATTCATGAAATAATCATTTGTCTTGAGAGACTTCCAGAAAAAGTAATTCTTCCAGAAAAAGCAGTTCTTTGGTGTTGGCAAGCTACTAGAGAGGATATATTTCTATTGGAGATGGTTTCTGCATACTCATCAGCCTTCTCACACTATCAGAATGGTTTGTATCTACCTTATTTAAGCCTGCTGGTACCATTTAGGACATGCTTAAGCCACTATGCTCTCCCTACCATTTTCCTGTGGATGTTATAGTGACAAGTCCTATATTAGCCTCTGTAGCTTTCTAGTTCTGCCAGAGATATCATCACATAAAACTAAAGAATCCTCTATAGTCACTGTGTAGATATCACAAAAATGTCTTCTGTATTAATCAGGTCCTTCTGCTTCCGAAATTCCCCACTCCCATGTCACAATTACTATGAGATAAATGGCATTATCATAGGAATTCAGATGAGAAAAATGCAAGTTGAAAGAGGACAGACCATTCAACTAGTGACTCAGCGATGGAACACAGCAAGATGGGGGTCTCTTAACTTCAAGCTTATAACCACATAGTTTTTTCAGCTTTAATCAAATTCCTCAACTTCAATTAAAACATTATTTAGTTTTATACTTTAATACTTAAATACATAACTTAAATTTTATACTAGTTGCATTAGATTAGCTGATATTACTTTCCATTTCATAGCAAAAATTGAAATACCAGGGAATAAAAAAAGGTTGAATATGGTGAAATTTAAAATTGTCCTAATCCTATGCCTATAACAATTACCAAAATTTCAATAATAGATATGGATAAAGATATAATTATTTTTGTTTCTTCAAAGTACCACACAAATTTCAACTACCAAGCTAAATGAAAGTTGTAAATATCTTGGAAAAAAGTATCTAATTCAATTGACTTTTATAATACTCTACTGAGACTTTACCTCAATTTGCATATTTTTCAAGTTACTGTGGTTTCCATAAATTGCTTATGTTATTACCAATCCTCTTTTCAGTTCAGTTACTTCTTCAAATATTGTTAACTTCTAGACTGTTTATTAGCAATAAAACTAACACAAAGAAGGCCACTTCTGACTGAAAAGCTTATTTTAAATGACATTATTATTGATGCAGAATCTGTCCATATATTGAGTTCTTTCAAAGCCACATCATTTCAGTAACTATAATGGAAAATTGATCTCAATGAGAGAAATAAGACTCAGAGCATGAAGTATAAGCCTTAATTTGTAAATCGTTCACTCTGTGTAACAAGTACACCGAGTTCCAAGTCTTTCATAATTTTTTGCTCCTATTGTACCACTAATAATGTAAATCCAACTGTAAAACATTATAACAATAATAGTAAAGAATTCAAGTTATGAGTCATTGTATGAGTAACTTTTAATGGCTTATGCTCCCTGGCTTTAGAGGTAATGGTTTTAGTATTCGACAGCAACAAACATCTGTAAGTTTGCTTTTATTAAGGTTTATTTTTATTTATTTGAAAGGCAGAGTTACAGAGAGAGAGAAAGAGGAAGATTCAGAGAAAGGATCTTCTGTCCACTGGTTCACTCCCTAGATGGCCTCAAGGGCCAGGGATGAGCCCGGCAGAAGCCAGGAGCCAGGAGCTTCACCCGGGTCTCCCTTGTGGGTGGTGGGGCCCCAAACACTTGGGCAATCTTCTGCTGCTTTTCTCATGCCTTTACCAGGGAAAAGGATAAGAAGTGCAGCATCCAAGACACAAACCGGTGCCCATATGGGATGCCAGAGTTGCAGGTGGAGGTTTTACCAGCTACGGAACATCACAGTCCTCAAAATTTTACTTTTCATTATGAAAAACCAGCCTCAGACTTTGTCAGAGACTGTAATTATTTACTAATGTATTATACACTATGCACACCCCACACAACTACTGTAGTACTATTTCATAGCTCAGTGGCAGTGCAAGCAAAAGAATCTTCTCAACTCATATTTAATATATATTTTCCAACATCAGGGGACACACATCAAAAACTGAAATTCAAATAGAAATTTAGAGATGAGCCAAAGGTTTATAGAATTTACATTGGATGTTCACTTATTCACATATCCAGTTAAACTGCAGAACTTAAGTTCTGGGACAAGTCATAGTGGAAAACTTAAGTGTACAACCAAAGCTAGTTGCTGACAACAGAATATGAATGCACTCAATCTCCACTCTTGTTTCTCCATCTCCATTGTCCCATAATGCTCTCCTCTACTTATTTGTTCTGCAACTTGAAGTGGGCTGAAGTGCTCTCACTGAATAGTCCCTTTGCAGAGCCCTCGTTGCTGCTCTGTTTTATCTTCAAGCAGGGAGACTATGTAGAGGAAGAGCATTATATTAAACATCAAAAACCATAGATTTGAAGCTCTGTTCAATTTTAAAAGAAAATCTTATTCTTCCTTTTTTGATAAATCTCTCTCTTTCTTCTCTATAACTAGATATTTCCAAGTAAACACTATCTTTCCTTCAGACTCTATTTTATGGTTTTCAAGTATTTGTTTGCTTCATTCACTTACTGTGCTTTTATTTTTGTTTTTCTCTTTTTTTTCTGTCTTGATAAAGGGCTAGGTTTAACAATAAAATATTAAGAATTGAAAACTCACTGAGTTGCTTAATTCAGAAGTAAACAGGGCTCATGTTCTGAATAAAGGTATTTGCAAAACAGATAACTACTGTTCAGAGTAAAATAATATCATCACCTGAGTAAATACAGTAATAATGACCTTCGATAGATAATCTCTTGGTTACACATGCACGTACATACACTCACATTCAGAAATAATAACTACAAAACAGAATAAGTATAATGAGAAAAGACATCTTAGGAAACAAATTAATAAACACTTGAGAAATGTGTCACATGAGACTGTTCTAAGATAACACCTAATCTACTTTTTATATACTGTTGGAGAGAAATTATAATTTTAAAGAGGGTAGCTATTACAGTCGACAGCAGAGGAGGCACTCCAAATATCTTGGCAATGATGATCATGGTGGTGGTAATGGTGATACCAGTTACCATTTATTTAGCAAGTATTATGTGCTGGGCAATATGCTAATACACCAGGTAGATGGTAATATTCTTATTTTACAGATAAGAAAACTAAAGATCAGGAAGACCAAATAAACTTTTTCGTTGTTACAAAACTAGTTAAGTGGCCCTATTCCTTCTTCAATTCTGGGAAACAGTGATGGGTTGTTTCTGGTCCACATATAAGACTCTGAATGGGAGATGTACAGGAATACAAAATAGCCAATTGTTTCTCAACAATCTTCATTATGCCCCTCATTTTCCTCCCTCAGTATCCTTTATATTATGCAGCAAATCCATTTTCTTGAGAGTTTCTACATCAAAGTCTTGAGGCATCTTTTGGATCTATTTTATCTCTTCTATCACTTCTTTTCTGTTTTGTTGACCGTCCCTAAGGGCCCCTCTGTCTATTTTAATATCTCCACTTCCTCTGCATTTCTCCCTAGTGAGAGAAAAGACCAGAAGTCACTAGGATGAAAAGACAAATAAATGTGGAACCCAACACTCATTAGCCTCTGGCCCAGTGGGAAATAACTGTGGACATGTAGCTATGTGCAACTTGCCTTCCACTGACTGTTTAAAGCCCCGGGCAGGGCACATTCACATGCCCTGCAGTATCAGCTCCTAGTTTTTGCTTTCCTGTTGTGGTGATTTTGTTTGTACGTGTGCTTGTGTGTTTTGGCAGCAGGGAGACATTTCTATTTACCATACCGCTGCCACTCCCAAAATATTTGCTTAAGTACCACCTGCCAGCCTCAGGAGGTCACCTCCAAAAGACAGCTCAGGATGTTTCTGTGGTTGGCCTGGGCCTATCAGATGACCCATATCTGACTGATAACACTTTATGTATAATGATCATGCTTTCACCACAATTATAGCTTGACAATTTAGATTCTTCCTAAGGAAAAGTATTATAAGATTCTGAGCTTAGAATGTCTCCGACTAAATCTTGTAAGTTGGAAGACTGTTTCCCTTGGGATTCCTGGCCCTTGTTAAGATTTGCAGATCTCTCCTCATTGAGATGTTAACTTAAGTATCTAAAAATTATCACAATGTGGGAAAAGACGATCATATTCACCACTGGAAACAGTTTAAATTGGCACCACCTTTCTGAAGGACTGTGGAGTACTGTACATCAAAAGTTTAAATATATATATTTCTTTTTTTTTTTTTTGGTAGGCAGAGTGAACAGTGAGAGAGAGAGAGAGAGAGAGAAAGGTCTTCCTTTGCCGTTGGTTCACCCTCCAATGGCCGCCGTGGCCGGCGTGCAGCAGCCGGCGCATTGCACTGATCCGAAGCCAGGAGCCACATGCTTCTCCTGGTCTCCCATGCGGGTGCAGGGCCCAAGGACTTGGGCCATCCTCCACTGCACTCCCTGGCCACAGCAGAGAGCTGGACTGGAAGAGGGGCAACCGGGACAGAATCCGGCGCCCGGACCGGGACTAGAACCCGGTGTGCCGGCGCTGCAAGGTGGAGGATTAGCCTATTGAGCCATGGCGCTGGCCAAAATATATACATTTCTTAGACATATCAATTTAGGAACTTATTACAGGGCAAGAGTCAACAAACTAGGGTCCATGGATTATATCTTGCCTGCCTCCTGTTTTGTAAAAAAAGTCCATCTATAATGTACTAGTTAAATATACTTTCTTATTAAAAAAAATCAAAATTGAAAATGCTTAAAATATGCTATATAATTTTAAAAGGTAGTCCATAAAACAGTACGCCTCATACAATTCCATTTAAAATAAAACCTAGGGGCTGGCGCTGTGGCATAGTAGGTTAAGCCACCACCTGCAACACTGGCATTCCATATGGATGCTGCCAGTTGGAGTCCCAGGTGCTCCCGTTCTGATCCAGCCCCCTGCTAATGAACCTGGGAAAGCAGCAGGAGATGGTCCAAATCCTTGGGCCCCTACACCCACGTGGAAGACTTGGAAGAAACTCCTGGCTCCTGACTCACCAGCCCAGTTTCAGCCATTGCGGCCATTTGGGGAGTGAACTAGCAGATGGAAGATCTCTCTCTCTTTCTCTCTCTCTCTCTCCCCTCCCCCCCTTCTGTGTCTCTCCCTCTCTCTGTAAACTCTGCCTTTCAAATAAATAAAAAGTCATTTAAAATTTAGAAAAACATAAATTCACAAGCACATACATGTATATGCACATACAAAGTCGGGAGAAAGATTTGTTAGAATATAAAGCATGTTTTCTTCCACTTTTCATTTTTTTCTAAAATGGTCATGTACTAGTAGTTAAATTAAAAATAAAAAGATAAAATTTATTTTATGATAATTTATCTTAAAAATTAGAGTAATATTTGTGTAGATACATTTCTGTGGGTATTATTTTGTTATTAAGGATATAATGGAAAATTCCTACAAATGTTCAATTTTGAACTTTTGAGGTATTAGTGCTTTCCTTGTGGAGCTTTTATTTCTGGAACTTATAACTATGTGGCACATGCATAATTTTTTTCCCTTTTTAGTCAATCAATAAATGACATTAATTCAAATTCATTCAGTGTGTATTTATTATGTTCTAGATACTATTTTAGGTGCTAGATACAATAATGAACAAAAATAATTCCTTTTCCCACAGGGAATTTACATTCTGATGGAACAAAAATAATAAAAAGTAAACCAATGCATATAATATTGTCAGATAAATAAGAACTATTCTGGCAAAATGGCTAAGGGGATTGGAGTGATGGACAATGTTGTGGGGCTTCTATTTAAGTTTAGATAGTCATCATGGTAACCAAATAATGGATCAAGTAAATAATCATCACTGACTGCTTGAGACAGACAGACAGACAGACACACATAGAGAGTAAGGGTTGGGGGGAGCGAGCTAGTCTCTATATATATGTGTATATATTTCCAGAAGTCCATTGCAAAACTCAGTATTCTGGCCAAAATAAAGCATAAACCTATTCAATCCTCTGTGACTAACAATCTATTCCCTGAGAATACAGAGGATGTGATAAGTGGCACTAGAGTGATGTAACCACAAAACTCAGATTATTGGAAATTTCATAGTGCAAAGAATTAAGTATTCTCAATAAACAAATTGCTAAGAAATAAAAATAACATAATGTGGTAACCCACAGATTAAGAATCATAACAACCAAGTACAACATATGACTTTATTTGTATCCTGATTAGAAAACAAATAGGCCGGCACCCTGGCTCACTAGGCTAATCCTCCACCTGCAGCGCTGGCACCCCAGTTTCTAGTCCCGGTCGGGGCACTGGATTCTGTCCTGGTTGCTCCTCTTCCAGTCCAGCTCTCTGCTGTGGCCCGGGAGTGCAGTGGAGGATGGCCCAAGTGCTTGGGCCCTGCACCTGCATGGGAGACCAGGAGAAGCACCTGGCTCTTGGCTTCAGATCAGCACAGCGCACCGGCCGTAGCAGCCATTTGGGGGGTGAACCAACGGAAAAGGAAGACCTTTCTCTCTGTCTCTCTCTCTCTCTCACTGTCTAATTCTGCCTGTCAAAAAAAATCTATTTCGGAAAATCAACATTTATAAGAAAATCAGGGAAATGTGATATTTACCAGATATTTGGTGAAAAGAAGGACTTAACATTAATTTTCTTATATATGATAGAGATATTTTAGTTATTTTTTAAAAGTTATTTTTTTTCAGATACATACTGAATATTTACAGATGAAATGATATGGTATCTGATTTATTTCAAAATAATTAAAGAGGTCCAGTCAGGAGTGGCTTGGGATATAGAAGAAACCATGAGTTGATCATTATCTTGGCTGAATGCCAAATATATATGGGTTAATAATATTCTCTCCTTCTCTAGTTTTTATACATTTGAATTTTTCCATAATTAAAAGCAAAAGCAAACAAACAGATGGTCATGGGAGGCCTTTCTTAAGTGGCAATAAATGAACAAAATTCCCAAAGGAGAAAGAATAATGTGGTAAATGTGTTTGGATTTTGTTTTCAGTGTGATGGGAATGGATTGAAACATCTGAAGAAGGAAAGTGACATCAGATAGTATGTAGTTTTTTAAAAAATTAGTCCAGTTGCTTGGTGGAGAACAGAATGTGGGAAGTCAAGAATAGAATCATGAGGCCTAGTGAAAATATATAGACAAATTTAGAAAAGAGTTGATAGTGGCGTGGCCTAAGGATACAGTAGTGGAGATACTAAGAAGTGTTTTTGTTTCAAATAAGTTGTGAAAGTAAAACTGACATGTGCTGGCAATGGATTGGATTAAGAGAGTAAAGAACACAAAAGTGTCAAAAATGACTCTTAAGTTTTTTGTCCTAGAAGTTTACTGAATGGTAGTGACATTTAGTGAGACCAGAAGTACTTGGGGAAGTATCAGTCTGGGACAGAGAGAATCAAAATTTCTACTTTGGACTTATTACCTTTGAACTCCCTTCAGGGAGAGCTTTCAAACAGGTAGTTGGATATATAAGGCTGGGAACAGGGTGTGAGGTCAGAAGATGCATTAATTAAAAAACTCCTTGGTGAATAAATTCTTGGTTAAAAACCACGAGGCATGGCCAGCGCCGCGGCTCACTAGGCTAATCATCCGCCTTGCGGCGCCAGCACACCGGGTTATAGTCCAGGTCGGGGTGCCGGATTCTGTCCTGGTTGCTCCTCTTCCAGGCCAGCTCTCTGCTGTGGCCAGGGAGTGCAGTGGAGGATGGCCCAAGTCCTTGGGCCCTGCACCCCATGGGAGACCAGGAGAAGCACCTGGCTCCTGCCATTGGATCAGCGCGTTGCGCCGGCCGCAGTGCACCAGCTACAGCGGCCATTGGAGGGTGAACCAAAAGCAAAGGAAGATCTTTCTCTCTGTCTCTCTCACTGTCCACTCTGCCTGTCAAAACAAACAAACAAACAAAAAACAAAACAACCATGAGGCAGGGGTAACTTACAATGCCGATATCCCAAATCAAAGTTCTAGTTCAAGTCCAGCTGCTCTGTTTCTTTTTTCTTTTTTTTAAAGATTTTATTTATTTAAGATGTAGAGTTATAGACAGTGAGAGTGAGAGACAGAAAGAAAGCTCTTCCATCTGCTGGTTCACTCCCCAAATGGCAGTAACATCCAGAACTGCACTGATCCAAAGTCAGGAACCAGGAGCTTCCTCCGGGTCTCCCACGCGGGTGCAGGGGCCCAGGGACTTGGGCCATCTTCTACTGCTTTCCTAGGCCACAGCAAAGAGCTGGATTGGAAGAGTGGTGCCCATATGAAATGCTGACACCACAGGAAGAGGATTAACCTACTGCACCATGACACTGGCCCTTGGTCCATTTCTGATCCAGCTCCCTGTTAATGTGCCTGGGAAAGCAGCAGAAGATGGCCCAAGTGCTTGGACCCCTGTCACCCACATGGTAGATCAACATAGAAAATTCTGGACTCCTGGCTTCAGCCTGGCCCAGTCCAGGGTTTTACAGTAATTTGGGGCATGAACCAATAATACATGGGAAGATATTTCTATGTCTATCATTCTCTCCATCATTCTGCCTTTCAAATAAATTATTAGGAAAAAAATTAATGAGGCACATACTAAAATATTTAATGATAAAGGACTCTAGCTTTCTGGAACCCTGTCCTGGAATTTTTAATTATACTGTACGTATCTGCAGAACTTAAAAGTGGCTACAAAGACAGGTTTGTACAGGTGATTTTAATTAATTAATTTCACAAATTGGAAAGGCAGAGAGAGAGAGAGTCTGTCACTGGTTCACTCCCCAAATAACACCCAACAGCTGGGGTTGTGCCAGGCTGAAGTGAGAAGCCAGGGATTTATGGGTGGTGGGGACCCAACCACTAGAGCCAAGTTCAAGTGATTTTAAATTAATACAAATTAACATAGTCAAAAATACTCAAAGGGAGTAATACATGAATATTTACTTGAAGTAAGGTAGACTTAATACAGAGTTTACTGAAGATGCTGGAAAAATATAAATAAAAAGGCATAACTCTTTTTCCTTTGGATAAAGGTTTATAACTGGGATTGTTTTATATATATATATGTATACTTGTATATATATATAAAACTTAAATATTCAGCATTTCATGTTGTTAAGATCACAAAAAGTGAGTAGTACATGTAGTGTTTTCTATTTTATTTTAATTTACCATTCTTATTTCACTTTGTTAGGGTGCTAAAAAAAAAAAAAACAAACAAAAAACAGGTAGCTAACACAGCTGTACTGCATTTATCCAGATTCACAATAAGCTAACCCAAGAAATGGGGACAATAAAGGTTGTCATTCATTCAGTCAAGCACATGAGATCTTGGAGAAAAAAAAAGCCATGGTTTAAGCAAGAAATTGGGAACTATACCAATTAGATGGAGCATGCTTTAAGCACAGTTCCACAGTTTTGCCTGAGTGGCTTCAGCCACAACTTAAGTAAGTAGTTTCCTATGAGAAGAACTTGGCCTCCATTCTCCTTCAGTCATGCCATAGTGCAGAGAAGTATGCACATACGCAAAGATGTCACTAGTACAGGTAACAAAAGTGGAAAGAGCAAAGTCCAGACAATGTTTCAGTGCTTTGGTATGGTGAAATGAAAATATGCAACCTCTTCGGATTTAGATACAGATACCTGAGGATAACAGATGCATTTTAAAAAACCAAGGTGAGAATGCTTTTCCTTAGGGGGAGACTGATAAGGGGCATGACTAAAGACTTGATAAACACTAGCATAGCACCAGGAACCCCTAATCTGTTTTTCTGACCATTATAACTCAGTGGTCATGGCTTGGTCTTTAGTCACTATCTTAATTAACAAGTCTTCAGAAGTCTTAAGTAAAACATGAGAAGAAAAGGAAAGTCAATGAAAATGGAAAACTTTATGTGACTGCAAACATGTGTAATTAATGCTATAGCTTCCCCCACACTTGAAAAAATGAGTGGAGATAAGAGAGCCCTAAGAATGTGGATATACTCCTTAAGGCAAAAATCTAGGGAAAGTTAAATCATTCTACTAGGAGGATTAAAGAAATCCTGTAAAAGAATTAATTTGAAGAGCATTTTTCTTCCAGCAGCTTTAACACTTTGAGGACAGGCAATGTTTCACTAAAGCAGAAACTCACAAGCACTTCTTGTTACTGTTTTCTAATATTTTGAAATACTCTTGTTGCCTGATTTACAATCTGTGTTGTCTGTGCCTATTGATATTTTATGTAAGTGAACAGCTCCAAATTATATTTTGAAAGATCTGTTTAGGGTGATCTTTGAGAAACCACCATCCCAAACTTTACAAGGTTGTCAAGAACAGGAGAAGGGAACAAAGGGAATCCTTAAACAGTTAACACTTCCACCATCTACTTCATTTTATGCCATTTTCGAAACAGTATAGCTGGCTTCATGCTCCTTTGGGTTCCTTAGTCTGACGGCTGCTCTTGCTTACAGCAGGGCCCATATCTTATTTGCTTTTACAACTCCAGCACTTTGAGCTGAGTTCTGCCTTTACCAAGTAATCTGCTTGAGTACTGCTTTGTGCTGGGAATTTTTCTAGGTGCTATGCGATGAAACAGAGAACAAAATAGACAAAGATATTACCCATAAGAAGCTAAATTCTAGGTTGCAGGTGGAGCAGAGGTTAAGCCACCCATTTGGATGGTCATGTCTCACATCAGAATACTTGGGTTTGGGTCCCAGTTCCACTTCCAATTCTATCTTCCTGTTAATGCAGACCCTGTGAGGCAGCTAGTGATGGCACTTGTAGTTGAATCCCTTCAACTCACATGGGAGGCCTGGATTTCTCTTTCCCCACACCCACCCTCTCCCCCTTCCTCTCAAATAAATAACACAAATGAATAAAAGGTTTTTGAAATCTCAATGAAATTTTTGTAATAATGTAAGGTATTGTGGTAGAGAAGGGTAGATGCTCATATTTTTAAGTAGGATAATTAAAGAAAGACTTTGCTGATGAGAAATATTTTTTTTGGTCAGGCAGAGTTAGACAGTGAGAGAGAAAGAGAGAGAAAGGTCCTCCCTCAGCCGGCCCACCCCCAAATGACCGCTACGGCCAGAGCGCTGCGGCCAGCGCACTGTGCCGATCTGAAGCCAGGAGCCAGGTGCTTCCTCCTGGATTCCCTTGCGGGTGCAGGACCCAGGCACTTGGGCCATCCTCCACTGCCCTCCTGGGCCACAGCAGAGAGCTGGACTGGAAGAGGAGCAACCAGAACAGAATCCAGTCCCCTGACCAGGACCAGAGCCCAGGGTGCCGGCACTGCAGGCGAAGGATTAGCCAAGTGAGCTGCGGCACCGGCCTCTGTTCCATTCTAAAGAATCTCTTTGCTTGTGCTATGTACATTATTCTCTCTTATCTCTTTAGAGTCTGTAGTACTCTACTATGTATTCGCTCCCTTAAGCTTTCCATAAAAGTTTCCTCATGAATCCTGTACCCTCTCTACTTCATACAACCGTCTCACCTTCCTAATAATTATTTTGTGGAAAATAAAAGCTTAAATTCACCTTTACTTCTCCTTCATTGTGCATTCATACTTCAACCTCCTTTGGTTTGATTTCCACTTTCTCATTCCACTGATGTTTCTTTTGCTAAGATCATGATGATGTATCTTTCAATTATCAACCTGAATGGACAAATCTTATTGTTTACAAAATAAAAACCATGTTTCTTGTCCAGCAAAGAAGGCCTTTGGTAATGTGACCCTCATATTTCTAGATTCATCTTTCTGTCTTCCTCTATATACCCTGTGTGCCCTAGCCATGTTCAACTATTTGCAATAGTTGTACAATGATTTTTGTGTGTGTGCCAGGATATTTGTAAGTGCTGTTTTTCCCTAGGTAAATCTGTAGTGTACCTGGTAAAATTGTTTCAAGAGTAGACTCAAATGTGACAACCAGAATAAACCTTGCCAGAGCTCTGTAGTCAAATATGAGCACTTCTCCTTTTATTACTCTAAGATATCATACATGCAACAGTAGTTGTTTCATAGTAATATTTCATTTTAAGTCTTTCTCCCCTCCACAACTGTGAGATTCTGGGGCAGGAAAACTATGTCTTAATTATCTTTATTTCCTTAAAAATAAAAATAATATACATTAGAATTTTACTAAATATTGTATTAACTAATGGATAAATCATTATCATTAACAATGATTTGTCTAGGATCTACTATTCTCAGGCACTCTGCTAGGTACTATGTTAATCAAAGTATATATGATAATTCTGGCCCTCAAGGAGATTCCAATCTATTTAAGGTGACAGATGAATTTTAAAAGATGTATAAATAAATTACAATATTGTATAATCTCTAATAAGAAACAAGTTGGTGATGAAGACAAGCACTATAGGACCAGGAATACAGAAAGACTTTGAAGAGGAAAGAGGTAGTATAGGCTAAAATGATCACAGAAAGTTTGAACTTGGTCCCAGAAGACTTAAAAATTTATGCTAGGGTGAAGGGTGGTCACCTTTTAAAATGTTATTTACTTATTTGAAAGAGTGACACAGAAAGAGGGAGAGAGGGAGAGAAAGAGACAATCTTCCTTCCACTGGTTCATTCCCCAAACACTCACAACAGCTAGGGCTATGCCAAGCTGAAGCCAATAACAAGGAAATCCATCCAGGTCTCCAGTATGGGTTGCAGGAACCCAGATGTTTCGGCCATCATCTACTGTCTCCCAGTGCACCATAAGGAAACTGGATCAGAAGTGTAGGGTAGCTAGGACTCAGGACTTAGTCAAGGTAACAATAAACAATGAAAATGAAAATAGATCAGTTTCTTTCCGTCAGTTGAAAGAATAGTAACTAGAGAACTGATATGATCCTTCTGTTTTTTTTTTTTTTTTGTATAGCCTAGGCTTTGTTATAAAATGTTGCATCATCATAATTATATCTCACAATAACCTTTTCTACAGAAGGAAAAAAAATAGTGATATTTGTTTTATGAATGTTGTAAAAGAAATCCCTTTTTTAAAAAGGTTTACTTATTTTTATTTATTTAGAGTGACAGAGAAAGACAGATTAGAAATATTTTACATCTGCTAATTCATTTCCCAAATAGATGCAATGACCAGGGCTGGCCAGGCTAAAGTCAGAATCCAGAACCCCAACAGCTCAATCGCTGTACCATAATACCTGCCCTTCATTGTGTAATCTTGAACTTCCCTACCAATAAAATAGGAGGGTAATGGTACCTATCTCATATCTCATAGAATTATGGGGAGAATTAAAATTATATATGATTGTGATAAGATATATATAAATCATATTTATATGTAGTTTTGCATTTGTATTTTTTTTTATATAGGCAGAGTGGACAGTGAGAGAGAGAGAGAGAGAGAAAGGTCTTCCTTTTGCCGTTGGCTCACCCTCCAATGGCCGCCGTGGCCAGTGCGCTGTGGCCAGAGCACCGCGCTGATCCGATGGCAGGAGCCAGGTACTTATCCTGGTCTCCCATGGGGTGCAGGGCCCAAGCACTTGGGCCATCCTCCACTGCACTCCCTGGCCACAGCAGAGAGCTGGCCTGGAAGAGGGGCAACCGGGACAGAATCCAGCGCCCCGACCGGGACTAGAACCCGGTGTGCCGGCACCGCAAGGTGGAGGATTAGCCTAGTGAGCCACGGCGCCAGCCAAGTATTTGTATATTTTTATAAACACACATATACATATACATAAAAATGTCAAAAAGTTCATGGAAAATGGAATTAAAAGATAAGTTTGCTTAGTAGTATATATAGATATAATAATTATAAATATAACTATCAGACCCATGGTAAGTACTAAATAAGCACTCTTTTATTATTATCATTGTTGCTGTTGCCACTGCTGCTGAAAAAAGGGAGATGGGGAATATAGGTTGGAGCCAGATTCTAGTTGACTCTGTTGGTTTGGGGACTTTGGAGTTTTTACTTTATCCCCTAATTCATGGGAACACCTTGAAGACTTTTTCAGAAAAGGGACTGTCCCATATTAAATGGTGCTTTGGGAAGATTGATATGGAAGTGTTGTCTAGGACAGATTTAGAGGTAGAAAGACCAGTTAGGAAGCAATTGCAGTAGCGCACAAATGAAGTGCGGGGACTCTGAATAAGCTGGTTACCATGGGGATGAAAACGAAAATGAAACACTGAAAAGAATCTTAAGGATGTGGTGATTAGATATTAGAGATAAAGGAAGGAAAAGATTCGGTGGGACTCCAACATTTTCAGACTGTATAGCTAAGATTATGGTAGCTCCTGGGAAGGGAAGTGGCAGAGACTTGGTTTTAGGAGAAGGAGGATAAATGTGTTTTTTGAAAATGAAATTAACATGCATTGATTGAAGGTCCATTTAGGCAGGATCGTGGTCTAGAGATATGAATGATGCAGAAACACCCTTGATGTCATCTAGAAACTTTAGTTGTGTAAATCACACATTAAAAAATACGGGGCACTATAAGATAAATATTCAAATTTTTAGTCTAGAATATATTCTTAAATTTAGAAATTTTTTTCTTATTTACAGAATTCACTTTTCAAACAGTTTCTATCATTTTTGTCAAATTATAAAATATGCCCATTATAAAACATTTGAAAATTATAAGAAATTCAAAGAAACGAAAAATCACTTATATTTCCAGCCATCAGAGAAACCACAATTAGTACATTGGTATATGCACCTTCAGCTCACTACTGAGAAATTGTATACACCATCAGTGTATTTCATTGTCCATTTATCCACATTATCATCAATATAGGTGGATAGCATTTTTCTATTTTAGTTAAGTTGATATGTGAAAAACAATATCCAAATTTTGTTTCAACTTTCACCTCTGAGTTATAGATAGGAGCTACTTTTTAAGATACTTATTGGATATTTATACTATGTGAATTATTTTTTCAAATATTTTATCCATTTTTAAGTTATATTCCCATTTTCTTTGATGTTTTAAATGAAGATCCATTTACAAAAGCTCATCAAACATTTAAAACTCATCAGTTTCTATGGAGGAAGAACATACACTGTGGATCTTCATGTTCTACACAATTTTATAATCTTCTAACCATTAACATTTCTTATCTCTGTTGGCCATGAAACCCTGTGTATCTGTGACTAATTATGATCCCTTCTGTTGGCTTACTGTTCACTCAAAGAAGCAAATTTATGCCAGTCATGCCACTCCTGATAGCTCCATAACATCATCAAAATATTTGCCCTCAAAAACAGAATGATGGTATCATTTGGATTTTCATACAAAGGACAAAATAAGGAATAATGCTAGGTCATCTCCTTTTGGTTCCATTTTGTTGACTCACTTGAGTTCTTTTAAATTGATAATATATTTTCATCACTACTTCTTTTAAAAATGGTGACATTACATATATTACTGAATGTGAGTAAATGTATACTCAGTTAAAAATGTATTAGAACAGACTAAGGACAACTTATTCTAAGCAAGTAGGGAAGAATGGCAATTGCATTATTTTGCTGCCTATATAGAATATGATCTGAGGGTGGGATGGAAGGGAAGGTTTTAAGTGTCACAACCCTTTATTGTCATGTTAATGTTCTGCACATAACTGAATTTTGTTAATTTTTTACTTAAAAATTTCTTACCAACTAAAAAAGAACATGCAACAACATTTTAACTATTCCCAAGTCTCTCTTCTTGGAAAGAAAAAATTCTGTCCAGCTGTTTCTTATGTTTCCATTCCACTGACTATTTTTATCAGTCTTTTCAACTCCATGCTATCGTGTTGCTTCTAAGGCATTAGAAGCTGGTCTTATTCATCACCCAGTGTCTTACTTTTCTCTCGAGTCTTCAAGATACTACTTTATTTCAGTTTGGTGGCTGAACAAACTATACCTCTTGAACAAATACATTTGTTAATTTAAGTACTTTGTTGTTTCAGTACAGCAAGATGCTTTTGTGACATAACTATGAAACAGGCATGCTTTTCTTGACTAGCAGAGGCTGGTGAGATGTGGCATGGAAGATTATGTTGTTTATCCACTCAAGTTCAGGCTAAAGCAGTTAGTGGATTTGACAGCAAATATGCTGACAGCAGCAGGGAGAATACCTCATCTGGAACACAGGGTGCAAATAGTGTCTATATGCTTTCCTAGCTAGCTCCCCTTTCACAGAGAATGAATTTCTTTGTTCTAACATTGTTTTCAAAAAGGATTTCACTCAGCAGGCTAAGCATTGCTTATTCTGGTACATTTGTTACACTGAAATATCACAGCGTTTCTAAAAATGTTTACATTGAAAAGAAAATGCCATTTCAACATGAAGCATCACACAGTGGCAGCAAGGCCTGAATTGGAAAATATAGATGGCCCCTCTGGCTTTGCAGCTGAGTTGGATTAAATAGTCAGGCATTCAAATGGTAAGGTAAAGCCTTCAAACTGATGTGATTCATGAAGCCCTGGTGTCTAGGGCAGAACATGGAATGGGATAGCATGTATTTACTGGTTTTTCTTTCTTCATACTATTGGTTGGATTCTTAGTGTAGGGTTAACCTTACGAGTATTAAATAAATTGAAAATAGATCTTTATAAAAGTTAAGAGTGGGGGCCGGCAACGCAGCTCACTAGGCTAATCCTCCGCCTGCGGCGCCAGCACACCAGGTTCTAGTCCTGGTCGGGGCACTGGATTCTGTCCCAGTTGCTCCTCTTCCAGTCCAGCTCTCTGCTGTGGCCCGGGAGTGCAGTGGAGGATGGTCCAAGTCCTTGGGCCCTGCACCTGCATGGGAGACCAGGAGAAGCACCTGGCTCCTGGCTTTGGATCAGCGTGGTGCGCCGGCCACAGCGCACCGGCTACAGCAGCCATTGGGGGGGTGAACCAACGGAAAAGGAAGACCTTTCTCTCTGTCTCTCTCTCTCACTGTCCATTCTGCCTGTCAGAAAAAAAAAAAGTTAAGAGTGGAAAAAGGAAAGGGAAGAGGAAGAAATATTGGAGTGTGAGTGTGGAAGGGAGGTTAGGGTGGGAACTATCACTATGTTCTTAAATCTGTATATATGAAATATATGAAACTTGTATATCTTAAATAAAATATTTAAAAAGCTCCTGGCTTTTGCCTGGCCTGGTCCCAGGTGTTACGGCCATTTGGAGAGTGAACCAGCAGAGGCAAGATCTCTCTCTCAATCTCCCTCTCCCTCTCCCTCTCTCCTTGTAATCCTGCCTTTCAAATAAATAAAATAAATGTTTAACAAATGGAATGTTATATCTCTTGTTAGTAATAAGTATCACACTTATTGAGCACTAGTGCTCAATGTTTTACTAGGATTTTCTCATTTAATTATTGGAAAAACACTATCATGAAGTTTTTATATTATTATCATGATTTTATAGATCTAGATAGTGGGTTCTTGTGCTATTTTAGATTGTATTAGCTTCATTTTGTTGGATTAGTTACTTGTGCTATTGTGTTGTATTTTGTTACTTGTGCACTTAAGATTAGTTTCTTTTTTTGTATTAGTTGGTTCAACTACTGCTTGTGATAGATAAAATTCCTAAATTGTTTTCCTATGAACTGTTGTACATTTCCATTTCAAGTCTCTGATCTTCAAAACTAAATACAGGACTTCACATGTGTGCCTGTTAAATTTCTTTTTTGTCAGTTTCATGATGTTTTTATTTCTCTTTTTCTCTGGGTGGTGGTGCCTAATCCATATGTTTATAACTGTGCTCTTATAAAATGTTCTCATCAGTTTTCTAGAATTTTCATAAAGTCGCATTTTGTTCTAAATAAACATTTGATTTTTTATCTTCAGTTTATCATTCAGAATGTTAACTTCCCTTACTAGCTCTTTATTTTACATATATGATAAACTTTGCCTTCTGTATCTTCATCCAAATAATATACATGCTAAAGAAAACAGGATCACGAACAGAGCTCTGAAGCACAACATTCAGGAAATATTTCCAGAGTAATAAATATAAAAATTCTTTTGGGTTTAGTTGTTCAATCCATCTAACTCTATTATTCAGCTATTTTCACATCTTATTGACTAGGGAATTATGAGACACTTTGTCAAATGATTTATTCAGGATAAGATATATAATATCTGGGCATCCCTTTTTTACCTATCTAGTTATCTATTCATCAAAAAAGGAAATGAAATCCATTTGGTATGACTTGCTTCCAATGGGTCTTTGCTGCCTTTCAAATCTCTTTTAAGTATCAATAATATTTTTTTAAATTTTTTTTCAAGATCTAGGTTTAAATCTTGCATGCTTTTAACTTCCATTATCCAACTCTCTAGTCTTTTGGCATCTTTACAGACTTTCATGATTTGCTCAAAAATGCTACAATGGTTCAGCAACTCAATCAGCAAAACCCTTCAGTTTTCTTAGTTTCAGTTTGCTCTGAGCTTGAGAATTGTAACTACAAAGGAAGATTCAGTGATACTCTATCATCTAACATATCTTGGGCTTCACTTATTTCTTTCCTCCAGTGAAATAATTTGATTTTTTGGTATTGATTTTCAGTTTCTTTTCTGTCCTGTCTTGTTTCTGAAAAAGACAAAAATATCATTGACAATTAACTGAAAAAAAAAGGATTCTAAATGAGAATATTCTCAAGATGAAAGTATTTTTTATTTAGGCTTACTGTCATCATCTCTCACTTTTATTTATAATCAAGATAGAATAAAGTTAATGTCATCTAATCATATAAACACATTAAACAAATTAGATTCTGTAAATGATTGTAAATCATAATCTATTATGTTTATAGGAGATGAAAACATTGAAGAGAGGAAAGTCATCAGAGGAAAAAGTGAGCAATCTAAACTTTGTAAAGTAAATCTAATGAAATAACACAAGAAGTCTCAAAAGCATCAAGGAAAAAAAAGTGAGACATAATAGAGATAAATATCTAGAGTTAATGATGAACAGAGACTAGAGGGGGTCTACAATTAATAGTAATTAATGAGCTAAAATATAATTGAGGGATTCGACATTTTAAAAATCAAATGGTGAATCTGGGGAACAATGAAGCTCCAATTTTACAGGAATTGAGGGGAAAACAGAACTTTTTGAGTATGTAACTTTCATAGTAGTAGTATAAATATCTCTTCTTATCATCTTCCCCTCTAAATTATAAAGCAACAAATAATGTCTTATATCTGCAAGTAAGTGTATTTGCCTTGTACTTATCTCATCTGTGAAAGGGTTCCAATCAAACAAGAATATAGTAAGATTAATAAATGTGCCATCAGAAGTAATGGTGGGGCAGGGACATTTGGCACAACGGTTAAGATGCCGCTCTTGGGATACCCACATCATATATCAGAAGTGTCTGTATTTGAGACCCAGATCCAATTCAGATCCAGCTTCCTGGAAATGGAAACCTTGGTAGGCAGCAGGTAAAGGCTCAAGAACTTGGGCCCGTGCCACCCATGTGGGAGACATAGATGGAGTTCCAGTCTCCTGGTTTCAGCCTGGCACAGCCCCAGTTTTGTGTGCAGTTGAGGAGTGAACCAATGGTTGGAAGACCTCTTTTTGTCTCTCTCCATGTTTTTCAAATAAAATGAAAATAAATTAAAATTAAAAGAATTAATAATGATAGCATGAAAGTTTATAATGGAAAAAAAATGGTCTCAGACTGAGAATTGGACAGTTCTATTCTATTTGGCCCCTACTACCAGTAAAAACTCAAACCATGGCGTTTTAATTCTCATAATGCACATATGCACACATTCCCAATTTTCCCCTGACTTCCAGGGACCACATCATATCCAACTGGCTCAAGTTGATCCTACTCACTAGTTTATTAAAACTGTCCTAACTGAAGCTATCCCCTTTAATAAAGTTATATTCTCTACTATGTTTTTGTAATCTACATAAATTCTTCTCCCAAAAACAAGAATGTTTGAGAGCTGACTATACTACTTAAACACAAACTCTACAAAAAAAGGCAAACAAAAAGCTCTACTTTCACAAGACTTCCTTGCTGAGACCTGGGATCTGGTAATCTTTCAGAAGAGAGATTTGGCACAACCTCTCATAAAAACACTATTATTATGTTATATCTATGAGAGATAAATGTCTGACGTGTGTCTGTTTGCAAGAAAAAACTGACTGAGAACATGCCTGGGTGTGGTGCACCATTATCTAATTACTAAATTTTTGTCTGCAAGTCACTCTTAACGTGGTAGGAGATAATGGTTGGAAATAAATTTCTAATGAACCATATGGTAGGACAAAACCAATTATTACATTTAAGGATTTTTTTTCTGAAGATTAGTGTACCAGATAATTGCTTACTAAAAGAATTATTTTCTATTTCATATGCAAGGTATATGTTGGTCTTTTGAGTAGGAATAAAAAACGCCAACTTCTTAATATTTGGTGAGCTATGCCACAAGAACTACAAGAACTATACTAAACCTTGAAGACACATTCTTAGTTCCAAATTTGGGGAAATGAGAAAATGCCTATACATTTTGAATAAATTGAATGACCTTTGGAGTTTACTTCAATAGTATCTAAGTCAAAGATAATTTCTCAATGTTCAATTTTCAATATCCTTGTGGGCAGCCATTCTACTCAATCCATGCCACTGTAACAGACAAGATCATTCCAAAATAGCCTCCAGTCAGCTTCCTTTTTCAAACCAAACAGAAATACTAATTAAAAATAAAACATATTTCACCCATCTGTAAGGTTGAATTTTATTTTTTAGAATAGATTTCTTTCAAGTCCTTTCTAACCAAGCACAACATTTGATTACATTTGTACCTTTAATCTGTATGTCAGTACTGAAATGAATCAAATAGGCCTTTGACCTCTTTCAAAATAATTGCCTTTGCAGTGATTTTTAGAAGCTAATAAAACTGTGCTAGAGATAAGGCACTAGGAAACGGGAAGGCTAGATAAATACTATCTTTAGAATTGAATTATTTCAGCAGTACCTAAAACAGCAACTGCCATAATGAAGAAAATTAATGGTAGTCATTTATTTCTCTTCTCATTAAGTAAAATACATGAAGCACTTAATTTAATGGCAAGTGCCTGGTGGCTACTTAGGTAAAGGTGATAACAATAATGACTATTACTTATGCAGGAAGCTTTCCCTGCAGTAGCCTTCAAACTCAACTTACATCTCAGGACATTTCTTCTACTGAACTCATGTAATTAGCATAGATTACTATATACATATTTCTCTATACATTTATGCATATTAGTAATTATTAACTTGTTTTCTTTTTCTTTAAAATTACTTTTTAGGGATTAAGAGAAAAATATGCTTTATATAAAACACACTCAACAAATGGTAGCTATTTTTCATGGTACTTACTCCTGACAGACTATTGTCCAATTCAGTTAAACTGTATGTTCTCTTCAGAAAGTAAAATCTATGCTTCTTTTCCTTTGTGAAGGGGCTATGATGCAGACAAACTCATACACTGATGGTAGATGTATAACTTTGTACAGTTGAAAAGAACAAACCAAAAGGAGGAGGAGAGAGGGTAAAGGGAGGGAGGGAGGGAGGGAAGAAGGGTAAGTATCATTATGCACTTAAATCTGTATATATGAAATACATTAAATTTGTTCCTTTTATATAAATAAAAATGTTTTTAAGTTAAAAAAAGAAAACAAGAAAGTTAATGTTGTAAATTATCTATTTATTTTCATGTTATTTGAGAAGCAGAGAAAAAGAGAGAGATGGAGAGGGAGAGTGAAACAGAGACAGATGGAGAGAAATCTTCCTTCTGCTGGTTCACTCCTCAAATACTCACAACAGCCAGGGAGTCTGAAATTCCATCCAAGTGTCCTGTGTGGGTGGCAAGTATTTAACAAGCACCTGCTGCTTTCTACAAAGCACATTAGCAGGAAACTGGATCAGAAGTGGAGGAGCTATAGTCATCCCAAGTGATGACTTAACTGTTGTGCTACATGTCCACCCCCCCATTTTTTCAAATAATGTCATTTGATCCACTTCAATTAATTTTGATAAGCAAATAATTATGAAAAACACCAAAATTCTTTATAGTAATATTTATCAAAACTGTTCATAACAAAATAAATGTTTAACAATAGAGCAGTTATTAAAGTATGATTCAACTATATTAAATGAGTATTTGAGTCTTGAAGTGTAACATGCATTAGCACTGGAATACTTTTATTTCTAGTTTATAAAGAAAGTAACACAATGATATGTTTAGATGATACCATTTGGTTTTGAATCTTAATACATAGGCATTAAAAGAGACTGGGACAAAAATTTGTCTTTAAGTAGTAGGATTATGAGGTACACATTATTTTTTCCCTTCCTAGGTCCTCCCACTTTTCTTCAAAGTGATAGCAATTGTCACTTTTTAAACAGTAAAAGCATGGGTATGGAAGATACTGAGAAGAACTTTTTCTCTAGCTTTTGGATTCTCTGACTCCTCTCTCTCCTCTAAAAATGATACCAAAAAGATATTAGATGGAATGAGTATGAGGAAGTATGGTAAAGCCACTTGATTTCCTATAAGTCTGCTGGGAAGATACTATCCTGAGTCTGGTTCTCTCTTTCAGGCTCTGAGAAATGCCTTGCTGGTTACATCTCTGCCAAATGCATGATCGATCCATGGACAAGGATTCTGGTCCCAGTCCTGGCTATTTTCCCAACCTGTTTAGCTGAGCTGGTCAATAAAGTTCCCCCTACCACAATGCCTAAAATCTCTAGAGTGTAAAAAACAGCTATGACAAGAAAGCCTTGCTTTCTTTCCTCTTGAGTCCTCCCTCTCCACTCTCGAGATTTAAAGGCACTTAAGAGACAGAATAGATCCTAGACTACCAAATTAGCCTCTCCCTGTATTACTCTTCAAATAGCCAAGAAAGTTGAAGAGGAAGAAAGCTTTTATAAGCTTTTACTGCTCTTACTGTAAGCATAGAGGAGTGAGATGTTCACACCAAACACGCACACATTCCCCTCGCTCCAAGATTTTCACACTGAAGATTTTATAACTGTTAGAAATATGATGGGCTTATCAAAAGAAGCTGAAATTCAGTACTAAATGTAGACCACACTTCTTTTTGTTCTGTGACATTGTGAAATTCACTTTCTTAATATGATAGAAGCTGAGCATTGTAACATGTGTATAACATCAAAGATAAACAAAACTAGACAATAAGTGGTAAAGACACACTTTTATCAGTAATAATTATCCCATTAGAGAAAAGAGCCCAATATGAATGTAACTTTCATTTATATAGAAGTAACTGGATTTGTTTAAGAAAGAACTGAGGGAACAGGAAATGAGTATGAGCAATGGCTCAATAGAGTAAGGAAAGTAGAAAGTTACAAAAAGTTAATTAGTATAAATGTGATTAAGTGGGGATGGAGCTTTGGCATAGTGGGTAAAGCCAGTGCCTACAATGGAGACACCAGTTCGAGTCCCAGCTGCTCCACTTCCAATCCAGCTCCCAGTTAATGTGCCTAGAACAGTAGCAGAAGGTGAACTAAGTGCTTGGGTCCCTGCACCCACGTGGGAGACCTGGAAGAAACTCCTGGTTCCTGGCTTCAGAATGACCCAGCTCCAGCTTTGCAGCCATTTGGGGAGTGAATCAAGAGGATGGAAGATCTGTCTCCCCCTCTCTCCCTGTAACTCTGCCTTTCAAATAAATAAATAAATATTTTCTAAAAATATGTGATTAAGCCAGCTATGTCTGCTCTCTGGCAATTATCAAAGTTAGGATAATATCCTCTCACAGAGAATGGGAGACAGTAAATTTTTGACATTCTTGAATTTTCTCAGGAGAGCATGTTAAGGAAGACTAGTGTCACCTTATGGATGTGGCCTTAAGCTGTTAGAAACTGCTAGTATTTTGCTCAAGTCTTTATAGGTCCAAATCAAGAAAGGTCTCAGAGGAGCCCAGCTTGAATTTGGCTAAGGAAAAAATCTTTATCAGTAATCAATAAGCTTAACTGCTTAGCCATCCCATGCATGTTTTTAACCAGAAAGTTCATACTCATATGTCCTATTTGTACTAACCTGGGAAGGCAGCTGGAGTGTGAACATTAGGGAACATATGTTTATTGTGCTATCCCTCCAAATTCTATTTTTCCACCTCTTGTTACTATATTTGTTTCTATGATGGCTCTTTAAAGCTCTCTTCTTCTTAAGACTTTGATGAATGTTCCAAGGCCCCTGAAGGGACTGAAACAATGATAGTAAATGTGGGGCCAACAAATAATTTAGTCAATACATTAAATCTCTGGAAAAAGAGCTACCTAGTAGATGTATGATCTACTTAGTAGATCAACCTAAACAGATTTTTACCCAGATGGACTAGAATGAATTAAGAAGGAAAAATCATTATCTGAAATATTGTCCTTGTTAGTTACAAACGTTGTTTCTGATTGTGTATTTTCTTGCACAGACACACAATCATGAGGAAGATTTACACTTTATTTATTTATATTACTGGTTCTTATATTTTCCATATTGGACAATCTCAACTAGAATGATAGTGTTCTAAAGCATTCTTTATTCATAAGTTTTTAGAATTAGCAGTGCATTCCCCATAGGAATAATGGCATAAACATTGCCTAGATTTCCTCGCTAGCACACAAAAGCCAATTTAATAATTATGTGTTATAATTAAGTATATTAGCAATATGTTCCTTAAAAATTGTAACAGGGCATTCTTAGGAAGTGGCTCAGTAAAGTTCAGTCAAAAGTAAAACAAATTTCAATCAAAGGCATGATTTGGCATGGGAAGTGATCTAGAGTAGTGTTTATAGTTGGGAACAATCTAATAGGCACTGGAATAAAAAAGACCATCAGGCGAAGTCAAATTTAAGTTTACCTGAGATCATTCAAAAGGAAAAGAGGAGGAGAAAGAAAGGAAGAGATGGAAAATTGGTCTTACTGGCATGCTAAAGGCCAGGCTATTTTCCTTGCCTGAATGAATTGCAATATAATAACATAATCATTATCATTTCAAGTGGCATCAGAATAAAAATAAAATTAGATGATGCTGTAAGAAATGAGTCTTTGGCTAATTCATTAAAATTCTATTTATAGAAGTATCTTTTTTCTTGTTTAAAGGATATTCTAAAGTATACATGTATCCAAAAATCACCAGTGCCCACTCCAATAGCTGGTTTCTATCACTCTGTCCTTCTAACCTTGACTTCTTGGCCACTTGAAACTTCAGTAACAGCCCCATGAAAACACCTTTCCTGGCTACTGATGCCTTTACACTGTTCCTGTTGCCTCATTTAGCCAGATACACAAGATTTTATTTCAAAAGTCATGACACTGAAGTGGTATAGAAAACTTCCCTTTCTACTCGCTACTCATCATCTGCTCTGTTACATGTCCACAAAGTAAAAGGACCTCCTGATTTCTGTGTCTACTCTGCCTTAAGAATGTAGATGTTGCTCTTTCATTTAATTCACCCCTTGAGTCAGTTACAGGCCACTTCCCCTAGGGCTTTATCACAGTTTTCCACAGCAAGAAGGCAAGTCATCTCTATTGCATGACCCTCACTAGGAACCACATTATTGCACTGGCAATCATTCCTATCTTACACCCTCACCACATTTCTAAACCAAGTTTGAAAATATCTTGAAGCCGGCGCCGCGGCTCACTAGGCTAATCCTCCGCCTAGCGGCGCCGGCACACCGGGTTCTAGTCCTGGTCGGGGCGCCGGATTCTGTCCCGGTTGCCCCTCTTCCAGGCCAGCCCTCTGCTGTGGCCCGGGAGTGCAGTGGAGGATGGCCCAGGTGCTTGGGCCCTGCACCCCATGGGAGACCAGGAAAAACACCTGGCTCCTGGCTCCTGCCATCGGATCAGCGCGGTGCGCCGGCCACATCGCGCCAGCCGCGGCGGCCATTGGAGGGTGAACCAACGGCAAAGGAAGACCTTTCTCTCTGTCTCTCTCTCTCTCTCTCTCTCTCTCTCTGTCCACTCTGCCTGAAAAAAAAAAAATATCTTGACTCTAATTTTCCTCAATGTAAGTCATTGCCTTCACCATTAAGTCAAAATTATGAAAGAGGACAAGTCAAGGTGTCACTCTTATTCCCTTATGAATGGGGTGTGCTTTGTTTGAGGAGATAACAGCCCCATTTCATTCAGTTAGTATCATGCATGAGGATCCTTAACCCTAATTCAAATAAACTCCCTTTGACAGACACAAAATTCTGTAGTACTTTTCCTAAGATTCTAGAACCACTTTCATAAGAAAGTGATTCTTGACTTTCGACAGCACAGAAGAGTTCTGGAGATTTAAAAAAAAAAAAAACTATAAGAAACTATTTTCAACATAATCACCAACTAGGGAATTGTAAAACATATAACAATGACAGACTACTTCATACCTGTTCTAATGGTTATTATTTAAAAAAATTGGAGCATTCAACATATTGCTATTAGAAATGCAAAATGGTGCATTTTGTAAGACAGTTTGGTAGTGTCTCAAATATCTGAACCTAGAATTATCATATAACTCAATAACTTCATCTTCAAGTTCCACTCAAGAAAAATTAAAATAAAAATGTTCATGCAAGAATGTATTTACAATGTTGATAGTAGCATTATTCATAACTCCAAAGTGGAAAATATCCAGTTGTCCATTAATGCATAAATGAATTAAAAGATGTTAGTATATCCATGTAGAATATTATTCAACCATATAAAGCAATGAAATATTGATACATACTGCAACATGGTAAACATTGAAAACATTATGTTAAGTGAAAGAAGTCAAACACAAAGGCTTGTAAGATTCCATTGAAAGAGAAGGTCCAGAAGAGGCAAATCCATAGACACAGAAGGTAGATTAGTGGTTTCCAGAAGATGGTGTGTAGAGCAATGTAGAGTAATTATGAATTGGTTAGGGGTTTCTGTTTTGGAATAATGAAAATGTTCTGGAAATGGATAGTAGTGACAATTGCATAACTTTATGAGTATACTAAAAGCCACTTAATTGTCCTCCTTAAAAGGGTGCACTGTATGGAATGTGAATTATACTGTACCTCAATATAAAGAAAGGTCATAGAGGCAAAGTAGAATGGTGGCTTCCTGGGGCTAGACATTGGAATAGGAACTGACTATTTAAATGGATAAGAGGTTTTTGGGGTAGGTTGATGGAGATGGTCTAGGAATAGAATGTGAGATGATAATTGCACAACTCTGTAAATTTCTTTAAAGCTACTGATTTGTATACTTCAAAATGAATTAATTTTGTGATATATACTAATTTATGATACATAAAGTACACCACAACAAAACTGTTTTTAAAAAAGATATGAATGACAGTTCTCTTCCTAGGCTGATACATTAAGAACCCTTGGGGGTAAAGCCAACATTGTTGTGCAACTGGTTACGATGCCATTTGTGAAACCCTCATCCCATATTGGAGTACTGGCTGGAGTTCTGGCTGTTATGCTTCTGATCCAACTTCCTGCTAATGTGTCTAGAAAGACAGCAGGTAAAGACCAATATACTTTGGTCCCTGTCACTGATGTGGGAGACCCAGATGGAGTTCTAGGCTCCAGGCTTCAGCCAGGCCCAGCCCTAGCTGTTAAGGCCATTTGAGAAATGAAACAGCAGATGGAAGAAATCTTGGGGGATAATTTTGGGTCACCAATAATTTTGTAAGTCATACTCACAGGGATTATGATCAATTGTTCTTGGAATGGCTGTTATTATGGCTTATAAAACGAATGTGCCTTTGCATGGCACTATACTCTCCTCTTATCCCTTCTGTTGATCTGGTCACCAAGGAAACAGCTTACATACTTGTGGGATAGACAGAGATGTAAACAATAAATGGTCATATAATGTGATAAGGGATATAACTGAGTCATATGCCAGGTCCACAAGTCCAATGAAAGGATGACTAACTCTCCCAGATACTCTGCTAAAAGCATATAGTCAAATAATGAAACAGATATGCAAATGAATAAAGTGCAGTATCATAAAAATTATTACAGCTTAACCATGCAAAAAATCATTGGGAGTACCAAATCAACCTGGTAGTCTTAGTGAAGGCCTTAAAAAGGAGAATGTTTTTGTAGTTGATTTTAGAAAGAAAAATGTTTTAAATTTTATTTATTTGAAAGACAGAGTTACAGAGAGAGGTAAAGCCAGAGCCAGAGAGAGAGTGAGAGCGAGAGAGAGAGAGAGAGGTCTTCCATCTGCTGGTTCACTCCCCAATTGACCGCAATGACCAGATCTGCGCCAATCTGACGTCAGGAGCCAGGAGCTTCTTCCGGGTCTCCCATGCAGGTGCAGGGGCCCAAAGACTTGGGCCATCTTCTACTGCTTTCCCAGGCCATAGCGGAGAGCTGGATTGAAGTGGATCAACCAGGACTTGAACCAGCACCCATATGGGATGCTGGTGCTGCAGGTCAGGGCTTTAACCTACTGTGCCACAGTGCCAGCCCCAGATAAGGAAATTTTACAGGAGAAAGTAGTAGAAGATGAAAGAGAATGACACTGAGGGTCTACTATGAACCATTTATTGTTCTGAATTTATGTTTTTAGTGAGATTAAGAAAATTTTTCAGCTTTGCACATTACAGGTGCAGTTAGGAGAGTGTAAGGCCAAACTCTGAACCCATGTAGTCTGAATATAGATCCACAAATCATAATCACTACACTCTTGAAGTGTGGGATTCTGGTAGCAAATAATACAACCATTATGGAAAGGAAGCTAAATTATAAGTAACTTTAGCAAATACCAAAATATTCATTAAGAAGATGAACACATTTCAAATTCAAGGTTAATCTGCTAAGATTCATTTATAGATGGATTAAAAAGCTGCTTTTGCATAATTTAGGTAATTCCTGTATTCTTTCATTACTGTAGCTTCAAAGTCAATAAACCAAATATGTTAAAAAATATTAATATGTAGTAATGAGTTACTAGAAAATAATCTCTCCATTATCTCTAATAAGACTGTGCTATTCTTTGAATACCATACTTGAAAAGTTTGAGAATAGGACACATCCTGTAAATTATGGCTAATGAAAGAATAATCAATGTATACAGCAGGAAAAATAATAAATTCATCCAAACGTTCATACTTGCCCCTAAGATTATCTATTTTTAAAATTGGCTAACTCTTGCATCTGTTACACTTTAAGTAGATCTTTTTTCTCTTTGGTCATTATGTTGTCATGTAAAATGGTTTAAGGCCATAAATCTTGCAGCTGGTATTGCAGAGCAGTGAGCTAATTCACCACTTGGGATACTGGATCCTGTATCAGAGTGCCAGTTCAAGTCCTGGCTACTTTGCTTCAGATCCAGCCTTCCTGCTAATGCTTCTGGGAAGGCAATGGATGATGGTCCAAGTACTTTGGTCCCTGACACCCATCTTAGAGACTAGGATGGACTCCTTATTTCCTGGCTTCAACTTGGCCCAGCCTTGGCTTTTGGGGACATCTGCAGAGTGAGCCGACAAACAGAAGCAATCTCTCTCTCTCATTCTCTTTCTCATTCTGTGTGTGTGTGTGTGTGTGTGTGTGTGTCTCCCTTTCTGTTACTCTGTCTGCCTTCAAAGAAATTAAATAAATCTTGTTTTATTTTTCTATAGACCATAGGTCCTAGATCTAGTTGAACACATTTCCTTATAAGAGTGATCTGAACTTAGTTGCAAATGCTATTTTGAAACATAAGAGTATAATTCACTTTTAGCAACTTAACTCTAAAAGATCATTAAAAGAATTTTGCAAGAGTAGTCCACATAAATGTGGACTTTAAAAACAAAAGACCTTGAGTCCATCTCTACCTTTGGAGGCCTAGATTTACATGAGAATATAGAACCTCGTACTGTGCTAGGTGAGATTAGAGTTTAGTTTTATTTCAATAATATGGTTGTAAGTCAATGTTTTCTGTGTAAAGCTACAGTCATATGAAGGGAAAGCAATCTACTATTAGCTTTACTATGGAAACATACTGGTTTCTGATTTGACTAAGATAATCTATCAATGCACTATTCATATTTTTGTTAGCAACTTTAATAACCAATTTTCATACTATATTAAAAAAGATACCTGAGATGAAGTAGGAGACCCTCCAGAAACATTTGTTACTTGGATTTACCAGCAGATATATATTTATTTGAGAACCTACTATGAATCATGTCTTAGAAGGAGTCTTATGGATGAATCAAGATAAAACAATGACTGCATCTAGACTATAAGAAAATTTAAAATCTAGTTTGGACAGAAAGCATGGACACATTTTCAAATAATTAACAATACAAAGCAGTATAAAATTGAATCACACAAACAAAACATTCTAAATATAATAAGAGCTTTGAGTAGTGACACGTTTTTGAGTAAATGGAATATTAATTTACTCATATTGTCAGTGAATGAAATATAAGTTTGCATGTTCACATGAACATTAAAACTTGCTACAATTTATGACCATAACTGAGGTACAGTCAATATTTTTCTTTGAACAGATGATAAACAATTCTTTCCTGGACTACTTGGAGAAATAAATCAGAAGACATAAAAAGATTACAGATCATTTTAAAAGAAATAGCTTTATGACTTCCAATTTTATAGCCACTAAATTAAGCTACAAATTATAAAGGATATCATATAGGATTTGCTTTAATGAATGTATATTTAAAAGAGTTTGAAATGAGCAGAGAAAATGTCTGAAAGGGAGTTAGTGCTTTTAAATCTCACTTTGTTCCCTGAGGGTAAACATTTTGCAAATGTAGTTCAATTATTAATTTGCACCACAAAATATTTCCTCCACAAACTTCAAGAAGCAAAAGCCCTATTACAATTGCAATAATTTCTAAATTAGAATAATTTGAGTTAGTCACATATTCAACAAATATTTTAGAGAGATGTTAACAAGTTTAAGACAATATTCTGAGCACTTGGAATATGACAGTGAACAAAACAAACAAGCAGTTCCTGTTCTCTTGAAGCTTATAATCTAACATTGAAGGCTATGAGATTTTTAGCTACACTCAAAAACGAAATGAGATGAGAAACATTTACCTAACCCAAAGGCAAAATCCATGTAACTGCTCATGTTGTAAAGTAATTCAATAATACAAGATATCTTCAATAAGGTGTGTGTATGTGTGTGCACATGTACAATTATCATGTATGTATATTTGGCAGAAAATGGAAGAGGAATATTTTGTAAATGTATGCTGTATCTCCTCTTTTTTATATAATTTTGTTCTATTTGTCTTTTTCATCTGGTTCTATTTCCCAATGCCTTTTTTCTCTATGCCTCCCAATGTAACCTGTTCTTATCTCTAACATCACAATAACCCTTTGAGACAGATAAATATCTTATTTGCATTTTAAAGACGGGATGGCAAGATACAAGGAGATTGTTATTTTTTCAAGATCATTCAATTGATAGACAAAACCCAGGTATTCTGACTTCAAAATGACAAGGGTGCTTTCCTTATACAACAAAGTTTCACATTTGTGTGTTAGAAATAAGCAAGGGAATCAGTTCTAGGAAAGACAGAATAAACACACACATACCATTTTTCCCCAGAGAACAAAACAATAAAACCTTTTTTTTAATTTATTTGACAGATAAGAGTTAGACAGTGAGAAAGAGAGACAGAGAGAAAGGTCTTTCTTCCGTTGATTCACCGCCCAAATGGCCGCCACGGCCGGTGCACTGAGGCCGGTAGACTGCGCCGATCTGAAGCCAGGAGCCAGGTGCTTCCTCCTGGTCTCCCATGCGGGTGCAGGGCCCAAGTACTTGGGCCATCCTCCACTGGCTTCCCAGGCTACAGCAGAGAGCTGGACTGGAAAAGGAGGAACCGGGACTAGAACCCACTGCCCATATGGGATGTCAGCGCCACAGGCAGAGGATTAAGTAAGTGAGCCACTGTGCCGGCCCCAACAATAAAACCTTTACATGATGTACTGTGCAGTTATCTGAGATCCCCAAAAAGTACATATCAGCGGGCAGATCAGGAAAGAATGCTTGGATCCAAAGTGCCACTAAACTGGTGGCGAGTTTAGCATTCACATTGTTTCCTCTAGTATCCTTTATCCTGAATTTAATATTGCCTGGAACACAGAAGTAACAATCACACATGCACATACACACGCACACAAACACATACCCAAAGAGAGAGAAAGAGGGATTTCCAGGAGAAACCTACTTGTTCTAGCCCAGGGAACTTTTGTAGTTGCAGAGTAAGAAAAGTCTTCTATCTTTTTCCTCTCGTTTTTCTTCATTCAATTAACTTAATGGGGTCAAGTGTCTGAAAAAGCAAAAAATAAATATTATCAATAGGATGTATACAAGACCCAGGGTCTTATAATGCCAAAAACACAAATTATTCAGCATGTGATTAACCACAAGAAACCCCAATTCACACTGGAAAGAAGATTAACAGATGCCAGTGTCAAGGTGACATAAATTTTGGAATTATCTGATGAAGTATTTAAAGCAGCTACTATTAAGATTTTCAAACAATCATGAATAGTCTAGAAGCAATATGAAACAGAAAGTATTAGCAAAAAATACAAAGCATAGAAGAGCTTTGAAGCATAGAAGAAAATTTTGGAGTTAAATTTATGTTACAAGCAATGGGTTCAATAGCAAAATTGAGATAACAAAGAATCAGTGACTTTAGAGTTCAGATCCATAGAAATTATTCAATCTGAGGGACAGAAAGAAAAAGAAATATTAGCATATCTTTGGGGAACTGTGTGTCAATAATAAGAGCCCACACTCCACCCTATTCATGTACAAGTAATAGAAAGAATGTGTGCTAGAGGGATTGGCACTGTGGTGTAGTAGGTTAAGCCTCCGCTTGCAGTGCCAGCATCCCGTGTGGGCACTGGTTTGTGTACTGGCTGCTCCACTTCCAATCCAGCTCTCTGATATGGCCTGGGAATGCAGTGGAAGATAGGCCCCTAAACTCACATGAGAAACCTGGCACCTGGCTTCTGACTGGCTCACCCCCAGCCATTGTAGCCATTTGGGGAGTGAATCAGCGAATGGAAGACCTTTCTCTGTTTGTAACTCTGCCTCTCAAATAAATTAAAAAAAAAAAGAGGGTGTGCTGGAAAATATTTGAATAAATATGACTGACAATATACCAAGTTTCATGAAAGACATTAACCTATAGATTCTCTACTTAGTGTAAGGTTAATCTTATTAGTATAAAAATGAACTAAAATTGATCTCAGTAAAACTTAAGAATGGGAAAGGAAGAGGGAGTATGGGTAGGAGGGAGGTAGGGGGTTAGAATCATCATGTTCCCAAATCTGTATAAGTTAAATGTATGAAGTTGCATTTTTAAACAAAATTTTTAAAAATGTAAAAAAAAAAAGTTTCAAGGAGCTGAACAAACTCCATTAAAGATAAATCCAGAAAAGATAAATCTAGAAAAGAAATCTATGCCAAGAAATATCATAATCAAATTGCTGAAAACTAGAAAACAGACAATAATGACACATTTTCTATGTGGGGAAATCATCCAAATGTTTGCACATTTCTCATTAGAAACCATGGAGGCCAGAAGTGGTATGAAGTTTTTTCAACTACTGGAAGAAAAGAACTATTGAGTCACTATTTCCAAACTAAGATATCACTCAGGAATGAAGGTGAAATGAACGTGTTTTCAGATAAAGGAACACTAGAGAAGTTATAGCCAACAGAACTGCTCTAAAGAATGGCTAGGGGTGCATGTTGGGTGCAATGATGAAGATGTTGCTTGGGATGCCCACATTCTATATTGGAGTGCCTAGTTCAAGTCCTGGCTACCTTGTTTTTGATCTAGCTTCCTGGTAATGCACAAACTGGAAGGTAGCAGGTGATGGTTCAAGTACTTGAATCCTTTCTACTCCTGTAGGAGACATGGATTGAATTCTCTCTCTCTCTCTCTCTCTCTCTCTCTCTGTCCCCTTTTCCTCATGCTCCTCCTCCCTTTCTCCTCTTCTCTCTGTAACTGTACTTTTCAAATAAAAAGTAAATAAATCTAAAAGAAACCAAATATTAAAACACAATAAAAATGGCTAAAGGACGTTCTTGAAACAGAAATGGAATAATATAAATTAACTTGGAACATTTGGGATAGAGAGGAAGAACAATAGAAAGAACAGAAACATCAATAAATACAATTAACTCATTAAAATGCCAAAAATATAGCATTTTCTGATGTTACTGTTGACACATATATAGGTAATTTACATCAGAACTGTTACATGAAAGGCAGAATATGAAGTATCTTTTTAGTGTTAGAGTTTCTACAGTCTACATTGAAGTAGCAAAATATTGATTCTAAGCAGACTGTTAAATAAATCCATCCCACTCCTAGGAATTTACTCAAAGGAAATGAAATCATCATAGGAAAGAGTTATCTGTACCCCCATGTTTATAGCAACTCAATTCACAATATCTAAGATATGGAATCAACCCAGATGTCCATCAACTGATCACTGAATATTTTGTAATTCCTAAAGGAACTACTAAATGTTACATATATAGTCAAAATCATGATAGACACAGTGCAAAATTTAGAAATACTCAAACACTCCCCCTAAAAGGCAAAAACAGGGAAACAGAAGACAGAGAAAATGAATGATACAAACAGAATACAAACATAATTTTAGATCTAAGTCTAAACACTCCTGGGTATTTACTGTAGAGGAATAAAAACTTATGTTCGCACAAATAACCTGGACAAGAATGTTTATAGCAGCTCCACTTATAATTGCCAGAAACGGGAACCGCCCTGATGACCTGCAATGAGTAAATGGCTATACAAACTGTGGTCCACCCATACAATGGAATCTACTCAAGAATAAAAAGGAAAGAACAACTTAGAAAAATCTAAAAAAACACTACACCACGGTGTGAAAGAAGCCAGTCTCAAAAGGTTAGATATCGTGTGATTCTATTTATATGACATTCTTGAAAAGATAAAACTATAGGAACAGAAAACAGATCAGTGGTTGCCAGGGGTTAGGATTCAGGGCTGGGTATGACTATAAGGGGCTAACACAATGGAGTTTTTGAAGGTAATAGAAAAATTCTGTATCTTCATTTTTATCGTAGTTACACAAGTATAAGGAAACTCCTAAAAGTTCACAGAAAATTTGCATTGTCTGTTAATTCCACTTTCCCTGACAGGGAGAGGGAGAGGAAGGGAGAGGGGGAGGGGGTGGGAGAGGGGGAGAGAGAGGGACAGAAAGAGGGACAGAGAGAGGGACAGGGAGAGGGACAGGGAGAGGGACAGGAAGAATGAATGTTATCTCATTTAGTTGTTTACTTCCTAGATACCCACAATAGCCAAGGCTGGATGGGGTTGAAGCCAAGAGCCATGAACTTAATCCAGGTCTCTCAAGTGAATTACAAAGACTCAAGTACTTACCTCATCACCTGCTCATCACTCTGATATGGAATACAAGCATCCCAAGCTGTGGCTTAACACACTATGCCAAACACCCATACTTCCATGTCCATTTTTTACAATTTCATTAATTAACTTATTTATTTGAGAGAGAGAGAGAGATCTCCCATCTCTGATTCACTCCCCAAATGCCTACAAGAACAATGTCAGGGCCAGGATGAAGCCAAGAGGCCAGAACTCAAACCTCTATCTTCTACTTGTGTGGCAGGGGGCCACCCATGTATTTGAGCCTTACAGGATGCACAGTAGCAGGGAGCTGGAATGGAGAGTGGAGTCAGGACTCTAACTCAGGTACACTGATATCAAACATGGGCTTCCTTAAGCAAAAACTTTTTCCCTTCACAAAATGCCTACATCCATGAACATTTTTAACTATCCTCATATACATGTGAGTTAAAATTCATAGTACTGTACACTTTACTACATGATAATAAAAAAGTAAGCTGGCAATTACCTTGCTACTTAAATGGCCTTAACATTTAATTCTCTATTAGTGGCCCTGAATAAGCTTAAAAAATTCCTAATCTTGGATAGTCTTAAACAGATTGATTTTTTTCAACAGAACTACAAATCAGTGTTATGAATTTCATAATTATTCTTTTCTGCTAATAATAATAACTTCTGTCCAGTCTTTAAGTGAAATAATTGCCTCAAGACATCAGGACAACATTATACAATTTAGTATATTTTCATGAAGTAATTAATCATCTGTATCACTTCTATAAAGGAGATATTTATGTTTCAGCTCATGATAACGATTACTCCACAGAATGTAGTGCTTTTCCAGCCCTTACGATGTATGGTTGATAATCTGGAGATAGTTGAATGCAATTATGGGCTTGTGTACGTGTAAGCCCCAGATGCATTACCCTTAATTGACAGCATTTATGACTTTAAACAAACACAAGACTGTTCTGCTTTGGTCTCTTCCTGAAAGCACATGATGGTATATAATCTAGTTACTAGTGACTCTCCTGAGAAGGCTGTGTCTGCAGTAGCTTCTAATTATTAGAAAATTGTACTTCTAGTACTATAATAACCTCAGTGCCTGTATTTCCTCAATAACAATCCTGGCTTTGTTGGGTGTTGATCCTTTATTATAGGGAAATACATTATGAATAAAATATAAAAAAATATGGGGCTGGCACTGTGGCATAGTGGGTTAAAGCCCTGGCTTGAAGCACTGGCATCCCATATGGGCACCGGTTCTAGTCCTGATTGCTCCTCTTTCAATCCAGCTCTCTGCTATGGCCTGAGAAAGCAGTGGAAGATGGCCCAAAGTCCTTGGGCCCCTGGCACCCACGTGGGAGACCCAGAGGAGGCTCCTGGCTCCTGGCTTCGGATTGGCACAGCTTCAGCCATTTCGGCCATCTGGGGGGTGAAGGAGCGGATGGAAGACCTCTCTCTCTGTCTCTACCTCTCTCTCTAACTCTGTCTTTCAAATAAATAAAATAAATCTTAAAAAATAAAATAAATTTGAATATATATTTAACAGTACAATAAAACAGCTACTTCATTGGAACTTCTATTTAAGAACAGGAATTCTGGGTAAGTGTTGTGGCATAGCAGGTAAAGCTACCACCTGCAATGCTGGTATCCCATATGGGTGCCGGTTCTTGTCCCAGCTACTCCACTTCTGATCCAAATCCCTGCTGATGGCCTAGGAAAGCAGCAAAAGATGACCCAAGTGCATGGGCTCCTGCCACCAATATGAAAGTCCCAGATGGAATTCGTGGCTCCTGGCTTCAGCCTGCCTCAGTACTGGGCATTGTGGCCATTTGGGGAGTGAATCAGTGGATGGAAGCACTCTCTCTCGCTGGCTCTCTATCACTCTTTCAAAATTTTGCATCATAAAAAATGACTAGCTGCCTTTAGAGAAGGACACAATCAAAATCACCGAGATCAAGGAATTATGAGGAAATAAATTTCAATCCAGATCATCATTCGTTTGTTTAGCCAACAAGTATTTCTTGAGTCATTATTCTGTGTCATGTACTGTTTCAAGTACAGTGGATACAGCAGTGAATTAGACAGCCAAAATTCTTCTTATGAGTCTTATAAATTGAGTGGGAGGAGGAAGACACTAAGATAATTTCAAATAGCCATAAGTAATATCAAACAAATAGACCTGAGTAACGTGATAGTCACTGAAGATGCGAATGGGAAACTTACTTTACATATGAAGTTAAAGGGGACATTTAAGCACAGACCCAAATGAAAATAAGGAGGCAGGATTGAGAAGATCTAGGTCAAAGCAAAAGCAAACACACAAACTCTGATATGAGAACAAGTTTGGCCAATGTGGTTAAAGCATTAGACAAGTACGCAGGCAGATAGATTATGACTACTTAAAGTTTGGCAAACCAAAGTAAATAGTCTGGATTTTACTATCAGCACAATAAAAAAAATTGTATATTTTTAATGAAGAGGTAATTTTCTGATCTATATTTTTTCAAAATTTCTTTGGTTATTGTATGAAGTGTAAGTTTGAGGGGAGCAAGAATGGAGACAGGGAAACCAATTAAAGTGACAGTGCACTAATCTAGACAAGAGAAGATGGTGCCTTAGACCAGAGTGGTGAAAGTGGATACAAATGGAATTAGATTCATTAAGAATAGATTTCTTTTGGTTAAGATTTATTTATCTGAAAGAGTTACACAGAGAGAGGAGAGGGGGAGAGGGAGAGGGAGAGGGAGAGAGAGGTAGGTAGGTAGGTAGGTAGGTAGGTCGATTTTCCATCCAATGGTTCACTCCCTAATTGGCTGCACCGGCCAGAGCTGTGCCGATCTGAAGCCAGGAACCAGGAGCCAGGAGCTTCCTCTGGGTCTCCCACACAGGTGCAGGGGCCCAAGGACTTGGGCCATCTTCTACTGCTTTCCCAGGCCATAGCAGAGGGCTGCATGGGAAGTGGAGCAGCCGGGTCTTGAACCGGCGCCCATATACGATGCTGGCACTTCAGGCCAGGGCGTTAACGCACTGCGCCACAGCACTGGCCCCTAAGAATATATTTTGTAGATATTGCTAAGAAGATTTGATAATGGATTGTATGTGAACTGTGAAGGAACGAGTGAAATTATCAATGACTGAAGAATCTGTGAGTAATTATAATTATGGTAGTAGCATTTACTGAAGTGAAGGAGCCTGGAGAAGAAATCAAAGTTTTATGATTGTTATATTAAGTTTGATATGCTTATTGAGTCCAAGCAGAAATGTCAAATAGGCATCTGGAATTCAGAAGGAAAAGATCGCCTGGAGAGGTAAGGTTGGGAACTATCAGCATTTAGGTGGTATCAAGGCTATGGGATTAGAAAGTTAAAAGGAGAGATCTTTGTGGTTTTTTAAACATTATATTTCAGAACAGTTTTAAATTTTCAAAACAAGAAATTTGAGGTAATAATACAAGAGAGTTCCATATACCTCTGACCCCATGTTCCCTATTATCATATCAGTATCTTTGTCACAATTTATGAATCACACCCAGCATTGTTCTCTTTGGGACAAAACTGAGATTGTTGTCATTTGGTGAATATAACCTGTTGGTCATAAAAGTACAAGAATATACTCAATGTTTTCCTTGGATATGTTCATGATTCTTTTCCTGATGATTTCCTCTACCATTTATATTACAGTGCTGTAATTATTTACCTTAGCTTTTCCTTTTTTTTCTTTTTTTATTTTTATTTTTATTTTTTTATTTTTTTAACTTTTATTTAATGAATATAAATTTCCAAAGTACAGCTTATGGATTACAGTGGCTTCCCCCCCATAATGTCCCTCCCACCCACAACCCTCCCCTTTCCCACTCCCTCTCCCCTTCCATTCACATCAAGATTCATTTTCGATTCTCTTTATATACAGAAGATCAGTTTAGCATACATTAAGTAAAGATTTCAACAGTTTGCTCCCACACAGAAACATAAAGTGAAAAATACTGTTTGAGTACTAGGTATAGCATTAAATCTCAATGGACAGCACACTAAGGACAAAGATCCTACATGAGGAGTAAGTGCACAGTGACTCCTGTTGTTGACTTAACAAATTGACACTCTTGTTTATGGCATCAGTAATCACCCTAGGCTCTAGTCATGAGCTGCCAAGGCTATGGAAGCCCCCTGAGTTCACCGACTCTGATCATATTTAGACAAGGCCATGGTCAAAGTGGAAGTTCTCTCCTCCCTTCAGAGAAAGGTACCTCCTTCTTTGATGACCTGTTCTTTCCACTGGGATCTCACTCGTGGAGATCTTTCTTTAGGTTTTTTTTTTTTTTTTTTTCCAGAGTGTCTTGGCTTTCCATGCCTGAAATACTCTCATGGGCATTTCAGCCGGATCCGCATGCCTTAAGTGCTGATTCTGAGGCCAGAGTGCTGTTTAGGACATCTGCCATTCTATGGGTCTGCTGTGTATCTCACTTCCCATGTTGGATCGTTCTCTCCCTTTTTGATTCTATCAGTTAGTATTTGCAGACACTAATCTTGTTTCTGTGATCCCTTTGGTTCTTAGTCCTATCATTATGATCAATTGTGAACAGAAATTGATCACTGGGACTAGTGAGATGGCATTGGTACATGCCACCTTGATGGGATTGAATTGGAATCCCCTGGTATGTTTCTAACTCTACCGTTTGAGGTAAGTCAGCTTGAGCATGTCCCGAATTGCACATCTCTTCCCTCTCTTATTCCCACTCTTATATTTAACAGCGATCACTTTTCAGTTAAGTTTCAGCACTTAAGAAGAATTGTGTATTGATTACAGTATTCAACCAAAAGTATTAAGTAGAACAAACAAACAAAAATACTAAGAGGGATAACATATTAAGTTGCTCATCAACAGTCCGGGTGAGGGCTGATCAAGTCACCCTTTCTCCTAGTGTTCATTTCACATTAACAGGTTTCCTTTTTGGTGCTCAGTTAGTTGTCACCTATCAGGGAGAACAAGTGGTATTTGTCCCTTTGGGATTGGCTTATTTCACTCAGCATAATGTTTTCCAAATTCCTAACAGGGATCACTTTTCAGTTAAAATTTAAACACCTAAGAATAAATGTGTGTTAATTACAGAGTTCAACCAATGGTACTAGAAGAAAAAAAAATACTATAATTGATAAAGTATTACATTGTACATCAACAGTCAGGACAAGAGCTGATCAAGTCACTGTTTCTCATAGTGTCCATTTCACTTCAACAAGTTTCCCCTTTGGTGCTCAGTTAGTTGTCGCCGATCAGGGAGAACATATGATATTTGTCCCTTTGGGACTGGCTTAATTCACTCAGCATGATGTTTTCCAAATTCCTCTATCTTGTTGCAAATGACCAGGTTTCATTGGTTTTTTTTGACTGTTGTATAGTATTCGATAGAGTACATGTCCCATAATTTCTTTATCCAGTGTACTCTTCATGGGCATTTGGGTTGGTTCCAGGTCTTAGCTATTGTGAATTGAGTTGCAATAAACATTAAGGTGCAGACAGCTTGTTTGTTTGTCAATTTAATTTCCTTTGGGTAAATTCCAAGGAGTGGGATGGCTGGGTTGAATGGTAGGGTTATATTCAGGTTCCTGAGGAATCTCCAGACTGACTTCCATAGTGGCTTAACCAGTTTGCATTCCCACCAACAGTGGGTTAGTGTCCTATTTCCCCACATCCTCTCCAGCATCTATTGTTGGTAGATTTCTGAATGTGAGCCATTCTAACCGGGGTGAGGTGAAACCTCATTGTGGTTTTGATTTGCATTTCCCTGATTGCTAGTGATCTTGAACATTTTTTCATGTGCCTGTTGGCCATTTGGATTTCCTCTTTTGAAAAATGACTATTGAGGTCCTTGGCCCATCTCTTAAGTGGGTTGTTTGTTTTGATCTTGTGGAGTTTCTTGATTTCTTTGTAGATTCTGGTTATCAACCCTTTATCAGTTGCATAGTTTGCAAATATATTCTTCCATTCTGCTGGTGCCTCTTCACTTTCCTGACTGTTTCTTTTCCAGTACAGAAATTTCTCAATTTGATGCAATCCCAAATGTTAATTTTGGCTTTGACTGCCTGTGCTTCTGGGGTGTTTTCCAAGAAGTCATTGCCGATACCTGTATCTTGCAGGGTTTTTCCAATGCTCTCTAATAATTTGATGGTGTCAGGTCATGGATTTAAGTCTTTAATCCATGTTGAGTGAATTTTTGTGTAAGGTGAAAGGTAGGGGTCTTGCTTCATGATTCTGCACGTGGAAATCCAATTTTCCCAGCACCATTTATTGAATAGACTGTCCTTACTCCAGGGATTGGTTTTGGATCCTTGATCAATTATGAGTTGGCTGTAGATGTTTGCATTGATTTCTGGTGTTTCAATTCTGTTCCATTGGTCTATCCATCTGTTTCTGTACCAGTACCATGCTGTTTTGATCACAACTGCCCTGTAGTATGTCCTGAAATCTGGTATTGTGATGCCTCCGGCTTTATTTTTGTTGTACAAGATTGCTTTAGCTATTCGAGGTCTCCTGTGTCTCCATATGAATTTCAGCATCATTTTTTCCAGATCTGAGAAGAAGGTCTTCGGTATCTTGATTGGTATTGCATTGAATCTATAAATTGCTTTTGTGAGAATGGACATTTTGATGATATTGATTCTTCCAATCTGTGAGCATGGAAGATTTTTCCATTTCTTGGTATCCTCTTCTATTTCTTTCTTTAAGGTTTTGTAATTTTCATCGTAGAGATCCTTAATGTCCTTGGTTAAATTTATTCCAAGGTATTTGATTGTTTTTGTAGCTATTGTGAATGGGATTGATCTTAGAAGTTCTTCCTCAGCCATGGCATTGCCTATGTATACAAAGGCTGTTGAGTTTTGTGCATTGATTTTATACCCTGCTACTTTGCCAAAATCTTCTATGAGTTCCAATAATCTCTTAGTAGAGTTCTTTGGGTCTCCTAAATAATCGTATCATCTGCAAAGAGGGATAGTTTGAGTTCTTCCTTCCCAATTTGTATCCCTTTAATTTCTTTTTCTTGCCTAATAGCTCTGGCTAGAACCTCCAGAACTATATTGAATAGCAGTGGTGGGAGTGGGCATCCCTGTCTGGTACCAGATCTCAGTGGAAATGCTTCCAACTTTTCCAACCAATAGCAGACCATGTGTTGCTTCAATAGAATTTGAATATTCTGTATATTAATTTCAATTTTTAATTGTCAAGCTTAGCCTTTATTAACTGGGTCATTTTCTGCTCAGTTACACCTGTTTTAAATGGCCTTCTCCCACTTAACAATTTTGCTTCTATTTTTTAAATTTTGTTTAATCAAAATTGTTCTAACTCATCTTTTTTACCATCTGGTACTTTATTTTTTCATATTAATATGATATTAATACAGAGAACAGATTCAATGTAGTTCATAGATACAATTTTATGAATATAATGGTATTCCCTTCCTCCCTCCCTTTCTCCCTCTTTCAATCTTTAATATTTTTGTTTTAAATGAAACCTTGTTTATGAACCTTAACATTGCACTATCAATTTTTTATTCATAGTTTTTATTTATAAACATTCCTCAAATCCGTTTTCTTCACTGTTTTCAAGGATTTTCATACACATAATTTCATTTAGTTTAGGTGTTCACTATGATAATACAGATTGAAAAAGTAGCCACAACTGAGAAGTTTGTCATAATATTGCTTCAGCTAGGGGAAAAGCACACATGTTCTAAATATCTACCAATATGAAAATTAATTTAAAATGCCTACATACACTGAACTATTATATTCCATTATTAAGAGACAATCTTTAATATATTGATGTAAAATTTGTTCCTGGTAAGTTGTTTGGAGGAGAAAGTACAGAATATTTGTATAAATATGCTTTGGTAAACTATGTCTAGGAAAATATTAATAAAACTGCTAACATTGTTTACCACAGGAATTGAGTTTGGAAAAAAGGAGGATTTCAGTTTTTACTTTAAATGCTACTCTAGAGAAAGACATTTGGTTTGATGGTTAAGACACTACTTGGGACATCTGTATTGCATATTGGAGTGCCTGGATTTGATTCCCAACTATGCTCCTGGTTCCAGCTTCCTGTTAATACAGACACCAAGAGGCAGCAGGTGATGGTTCAAGTCTTGAGTCCCTGCCATCTATGTGTGAAACCTGGATCCTGGCTTCAATCTGGACCAGCTGTTACAATTATTTGGGGAGTGAAACAGTGAATGGAAGACCTTCCCTCTCTTTTCCTTTAAATAAGATAATAATTGTTGAATTATAATAAGCTACCCTATTTTAAAAAGTTTATAAATATTGAATTATTTTATTTATTTGAAAAGCACAGTTATACACACACACACACACACACACACAGATTACATCTGCTGATTCACTCCCCAACCAGCTGCAACAGACAGAGCTGATCCAGTCTGAAGCCAGGAGACAGGAGCATCGTCTGGGTCTCCCACATGGGCCATATTCTGCTGCTTTCCCAGGCACATCAGCAGAAAGCAGGATAGAAAGTGGAGCAGCTGGGATACAAACCAGCACCCATATGAGATGCTGGCACTGCAGGGGATGGCTTTACCCACCATGTCAAACAATGGCTCCTATTTTTAATTTTTTCTAAAGAAGTATGTGTTGCTCTTATAGTTGAAAAATAAATATTAAAATGGGAAACAAAGAATGAGGAGGGACGTAGAGAAGTAGGGAAGCAAATGCAGGCATATCGTGGGGGTACCTCAGAAAATGAAATTGCTATTTTATCAAAGTCTGAGATAAAAATAGCTTAAATAACCAACAACATAGTCAATGGTATTTGATAATTATCAAAATTTAAATAATCTCTTGAGCATAGTTACATAGAATAAGATAATGATTAGATTCCTTTCCAGTACTCAAATTTAATTACCCTAACTACCAGTACTTGCTAGGTACTAAGTGAAACACAGAAATAGACCAACATGAAAACTTTATCCTCAAGCAATCATCAAACATTTATGAAGTACCTTTTTAAATTTTTTCAAAAAGGGATCATAGCAAAGTGAGCTCAAAGGATGTCGCCAAGATAGCAGAGTAGGAGATACCAGCCATCAACCTCCCCAACAATAAATATGAAATCATCTACAAACCAAAGCTGCAAAGAATCTACAACAACACAAGAATGCAAAATAATGGCAAATATCCACACAGAAAAACTGCTGGTGAGATCAACCTACACGAGGTGCCAGAAGATAGCCAGGAACAAAGAAGAAAAGCAGAGGCCCTGCAGAGGACACCAGTATCTTTTGCCACTAAGATAATTAACAGATATTACCTCAGAGAGGTAGCAGTTCCAAACTTCTCCTCTCACCCCGAGAAGCAGTTACTATTGAGCCATTTCAGGAAAGAAAACATTACCTCTCCCAACTTACCTCATGTTCCCCAATTCCCAGTGCTGTGACTGCTCTCTGGCTGCAGGGGGTCTCAGGCACTTGAGCCACCACAATAGGAAACTGATTCACACACCAGGCCCTGAAACCAGGGTGTCTAAAGTACCCTACAGGCACCAGTTTGGTTTGTCCTAGAGATCTAGGCCTCACCCTGACACAACAGCCACTGTAACTCTACACTGTACATGTGCAGTTCCATTCTCATCTCCTCAGTGGTTCCATATGCATCTGTATGTCACATACTGTGTACTGTTACCAGCATGGCAGTGGGGTACATGGGCCCTAGGCACCAGCACCAACACTAGTCCAGATCCCAGGCTCATGTTATTTCCATATGTGCCTGTGCTTCAGGCCACAGCTCTAGGGCAGCTCTATGTATGCTATTCATCAGATACTGGTTTCAATTCCACCAGAAGTGGGCTTAAAGGTCAGACCCAGTACGAAAATGGACCCACTCAACCACAACTTCCTCGGTATGAGAAGAAAAAATCTTGAATATCATGCAGACTCCAACAATCATCATCACCATTGTAGACAACCGCAACATTGGCTACCAATGGTCTCTACATCTTCATCAATATTCATTTCAGCTGATAAACCTGCACAGAGACTACACAGTATTACTCTTACTAGAGGCAGAACTATGCAACCTCCCCTCTCAAAAGCCCTCATACCCTCTAGTAAGGGAATGCTTCTCCACACTAAAACTAGTCCGTAAAGTCTGGAAAAAGTGACTGCTTCAACAATGAACAAACAAAATAAGAAACTTGGAAAAAAAAAAAAAAAACAAGGAGGTGTATCACCACCAAAACAACACAATGATTTCCCAGTAGCTATCTCACAAAAAAGTGAGATATAGAAACTGTGACAAGCAATTCAAAGTAACATTTTAAAGAACCTCAGTGAACTTCAAGAAAATAAATAGTTTAACAAATTTAGGGAAGCAAGAAATTATCAAAGTAAGAAATTTAGTGATATTTGAAATTATATATGATACATGAGGGTACTTTAAAAAGTTAATGCAAAATAAAATTAAAAAATAAGTTTATTTTGTTGCATAGTTTTTTCATAATATGAATTTATAAAAATATTTATTTTATTTATTTGAAAGGCAGAGGTAAACAGAGAGAGAGGGAGAGACAGAGAAAGAGAGAGATCTTCCATCTGCTGGTTTACTCCCCAAATGGTCACAACAGCAGGGCTGGGCCAGGCCGAAGCCAGGAACCAGGACCTTCTTCCAGGTCTCCCACATGGGTGCAGGGGTCCAAAGACTTGGGCCATCTTCCACTTCTTTCCCAGGAGCATTAGCAGGGAGCTGGATCAGAAATGGACAGCTAGGACTTGAACTGGAACCCATATGAGATGCCAGCAATGCAGGCCCAGCTTAACCAGCTACACCACAATGTTGATCCTAATAATATGAATTTTCCAAGAAATTTTAGAATTTTTCTGTGTATATTAACAAACAGAAAATTCTGATTTTGAAAAGAGAGAGAGAGCGAGGGAGAGAGAGAGGGAGGGAGGGAGGGAGGAGGGAAAGAGGGAGGGAGGGAGGGAAATAAGTATCATATTTTTAGAATTCTATGAACTACATGGAATCCGTTCTATTTGCAGTAATATCACATTAACATAAGAATTGATGAGAACTGTGTTGTAGCAATTAGCATGCATTTGATATGACCCTGTGAATCTAATGTATTAATGCAATCCTTTAAAAATAAAAAAATTAAAAAGAAATTAAAACAGAGAATAGCATAATTGATCAAGCATGAGAATCTGAGAATCCATGGGCTAGAAGATAAGCCATTTGAGAACACAAAGTCATAAGGAAAAAAGGATTAAAATGAGGATTTATGGGGCACCATCAAAAGATCACATTTTCAAATTATAGGAGTTCAAGAAGAGGAACAGAGAGAGAAAGGTAGAGAAAGCTTACTTAAAGAAATATATCTGAAATTTCCCCAAAGATATAAATATCCAGATTCAGGATGTCAAAAGTATCCAGGCAGATTCAATCCAAATGAAAGTATATTTTGACATATAATCAAACTGTCAAAGATCAGTGACAAAGAAAGCAAGAGAAAAGAAGCAGATTACATATAACATTAGTGCCAAATTTCGCAGCAGAAACCTTGCAGATCAATGAGAATGGGAAGATGCATTCAAATTTCTGAAGGAAAAAAACTACAAAGTTTGCATTATCTGGCAAAATTGTCTCTCGGAAATCAGGAGATAACAGCTTCACCAAACAAACAAAAGCCAAGGGAGTTCATCACCACTAGATCTGTTTTATAAGAAATTACAAAGGAAATTCTTCGGGGCCAGCACTGTGGCTTAGTGGGTAAAGCTGTCGCCTGCAGTGACGATGTTCCGTATGGGAGCCGGTTCAAGACTCAGTTGCTCCACTTCTGATCCAACTCTCTGCTATGGCCTGGGAAAGCAGAAGATGCCCCAACTCCTTGGGCCCCTGTACCCGCGTGGGAGACTCGGAAGAAGCTCCTGGCTTCGGATCAATGCAGCTCTGGCTATTGTGGCCAACTGTGGAGTGAACCAGCAGATGGAAGATGGATCTCTCTCCCTTTGCCTCTCCTTCTCTCTCTTTGTAACTCTGACTTTCAAATAAATAAATAAATAAATCTTAAAAGAAATAATACTTACAATAATTCATTAAGGGATATACAACATAAAAGGATGTAAATTGTGACATGAAAGGGAGGATGTAAAGAAAGTGTAGAATTTTATAATGTGATAAAATTGCCAGCTTAAAATAGTATATTATAGGGTTGGCAGTGTGGCGTGGTAGGCTAAGCCTCTGCCTGCGGCATCGCAGACAGGCGCTGGCTCGTATCCTGGCTGCTCCTCTTCAGATCCAGCTATCTTCTTGTGGCCTGGGAAAGCAGTGGAAGACGGCCCCAGTGCTTGGGCCCCTGCACCCATGTGGGAGACCTGGAGGAAGCTCTTGGTTCCTGGCTTCAGAGAGGCTCACCTCTAGCCATTGCGGCCATTTGGCAAGTGAACCAGTGGATGGAAGATCTTTCTGTCTCTCCCTTTCTCTGTAACTCTACCTTTTAAATAAATAAATAAAATCTTTTAAAAATATAACATATTATAACCATATGATGTTTTATGTAAGCTTCAAGCCTGTATTGTAAATACAGAGCAAAAATCTATAGCATAAGGTTAAAAAGTAAGAAATTAAAGCATACCACTAAAGAAATTTATGTAATCACAAAGGAGACAGCCAAAAATGAACAAAGGAAAAAAGATCAACAAAGCAACAGAAAATCAACACAATGGCAGTAGTGAGTCATGATCTACTAAAAAGTTACCTTGAATGTAAATGGAATGAATTCTCTAATCAAAAGACAAAGAGTGGCAGAATGGATAAAAGCAGTAAGACTCAACTATATGCTTCTACAAAGAGATGCACTTAATTTTAAAGGCACACAAATTTGTACACTGAAAGTAAATGGATAGGAAAAAATACCCCATGCAAATGTAAGTCAAAAGAGCAGGAATAGCTATATTTATATGAAATAAAGTAGATGCTTTTTGCCAAAAACTGCTTAGTGAGTCATATATAATGACAAATGACTAAATTCATAAGAATATATAATAATTAAATGTACAACCAAACTTTCTGTCCCTGTTGCATAAAGCAAATATTACTAGGTATGAAAAGACTGCAACGCAATAATAGAGGATTTCAATACCCTACTTACAATAATGTAGAAATCATTCAGATAGAAAAATCAATTAAGAAATACTGGACTTGAACGACAATATACGCTAATGGATCTAACAGACAAATGAGTATACAAAACCTTCCATCCAACAGTAGCAGAATACACATTCTTCTCAAATGCACATGGAGGATAGTGCAGAATAGGTCATGTTAGGCCACAAAACAGTCTTAACAAATTTAAAGATTGAAATCACAATCAAGTGTCTTTTCTGATCATAATGGTATAAAACTAGAAACCAATAATAGGAGAAAATTGTGGAAAATTCACAACTGTGTGCAATTAAATAACATGATTCTGATCAACAGGTCAATGAAAAAATAGTACAGAAAATTAAGTGCTACCTTGAAAGAAATTAAACTGGAAATACAGCATAGTAAAACTCATGGGTTGAAGCAAAAGAATTTAAGGAAGGAAGTTTATAGTAATAAACACCTATATCAAAACAGAAAAAGGATTACAAATAAACAATCTAACTTTACACCTCAAGGAACTCGAAAAAAGGATGAACAAACCAAGCCCAAAATTAGTAGGAAGAAAGAAATAACAAAGATCAGAGCACAAAAATAATGAAATTGAGACTAGAAAAACAATAGAGAAAATCAAAGAAACTAAGAGTTACCTTCAAATTAAGATAAAGTAAAGCTTTTAGCTAGACTAAGAAATAGAGAAGACACTCAAACAAAATCAGAAATAAAAAAACTGTTATGACTGACATTGCAGAAAAATAAAGGATCATAAGAAACTTCCATGACAAATTATATGTCAGCAAACAGGATAATCTAGAAGAATCAGGTACATTTTTAGATATATACAACCTATCAAGATTGAATAATGACTCATGAATAACATGGAAGGAGATTTAATCAACAATAAAATATCTCCCTTAGAAGGAAAGCCTAGGATCTGATTGCTTCGGCACTGAATTCTGCCAATTATTTAAGGAAGAACTAATATAAATTCTTCTCAAACTGAAAAGTTATTTTACAGGGCCCAAATTAGCCTGACACCAAATCTAGACAAGGATACTGCAAGAAAAGAAAGTCAGTATCTCTGAAGAACCAAATGAAAAATCCTCAACAAAATACTTTCAACTAAGTTCAATAGCATAGTAAAGATCATACATAAGGCTAATTCAGATGTTCATGGTTAAAAGAATTAAAATATTTTTCCTGAGCCCTAAAAGGTCATGATCAAGTCGGATTTATCCTTGGGATGCTAGAATGTGCCAACATATGTAAATCAACTGATATACCACATTAACAGACATAGAGGGAATTCCACATATCTCAACTACACTGAAGACCACATATGACAAGCCTATAGCTAACATCATATGCAATAGTGAAAAATTAAAGCTTTTCCTCTAAGATCAGAACAAGACATGAATACCCACATATCACTTCAGTTTAACATAGTAATAGTAGTTCTATTCAAAGCAATTAGGCAAAAGAAATAAATGAAAGGCAGCCAAATCAGAAAGTAGGTAGTGAAATTGTTTTCAGATGACATGATGCTATATAAAGAAAACCCTGAATATTCTACCAAAATATTTATTAGAATTAGAAAACTAATTCAATAAAGTTGTAGGATATATCAACACATAACAATCAATAATGTTTCTATACCTCAACAATGAATTACCCCAAAAGAAGCCAAGAACAAAAATATCATTTACAAAATCTGCACAAAATTACAATAATGATGACTACATTTAAACGATGAAGTGAACAATATGTAGATTTAAAGTTATAAAACATTTGTGAAACAAATTGAAGACACAAATAAATGAAAAGATATCATGTTTATGGATTCGAAAAATTGAAATTATTAAAGTGTCTATATGGCCCAGTTAGTTTTACAGATTCGACTCAAAATTACAATGACTTTTTATGGAAAAAGACAACAATGATAAAATGCATATGGTACCATAAAAGATCCCAAATATGACAAAGGCAGGCACAGAAAGATAAATACTGTATTATCTCATTTATATATGTGAAATGTTAAAAAACATTGAACTTACGGAAGAAGAGAATAGAATGATGTTGTTTACTAGAGCCTGGTAGTGGAAATATTTATGGAGATGTTATTCAAAAGGCACAAAACTTCAGACAGATGGAAGAAGTTCAAGGGATCTATTTTTATACTATGGTGACTATAGTTAATAATAATACATTGTATAACTGAAAATTATCTATTTTAAGTATTCTAACCATGAAAAATACGTGAGGTAATGCACATGTTAAATAGCTTAGCCATTCCACAATGCATACACATTTAAAAGCATTACAATGTATACCATAAAAATGAAAAAGTTCTGAAAGATCATTATATCTGTATAAAGATGAAGAGCTATAGATAAGTTTTATATATTTATATATATTAGACAGCAATGGCTGATTCTCCAATAACCATTTTTCCTATCACAATGTTAATTTTATTTAGGCATTCACCCCTGCTTTATATTGTCTATGTGCCTCAAGGAAAACTTATCTCACCTCCACTTGCAGAAGTGAGTATAATGGGTCCAGTAGTGAGCATGTGACTCAAGTTGGTGGAGTTAGACTGAAGGGTTTACAATCAACTTGTTCACATTTCTGCAAGACAGATGTTCTTTCTGCTGCTGGATGTGAATGAGGAAGCTTGTATCACTGACTGCAGCTGGCAACCATTATATACAAATGAGGGGAAGTTGCTTTATGATGAAATTGATGCTCTGGACAACAAATTAGAAAAATCTCCCAAAATTAAAAAAAATAAATAATGGTACCATTGAGGTGTTCAATCAGCCATCCCTGAATCTTTCACTACCTCTGGACTTCTTGTTAAGTGAGGTAATATCATTATAGTTTATGTCAGTTTGGGTCAGATTTTCTATTATTTATCTCTGAAATAATTCTAACATATAGTGTGCAAAGCTATCTCTGAGTAAGTGGTATTGTTTTGAGGGTTTGTTTCTTTTTTCTATTTGCTAGTTTTTCTAAATACTTTATACTGCACAGGAATTATTGCTAAAATTGTTAAATAAAATAGACATTACTTTAAGTAACATTTCCTATTACAGAATATACAGCTATTTTAAGAAATAATGAAAATAAAACATAAAGCAAGTAAGAATTCCTTGTAAATGCATTACTTGAAAACAATCACATTTTGTCCGTCTTAGTTTTTTTCAATGTAGGTGCTTTTTTTTAACTTTACAAAAATGTGATCACTCTTTATATGCTTTTTCACTTGTCATTTTGTGAACATTTTCCACTAATTTAAATACTTCTCTATAACATATTAATGACTGCATAAGTGTCTATCACACAGATATGCCAATACATTCCTGTTGCATATTTAAGTTGATATTTATACACATTTTAGCAATTGGAGATCACATCAATTTACTTTTATCAATTTTAATTTTTGTGATATTTTCCTATTTTAAAATTTTAATAACATGTAAAAATTATACATATTTATGGAACATAATATGGATTTCTGACACATGTATACATTTTTAACATCTAATCAGGGTAAAATATGTCCATCTCCTCAAACACTTAACATTCCTTTATGATGAAAACACCCCAAATCCTATCTTCAATATTTTCTGTTTATTGAGAAATATACAGTACATTAATGTTATCTACAGTCACGCTACTGTACAATACAACCCCAGGACTTCTTTCTTTTACCTACATATGTTTTCTTATTTTACTTTTCCTTTTCTATGAAATATAACATGTGTACAAGAGTATGTGACACATTTATGTATAATGGACAAAATAAATACCCATATTGACATCACTCACGTCAGGAAATAGAGTATGATCAGAACGTGAAGCACCCTGCATGTGTCCTGACTATAGAACTTTCTCTTTGAGGACATCATTAACTTAAATTTGCAATCATCTTCTCCTTGATGTTATCATTTTCCAATCTTTATAGGCATTTATAAGTGATTTAGTTGAAGTTTTGCAACTTTATATGAATAGATTTAAATGTATGTACTCTTTTGTGCCTTGCTTCTCTCTCAACATGTTTTAGATATTTGTATATGTTAATACATATAAAAATAACTCACTCACGTAGAATTATGGTGTTCCATTAGATGATTTTATCATTATCTGTACATCCTTGCACTGGTGACTATCATTTGCACTGGTTATACTATTATGTACAGTGTTGCTATGAACATTCTTGCACATGATTATTGGTATATATGTTCACAGAGTTCTCCAAGCTATATATAATTTCATATAATAGGCCACAATATATTCATCTTTAAATTTAATTAGATAATACTGAACTGCATTAATTTATACTCCAAACAGAGTGTAAGGGTTTTATTGCTTTACATCCTTGCCAAATTTGAAATTGCTAAAATTTGTTTCCTCATCTAATGGGTTTGTGATATGGCATTCAATTCTGGTTTAATGTGCATTTGTTACCAGTTTACTTATTAATAATTCAAAATTAATAAGCTGCATGGGTTCTTTCCTCATATTCAGAGAAGAATTCTGAATACTGGCACAACAGACCAGGCAGCATGCTAACTTTTAAGCTTTTTTTTTTTTTTTAATTTTTTGACAGGCAGAGTGGACAGTGAGAGAGAGAGAGACAGAGAGAAAGGTCTTCCTTTACCGTTGGTTTACCCTCCAATGGCCGCCGCGGCCAACGCACTGCGGCCGGCGCACCGTGCTGATCCGATGGCAGGAGCCAGGTGCTTCTCCTGGTCTCCCATGGGGTGCAGGGCCCAAACACTTGGGCCATCCTCCACTGCACTCCCGGGCCACAGCAGAGAGCTGGCCTGGAAGAGGGGCAACCGGGATAGAATCCGGCGCCCCAACTGCAACTAGAACCCAGTGTGCCGGGGCCGCAGGCAGAGGATTAGCCTAGTGAGCCACGGCACCGGCTACTTTTAAGCTTTTTATTCAGTGAGAGAAATGCATAAGAGAGCGAGGGCCCTATCTAAGAAAGAAAGGGAAATTTGGATTCATGCGGAGCACCAGGAGCCAGCCACGTGGAAGAGCTTGCAGGCCAGGAAGCATGGAGTGGGTGGCCTGAAGGCCATGGAGCAGCAAGGGTCTACAATGGCAAAAGAGGGCAAAAAGGGCTTTTATTTAATAAATATAAATTTCATAGGTACAAGTATGGAATATAGCAGTTCATCCCCCATACCCACCCTCCCACCTCCAAACTGTCCCACCTCCTACTCCCTCTCCCATCGCATTCTTCATTAAGATTCATTTTTAATTATCTTTATATACAGAAGATCAATCCTATACTAAGTAAAGATTTCAAGTTTGCACCCACACAGACACAGAAAGTATAAAGTACTGTTTGAAGACAAGTTTTACTGTTAATTCTCATAGTATAACTCATTAAGAACAGAGGTCCTACATGTGGAGCAAGTGTACAGTGACTCCTGTTGTTGATTGAATAATTGGCACTCTTATATATGACATCAGTGATCACTAAGTCTCTTGTCATGAGCTACCAAGGCTATGAAAGCCTTTTGAGTCCACAAAATCCGTCAGTATTTAGACAAGGCCATAACCAAAGTGGAAGATTTGTCTTCCCTTCAGAGAAAAGTACATCCTTCTTTGATGGCCCCTTCTTTCCACTGGTATCTCACTCTATGAGATTCTTTTCGTGTAGATCATTTTTTGCCACAGTGTCTTGGCTTTCCATGCCTGAAATGCTCTCATGGGCTTTGCAGCCAGACCAGAATGCCTTAAGGGCTGATTCTGAGTTCAGAGTGCTATTTGGGGCATTTGTACTTTCAATGCTATAAATTTTTCTCTAGGTACATCTTTTGCTCTATCTCAAAAATTTTAACAAGCTGTGTTTTTTTTTTTTTTTTGTCTAGGTCATGCTATGGTTTGTATGTTTGGATCCTCCAAAACCTAAGCTGATATTTAATTGCCATGAAATAGTATTAGGACATAAGTCTTTTGGCAGATCATCAGGCCATGAAGACTCTGCCTTGATGTGTGAGACTATCACCATCATAAAAGATTGATATTGGTTCCCTCTAACTCTTTTTCTTTGCGAGTCAATCATATGGTGATACAGCAAGGAGGCCATCATCAGATCCCATCATCTTAATCTTGAACTTTCTAGCTTCCAAAAATATGAGGAAACAAATTTCAGTTCTTTATAAGTAATTATCCAATCTCAAATATTCTGTTATAGCAGCACAAGTGTACTAAGACGACTAAGAAGTTCAGATTTTTAAAATTTTCTTGGGGCCGGCACTGTGGTGCAGTGGGTTAAAGCCCTGGCCTGAAGCACCAGCATACCATATGGGCACAAGTTCTAGTCATCGCTGCTCCTCTTCCAATACAGCTCTCTGCTATGGCCTGGGAAAGCAGTACAAGATGGTCCAAGTCCTTGGGCCCCTGCACCAATGCGGGAGACCCAGAAGAAGCTCCTGCCTCCTGGCTTCATTTCAGCCCAGCTCTAGTTGCAGCCATTTGGGGAGTGAACTAGCAGATGGAAGACCTGTCTCTCTCTCTGTAACTCTTTCAAATAAATAAAATAAATCTTTAAAAAATATTAAAAAATTTTTCTTGAGATTAATGCTCGGATCCACTTAGAAATATTGACATTCAATATCCACATACTTGGGCATTTTTCCCAGATATTTTTCAGATATTAATTTCTAGGTCAATTACGCTATGGTTAGATGTTGTGTGATTTCTAATACTTGCAATTTTAAGAATGTGGTCTATCTTGATGATTGTTCCATGTAAGCCTGAGAAGAATATATGCTGCATTTTTGGGGAAGAATTTTCTGTTGTTGGATGAAGTAGTCGACAGTTGTCAACCATATCCAAATGACCAATCATATTTTTAACTATGTTCTTAATGATTTTCTGGCTGCTGCATTTGGTCATTGAAGTGTCCAATTATAATAGATTCATCTATTTCTTCATGCAATTATATCAATTTTATGTCACATATTTTGACTCTGTTATTAGATCCATACATGTTAAGCATTATTATGCCCTTTTGTAAGATCAACCCTGTATCATTATGTAATGCCTTTATTTATCCTTGATAATTTTTTTTTTACTATAAACTGCTTTTAGCTGAAATTAATATAGCTACGCTTGCTTTCTTTTGATTGGTGATAGCATGATATTTCTTTCTCCATTTATTCACTTTTAATCTGTGTGTGTCTTTATATTGAAAATGAGTTTCTTACATATATCATGTAAAGAGAAAGAGGGAACCAAATCACCTCACATGTAGCGTAAGTACCTTTTAATGTAGTAATGTAATTATAAAACAATATTTCCTCCCTCCTACAAATTTTCTGTATCATTCATATCATTGATACATAAGCATGTATACATAATAAGTAAATATATTATTTTCATTAATATTCTGAACAAATTCTTACCTGCTAGATGAAGTAACAATAGGAAAAATAAGTCTTTACCTTCACTTGTTCATTCTCTGATTCTGTCCTTTTTAATGTCACAGAAATCAGTTTTTTTAATTTTTTAATTTTAGTTTTTAATATCAAATGTGTTATGCGGATACAATTCTAAGAACATAATAATACTCCCTTCCTCCCTCCCTCCCTCCCTCCCACCCTCTTTTCTTGTCCCTTTCTTTCCATATATAGGTCTGTTTCTGACCCACATCATTTTCTTTTCTTTAAAGAACTTCCTTTAATATTTCTTGCAATGCAGAGCTATTGACAAGAAATTTTCTAAATTTTTGTTTATCCAAAGAAGTCTATTTCTCCTTCACTTCTGAAGAACAATTTTGCAGGGTACAGCATCCATAGTTGGCAGTTTATTTCTTTTTTTTATTTTTTTATTTTTATTTTTTTATTTTTTTATTTTTTTATTTTTTGACAGGCAGAGTGGACAGTGAGAGAGAGAGACAGAGAGAAAAGTCTTCCTTTGCCGTTGGTTCACCCTCCAATGGCCGCCGCGGCCGGTGCGCTGCGGCCGGCGCACCGCGCTGATCCGATGGCAGGAGCCAGGAGCCAGGTGCTTTTCCTGGTCTCCCATGGGGTGCAGGGCCCAAGCACCTGGGCCATCCTCCACTGCACTCCCTGGCCACAGCAGAGAGCTGGCCTGGAAGAGGGGCAACCGGGACAGAATCCGGCGCCCCAACCGGGACTAGAACCCGGTGTGCCGGCGCCGCTAGGCGGAGGATTAGCCTAGTGAGCCGCGGCGCCGGCCCAGTTGGCAGTTTATTTCTTCCAACACTTTAAATACAGTCACATCTTAATTAATGATGAGACTATATTCTGTGAGATGCACTATTTACTGATTTCACTGCTGTACAAACATCTAGGTTTGCTACACAAACCTAGATGAAATTGCTTCCTACACTCCCCCAGACTATATGGTATGGTCTATGCTCCTAGACTATGAACCTGCATGGCATGTTATTGTACTGAATGCTGTAGGTAATTATAACACAATAGTATTTGCACATCTAAAATAGAAAAGGTAAAGTACAAATACTATACAATGAACTTTTAGCCCCATTATAACCTATAGAACCACTGTCATATGCAGTCTTTTGTTGACTGAAATATTGACATGTAGCATGACTGTGTTTCATGTCACTCTCCTGCTTGCAGTTTCTGAGGAGAGTCAGAGCTAATCCTTTACTCCTCTATACCTGGAGTTGTTTTTCCTCTCTGACTTCTTTCAGATTTTTTTAAAAAAGATTTTGTTTGTTTATTTGAGAGGTAGAGTTACAGATAGAGAGGAAGAGACAGAGTGAATGGTCTTCCATCTGCTGATTCACTTCCCAAGTGGTCGCAATGTCTAGAGCTGAGCTGATCTGAAGCCAGGAGCTTCTTCTGGTCTCCCATGCAACTGCAGGAGCCCAAGCACTTGGGCCATCCTCTACTGCTTTCCCAGGCCATAGCAGAGAGCTGGATCAGAAGAGGAGCAGCCTGGACTAGAACCAGTGCCTATAGGGGATGCTGGCGCTGCAGCTGGAGGCTTAGCCTACACCACAGCGCCAGCCGCCAGATTCTTTTAACCTTCACTTTTCTGTAGTTTGAAAATGATATGTCTGCATGTAAGTTTTTGGGAGTTTTGGTTGTTCTCTGTGTTTTATTTTACTCTCTTTAGAGTTCACTGTGATTCCTGGGTCAGGGATTTGGATTCTGACATTAAATTGGGAGAAATTTTCAGTCATTATTGTTTCAATTATTTCTTCTGTTCTTTTGCCTCTTTCATCTCCTCCTGGTATTTCCTTTATGCATAAATTATACTTTTGTAGCTGTGCCACGGTTCTCAGTTATTCTATTTTTTAAAAATATTTTGATTATTTGATAGGCAGAGCGACAGGGGCTGGGTTGGAGGAGAGATTGATTCCATCTGCTGGTTCATTATCCAAATGCCCACTATAGCTGGATCTGGGCCAGGCTGAAGTCTCCCATTTGGTTGGCAAGAACTGAAATACTTGGACTATCATCCACTGCTTTTCCAGGATGATAAGCAGGAAGTTGGATGGAAAATGGAATATCTAGGATGCAAACCAGCACTCTGATGTGGGAGGCAAGCATCCCAGGTGACAATGCAACCCATTGGTGCCACAATACCTGCCCCTGTTCTCCATTTTTTAAAATATTTTCCTTTTGAAGTTTTAGAGGTTACTGTTGAGATATTTTCAAACTCAGCCATTTCCAGTCTACTGATGAGCCAATAAAAGGTACCATTCTTTTTGTTGTTGTTACATCTAGGATTTTATTTCCTTCAAATTTCCATCTCTGTTCACATTCCCCATATGTTTTTGAATGCTATCTACTTTATCCTTTAGAGTATTTAGCATATTAACAATAGATACGTTAGATTTCCAACCTGCTATTCCAACATGCTTGCCATGTCTCAGTCTGATTCTGATGCTTGCTCTCTTTTCTTCAACCTTTGTTTTTTTGCCTTTTAGTATTCCAGACATGATGCACTGGGTAAAAGGGACTGCTATCAATAGGCCTTTAATAATCCAGTAGTAGGATGTAGAGGGGGTAGGAAAACATTTTCAAGTCCTAATTATTGCTTTTCATTAACCTTATGTCTCTGGACTGTGAACTTCACAAATGCTTCTCAGCTCCACTCCATTTAGATGGAACAGGATGGATAAAGGCCACTGGATTGGGGGTATTTCCTTTTTCCCATGTGAAAAGCTAGGGAGAGCTGGAAATCTTGTATTGCCCTATCTTCATGCTGAACACTAAAGTTAACTGGAGTTGGGTATATCACATCCCCAGGGTCATTTAGGCGCTAATGTAACCCTAGTATGTTAGGCTTGGTTAAGCAGTTTCACCTGAGGCAAGATCCTTTTAAGAATAAAAGAATGCTCTGGCACATTTTATGTGGTTTCTTCCCCCTACTCCTGCCAAAAGCACCACAGAGTTCTCTAATATTCACTATGAAAACCTGGTAGAGGTCCAGGAGGAAAAACTCACAAAAGTATGGGCACAACCTATGATTGAGTTGCCATGGTGTTTTTAACTCACAAAATTGAACACAATGAGCCAGCAATTCATGAGTTACAGTGCAGGTTTTCTCACCCCAGCAATGATTCCGGTTGAGGTTTCTGCATGTGGTTTCTGTTCTATAAAGTTGTGATTCCCTGAATTCACTTGTTTGTCCCTCCAATTGATTGCTTACCACGTAACCTAACTTCTTTTATGAGTCTAAGAAGAGTTTCTGATTTTTCAGACTGCTCCATTCTCTTTTACTTGTTAAAGCAGAATTTCCAAGCTCCTTAACAGAAGTCTAAAACTTTCATACAGTTTCTATAGTTTTTTTCTATAAAGGGCCAGAAAGTAATTATTTTTAAATTTTGTAGGCCATAATGTGACTGTCACAATTTCTCTACTATTCTACCACAAAAGCAGACATAAATGATACATTCTTTAAAAATGATACACTTGTATTCCAATAATACTTTGTGAAAACAAGCAGTGGGTTGCATTTCACCAATGAACTATCAATGGCCAATTTCTGCTTTAATCTATCAAAGTATGAATTATATGGTTTAATTTTTAGAGATTAAATCAAACTTGCACTCCTGGGACAAAACAAACTTAGTCATGATGCATTTACCTACAGCTTTCTAATTTTTATTTAAGTTTATCTAGGTTCAAGAATGGATTTGGTACATAATCTTCATCATACTATTCTTGTCAGATTTGATCATGCTACCTCCTGAAAACAAGTGACTGGAAAGATGTATTCTTATTCTCTAAAAGGACATCTCTATTATTGGAAATACTTCTTCCTTGAGAGTTCGGTAGAACTTGCTAGTGAAGCAATTTTGACTTGGAATTTCTTTGTGACAAGAATTTTTTTTTTTAATTCAGACTCAAATTCTGTAATGGTCATCTTTTTATTTTCTGTTTCTTCTTGAATTGGAAGCCTTTACTAAGCTTAATATATGAGCATTTTGTTCTTTATTTTACTTAATCTCAAATTTGTTGAAAAAACATAATATATAACAAGTATCTTTTAAATTCTTATTTATTTCAGAGAGAGAGAAAGAGGGAGGGAGGGAGAGAGGGAGGGCGGGAGAGAGGGAGGGAGGGGGGAGGGGGGAGAGAGGGGGGAGGGGGGAAGGGGGGAAGAGGGGAGAGCTTCAGCCTCTGGTTTACTCTCTAAATACCCAGGAGTCAGGAACTCAATCCATGTCTCCCACATAGGTGGCAGGGGCCCAACTACTTGAGTGATCTCCCACTGCCTCCTAAGGTCTGCATTGGCAGTAAGCTACTATGAAAAATGCCACCTCTGATAATTCTTTTAAATAACTGAAATACGTGTATTCATTTCCAGTTTATTATTGCTAGCATGATACATCTGTGGCTTTACAATATTTTATATGGCTTCTGTTTTCTCAGCTTTGGCACTGTTGGCATTATTGAAATGCTCCACTGTATTTTTATTTATTATTTCACTAATTTGATATCCATAATTTAGTTCTATGAGTTCTGTTTTATTAGCTTTCATGTAAGTGAGTTCTTTCTCCACGTAAGTAGTAGTTGTCTTTCTGTGTCTTGCTTATAACATATTACACTTGTCTTCCTGGTTCATTTATGCTGTTACAAATGGCAGCATTTCCCCTAATTTAAAGGTTGAATAATATCCCATATACACACATAAACATAAAGGTATCAGATATTCTTATCCATTCATCCATTGATAGATACTTGAGCAATTTCCATATCTTACTTATTGTGAATAATGCTGCAGTGAACATGAGAATGAAGATATACCTTCAACATATTGGTTTAATTCAGTTCATTTGCATATATACTTAGAAGCAGGATTGTTGGATCACATGGTCATTCTAGTTTTAATTTTTTAGGAACCTCTATACTATTTTCTATAATGATAGTACTATTTTATATTCTCACCACAATATACAAGAATTCTCTTTTCTCAACATCCTTTCCAAAACTTGCCTTTCATCCTTTTGATAAAAACCATTCTAATGGGGGTTAGGTTATATTTTACTGCCATTTTAAATTGCACTTTCCTAGTGATTAGTGATGCTGACCATTTTTTTTCATATACCTATTGTTTGTCTTCTTCCCAGAAAGATCTATTCGGCTCTTCTGATCACTTTTAAAGCATGTTACTTGTTTTCCTGATATTAAATGTTTGAGTTCCTTATATATTTTGAATACTAATATTTTTGGATACTAATCCTTTATCATATGTATTGTTTACAAACATTTTACCCTATTCTGTGGATGATCTCTTCACTTTAATTGTTTTCATTGTTGCCCAAGAGCATTTTAGTTTGATGCCTCTGATTTGTCTGTTTTTGATTTTCTTTCCTGTACTTTTGGTGTCATATATAAAAACAAAGTTTTCCTAGTATCAACGAGTTTTTCCCTAGGAGTTTTACATTTTGGGGCATTACGTTTAATTCATTTTAAATTGATTTTTGTAAATGATGTGAGGTCAGTGTCAAATTTCTTGTGACACTATTTCTGGTGTACATTATTTTATTTTTAAACATTTTTGACTACCATGTAACACTTGTATATTTTCCTAGAACACAGTACAGTATTTCAGCATACATACTCTAGTTTTTCCCATTTCTTTATCTTTTCTTTGTATTTGGAGCCTGCCAGCTGCTCTCTTCCAGTTCTTTATACTGCATACAATACATTACTGTGAACTATAGTCACCCCACTGTGCTGCAAAAGACTAAAACTTGTGTTTTGGTACCCATTATGCAGCTAACCTTTACTTTTCTCCCCCTCCCTGCCCCTTCCCAACCTCTAATAAACACTACAATAGGTTCAGATGACTAGTCTTAACATCCATAACTGAGAGGGAGCATATAGTATTAGTATTTCTGTGTCTTGTTTATTTCACTTAAGTAGTTCTTCCCCAATTGTGTATTTCCGATACACAATTGGTATCAGTTGGCTATAAATGTAATGGGTTTATATCTGGATTTTCTTTCCTTTTCCACTGATCCATGTGTGTTTTTATGCCAATATCATGGTATTTCAATTATAATTGCTTTATAAAATGTTTTGAAATCATGAAATCAGGAAGGGTGATACCTCTATCAATGGTATTTTTTGCTCAAGGTTATTTTAGTGATACAGAGTCTTTTGTAGTTCCTTAAGAACTTAAGAATTATTCTTACCTTTTCTGTGAAAAATGACATTGGAAGCTCGATAAGGATTGCACTACATCTGTAAATGTTTTTGTGTTGTATGGACATTTTCATAACACTAATTTTTCTAACATACAACCACAGACATATCCTTTATTTGTGCTTTCTCCAATTATTGTCATCAATGTTTTATAGTTTACCATACACAGGTCTTTTATACCCTTGATTAAATTTACATTTAGTTATTTAAGATTTTGTTACTATTGTGTTACTATTATAAGTTTTCTTAATTCCCTTGTAGGGATCCAAGATGACTGTATTTGCCTCTACAGAGAAGAAACAACAAAAGGACCACAAGTCCAGGAGATTGACTGAGGGGAAACTTCAGTAAAGAAGTGATGGGAACTCTAAACACAGAGCATCAGGAAGTCAGTACAGACAGAAGAACAAAGGACACCACAGCTCCTGCCCTGGTTCCATGGCTGGGTGAGATTCCATCTTCCCAGGAAATGTTAAGTAGAAAGTTCTGACACATACCATCACCACAAACCTGAAGCCATAACTACAGGAGAATTCCATAGTCCTCATTGCCTTTAAATCTTATGTAGAAAGATGATTGGTGTCCAAGTAAATGCTTTCCCCCCACCAAAAAAAGGAACCTACATTGTCTCCCCTACCCTGAAAGCCCCGGATCCAAAGGATTGTGGTATACCCACTATTAAGCTCCATTCTGTCTTAGGAGACAACAGGCAGTCCTATCACCACCAGAGTGCCTCCTTTACTACTCCCCAGAGCCAGCGCACTTCACATGAGAGAAACTAGGCCCCTCTGCATCCTGACGGTATAGGATTGCTAGCACAAGTCCTGCAGCAATGCTTACTTGCCCTTTTAGATCTAGGAAAGTTACCTTCTGCTGCCTGTGGCTTAGCAACAGCAGCAGACAATACATAAGCCCAGAGAACAATACCTGAGGAAGTCCCCTTCTACTTGTCTTAAATGGGATGCTGGGTGGTCAGGATGCAAGTTTCAGTGTTGGGGCCGGTGATGTGGTACAGCGGGTTAATGCCCTGGCTTGCAGTGCCGACATCCCATATGGGCACCAGGTCGAGACCCCGATGCTCCACTTCCTATCCAGCTCTCTGATATGGCCTGGGAAAGCAGTGGAAGATGGCCCAACTCCTTGGGCCCCCACATCCATGTGGGAGACCTGGAAGAAGCTCCTGGCTCCTGGCTTTGGATCAGTGCAGCTCCAGCTGTTGTGGCCAATTGGGGAGTGAACCATTGGATGGAAGATACCCTCCCTTTCGCCTCTCCTCTCTCTGTGTAACTCTTTCTTTTATTTTTTTTAAAGATTTATTTATTTATTTGAAAGTCAGAGTTACACAGAGAGAGGAGAGGCAGAGAGAGAGAGAGAGAGAGAGAGAGAGAGGGAGGTCTTCCATCTGATGGTTCACTCCCCAGATGGAAGACCTCTCTCTCTGCATCCCACTGATCCAGGCTTGCGTCTGCTAGTGCACAATCCCTAGCATAGCATAATATCTGATTAACCTGTGTGGAGTGGATAAATTACCCTCCAAGTACTGCAGCTCAGGGACTGAGACTGTTGGATCTGTATTTCACAGTGACCTAAGTTTACACTATGGGACTTGGGAAGGACCCTGTCTGCTTTGCAGTGCTCCAGACCAATGTACAATCCCCACTATATGCTGTGCATGAAATATGGGGCCTGAGTAAGGTCTGCATTATATCTTGGAACTTGAAGACCAAAACAGTTGGCTCTGCAAGTCTCAAAAATGGCCTGCACTGGGCCTTTGGAACCAAGAGAAGGTTCTTTCTCCAAGCCACTGCGCAGGCCCATGGCTTCTAGTATGCAATCTCCAGCATAACTTAAACTTCTATTTTGGGATTTGGACAAGTTACCCTTCCTTCTCTGCAGCTCTGGGCCTTTCACTATTAATACTGTATTCTTCAGTCATCTGAACCCACCTGGCAGAACATGGGGAAGACTCTACCTGCATTTCATTGATACAGGCCTACAGCTACCAATGCACAATCCCCAGAATCAACTGTATTCACCTTGGGGGACTTGGCTAAGGTCCTGTTCGCATCCCTAATTCTGATATTGGAGATTTTAAGGCTATAAATCCAAGAATCATCTGCACGCATCCAGCCATAACTGAAGAAGGTCCCATCCACATCACACAGTCCAGAGCCTAGCATCAATCATGCTTGCATGGTACGACAAGGAAGCAGCCCTCAAGTGTCCCACAGTACCAGAAATATGGCTACTGCCATCACAAACTCCAGTGGGATTGGTGCCAAACTTTCTTCTGTCTGAAGACGTACATTTTTTGAAACCCATGTTCAGTTCAATGCCATGCTACTACCTCCAAAAACTGCCACAGGCTATGGATCACAACTGAAGAAATCACTCAGAGTTAACACTTCTGGGCTCACACTGGACCAAAGCAACAGCAATTACCCAACTGACATATTCCATCTAAAAAAACATATTTTACAATAAAATCTACTCCATAAAGAAGAACTGTTACACCAGATACTCAGATGTCAACAATAGGATACATTAAGTATGAGGAGCAAGTAAACAATGATACCTCCAAAAGAACACTTCAGAAATACATCCCGACTTGAAGAAAATCTATGAAATGCCTGAGAAAGAATTAAAAATAATGACTCTAAGGAAATTCAATTAAATGCAAGAGAAAACAGAAAATTCAAATAAAATGAAGAAAACAATGCATCATATGAATAATAAATGCACAAAGAGATAAAATAATTTTAAAGGAGAAATTGGTAACTTTGGAGCTGGCAATTGTGATCAATAAAATAAAAATACAATTGAGGGGCCAGTGTTGTGATGTAATGGGTTAAATCACTGTCTGCAATGCTAGTATGCCATATGGGCACCTATTCAAGTCCCAGTTGCTACACTTCTGATCCATATCCCTGCTAATGTGCCTGAGAAAGCAACAGAAGATAGTCCAAATGCTTGGGCCCCTGTACCCATTTGGGTGCTCCAGACTTCAGACTGGCCCAGCCTCAGCCATTATGGCCAACTGGGGAGTGAACCAGCAGATGGAACATCGCTCTATCTCCATCTCTCTCCCTGTAACTCTGTCTTTCCAATAAACAAAATAATGTCTTTTTTTAAAAGCAGAAAAATGATGTGAAAAAATTTTTAAAAATAAAAATACAATTAACAGCTGTAATAACAGAATAGACCAAGAAGAAGAAAGACTCTCTGTTCATGAAGACAAAACTTTACAAATAACTCAGACAAAAATAGAGGAGAATTTAAAAGAATGAAGAAAGCTTATAAGACATATAGAATAAGCAAAGAAATATTTGTATTATAAGGATACCTGAAGGATATGCAAAGGAAAAAGGCATTGAGAACCTAACCAGTGAAATAATATTTGAAAACATCCCAAATTTTGAAAGAGATTTTGCCATTCAGATATAGGAATCTCAAAGAACCCCAGGTAGACTCAATCAACAAAGTCCTAATACAAAGCAAATTATAGCTGAATTGTTATACATTAAGGAGGGAATGCTAAAGACAGAGGAAAATTATGAAGTTACATATAAAGGTACACTCATTAGACTAACAGCAGACTTATTGGTATAAACTTTACAGGAAACTTTACAGAAGACAATGAGATGTATATTGACTATTTGCAAAGAAAAAATATCCAACCAAGAATACTATCTCTAGCAAAGCCATCCTCTAGAAATGAAGGAGAAATAGTTATTTTTCAGACAAGCAAAAACTGAGAGAATTCATCACCACCAGACCAACCTTACAATACAATAAATCTGCAAAGGAGTCCAATATTAGAAGTAAAAGGATCACAGGAACAATCATGGAAACACTCAACAGTACAAAATTTACTAACAGAGCAGATACACAAAATAGAAATCAAATAGAATCGAACAGCACCAAGAGAGAAAGCTACCAGAAAACAAAGATAAATAATGAGAGGCCGAAAGAAACAGATAACATATAAAATAATCAGTAAACAATCAATAAAATATTTTAGTTAGTTCTTAGGTATCAATATTAACCTTAAATATAAAGTGGTTAATTTCTCTGTCTAAAAACACAGGTTGGCTAAATGGATAAAAAGCAATATCCAATTATATGCTGCTTACAAGAAACTCATATCACTGGTAAAGACACATAGACTGAAAGTGAAGAGTTGAAAAAGATATACCACATAAGCGGAAACCAAAAACAAGGAGGCATAGCTATACACATATTAGATAAAAACAAACTTTAAGTCAAAACTATAAAAAAGAGACAAAGAAAGATGTTATATGTTGACAAGAGGATCATTTCAGTGAGAAGATATAACAATCATAAATATCTATGCACCTAACATGAGACCACCCAAATATGTAAAGCAAATATTGTTAGATCTTGAGAGAGAGATAGATTTCAATACAAAAATAATGGGGGACTTCAATGCTTGAAATCATCAATGTGTCCACCATACAGACATAAAAACAACAAAGAAACATCAGAGTTGAATGCATTGCAAAGAAAATAAACCTAATAATCTTCTACCGAGCATTTCACCCAATAGCTACAGAATATACATACTTCTCACCAGAAAGGAGGATGTTTCCCTGGATAAAACATGTATTAGGTAACAAATAAAGCCTCAGTAAATTAAAAAAAAATTGAGAACATGACATGTATTTTCTCAAATCACAAAATGATAAAACTAGAAAACAAAAGTAAGATCAATAGAAAATTTACAACTAGATGAAAGTTGAACATGCTCCTAAATGACCAATGATCATTGAAGAAATTCAAAAGGAAACCCAAAAAATCTTGAAACAAATGAAAATTAAAACACAGTAAATCAAAATCTTTGGGATACAGCAAAAACACTATGAAGACCAAAATTTATAGAAATAAGTGTATGCATTAAAAATAGAAAGATTTCGGCTCACTGGGCTAATCCTCCGCCTTGCGGCGCCAGCACACCGGGTTCTAGTCCCAGTCGGGTCGCTGGATTCTGTCCCGGTTGCCCTTCTTCCAGGCCAGCTCTCTGCTGTGGCCAGAGAGTGCAGTGGAGGATGGCCCAAGTGCTTGGGCCCTGCACCCCATGGGAGACCAGGATAAGTACCTGGCTCCAGCCATCGGATCAGCGCAGTGCGCCAGCCGCAGCGCCGGCCATGGCGGCCATTGGAGGGTGAACTAACAGCAAAGGAAGACCTTTCTCTCTGTCTGTCTCTCTCACTGTCCACTCTGCCTGTCAAAAAAAAAAAAAAAAAAGAAAGAAAGATTTCAAATATACAATCAAACAATGTAACAAGAACTTAGAAAAGAACAAGCCAAACCTCAAATTAGTAGGAGGCAAGAAATAATGAGAATAAGAACAAAAATAAATGAGGTCGAACTAAAAAATACAGATGATCAATAAAATGAAAAACTAATTTTTTGAAATCATCAATAAAATATACTAATCTTGGACCAATATACTTGATAAACATAGATGCAAAAACTCTCAGAGAAATATCAGCAAAAGGAATCCAATGCTACATTAGAGAGAACATATGTCATGATCAAGTGGGATTTATCCCAGGGATCAAGGATGGTTCAATTTTTACCAATCAACAAACATAATAAATCATATCAACACAATAAAGGACAAAAATTATATGATCTCAATAGATTCAGAAAAAGCACTTGAGAAGAGTCAAAATCCCTTTGTAATTAAATGAAAAAAAAAAAAAACCTCCCAACAAGTTATGTATAGAAGGAACATACTTCAAATTGATGAAGGATATATGTGACACATACCCAGTATCATACAGAATGAGGAAAAGCTTCCAACATCTTCTCTCAGATCTGTAACAAGACAAGAATGTCTTGTTTCACACCTCTTATTCAATACAGTTTTGGAAGCATTAGAGCAATTAGGGAAGAGAAAGAAATTAAGAACTTTGAAATTGGAGAAGACGACGTCAAAATATCTATTTTCAAATGGCATGATTTTGTACATGGAAAAACCTAAATATTCCACCAAAAAGCCGGTAATTCTGATAAACCAATTCAGTATAGTCATAGGACACAAAATCTACATACAAAAATGGTAATATTTATATATAGCAATAATGGCCTTAGTGAAATGGAAACCAAAAAATAAATCTCACTTGTGATACCTGTAAACATTAAATATTTAGGAATAAATTTAACTAAAGAACTGAAAGTTTCTACAAGGAAAATTATAAAACACCAGTGAAAGAAATTATAGAGGACATAATAAAGGAAAGATATTCCTTGTTCATGGATAGAAAGAATTGACATTGATAAAATATCCATACTACCTAAAGCAATTTATAGATTCAATGCAATCCCCATCAAAATATCAATAACATTCTTTAAGAAATTAGAAAAAATATTAAAATTCAAAAGAACCAGAATAGCCAAAGTAATCTTGAGCAAAAAAATAAGTTGGAGGCATCACAATACCTGATTTCAAACCATACTACAAAGCTATATTAATTAAAACATAAAAAACAACAAACAAATCAATGGAAAAAATAGAGAACACAGAAATTAATCAACATACATACATATAGTCAACAAATTTTTGTGTATATTTAGTTTTAATGTAACAAAGCAACTTGTACACTTCTAACATTTTTTTAAAGATTTATTTTATTTATTTGAAAGAGTTACAGAGAGAAGTAGAGACAGAGAGAGAGGTCTTCCATCCATTGGTTCACTCCCCAGTTGGCCGCAACAGCCGGAGCTGTGCCCATCCGAAGCCAGAAGCCAGGAGCTTCTTCCAGGTCTCCCACGCGGGTGCTGGGGCCCAAGGACTTGGGCCATCTTTCACTGCTTTCCCAGGCCACAGCAGAGAGATGGATCAGAAGAGGAGCAGCGGGGACTAGAACCGGCGCCCATATGGGATGCTGGTGCTTCAGACCAGGGTGTTAACCCGCTGTGCTACAGCACCAGCCCCCACTTTTAACATTTAAAACTGAGCATTATAATTCTTTTGCAGTGAAACAAAAAAAATTTTAAATAAACAGGAACAAAATTACAACAGAGAGTGTCAATTCTAATTTAGATCATATAGGTTCTGCTGATTCTCCCACCAAGTTACAGGGCTCAACTCATCATTAGGAGAGAATTTTATTTTCAAAAGTGTCATCTTAAACTACAAGGATGTCCTTTAAACATCACAATTAAACATGGCAAAGGAGAAGCCATTTTGTCAAAATTCCCACTTAACACACCCAAACATCTCAAACTCACTCTTTGTTGACCTTCTATAACCCCATTTTTAAAGTTTTTTTTTTTTAAAGAGAAGGTAGACAGATACATGTTGGTAAATGCTGACTATATTCACACAGAGACATAGTCTAATCTCTGAGCCCAACATAAAGAGAACGGAGGAAAAAAGCAATAATTCTATGCACTACTACACAGGGTCCTACCACCCTCCAGCTTCCAGCAGAGTGAAGGCAGCAGGTGTTCTTTTGTTTCCCCACGGATCACAGTGGTCAGTCAACTGATTTTTGACGAAGGTGTCAAGACTATACATTGGAGAAGGGATAGTCTTTTTAATAAATGGGACTGGCAAAATTAGATATACATAAGTAGAAGAATTAAATTTGATTCATATGTCTTGCCATATAAAATTAACTGAAGATGGATCAAAGATTTAAACTATAAAATTATAAAACTATAAAATTTATAGAAGAAAACAGGGGAAACATATCAAGACATTGGCATAGGTGATGATTTTCTAGGATAAGACTCCAAAAGCAAAGGCAACAAAAGCAAAATGTGACAAATAGGATTATATCAAACAGTCATTCCTGCACAGCAAAGCAAACAATGCAGTGAGGAGACCTCCAACAGAATGAGAGAAAGTATATTTATTTGCAAGCTACTTATCTGACAAAGGATTAATACTCAGAATATATGAGGGACTCAAAAAACAGCCAATCCAATTAATAAATGGGCAAAGGATGTGAACAGACATTTCTCAAAAAAGGAAAAAATATAAATGGTCAACAAATCTATGACGACAAGGCTCAATATCAGCAGCCATCAAGGAAATGCAAATGAAAACTACAATGAGATATTACCTCACCCCTGTTAGAATGGCTATTACCAAAAAGACATAATGTGACAGACACTGGCAAGTATACAGAGAAACAGGAACTCTTACACACTGATGGTGGAAACGTAAATTGTTAGAGACATGTGAAACTCTATATGGAGATTTCTCAAAACCTAGAAATAGAACTGCCATATGATCCAGCAATCCCACTACTGAGTATATTAGCCAAAAGATATGAAATCATTATACCAAAGAGATACCTACTCTGTCATGTTTATTCCAGCACTGGTCACAATAACCCATATATGGAACCAACCAAGGTATTCATCATCAGATGAATGAACAAAATATGATTTATGTACATAATGGAATATTATTAAACTGTAGAAAAGAATGAAATCTTGTCATTTGTAGCAAAGTGGACAGAACTGGAGGACATCATGTTAAGTGAAGTAAGCCAGATAGACAGCAGAAAGTAAGCCAGAAAGACAAATACTGTTGTATTTTCCCTCAAAGGAAGAAGTTTAAAAAAATTCAATATGAACACAAAATGATGGTAACCAGAGGCTAAGAGGTATAGAAGTTTCAATAGTGGGTAACAAATGAGAGACTAAAGGAATAAATTTTAGTGTTACACAGTATAGTAGGGATATATATATATATATATAATTATATCTAATATATAAACTAATACATCATTTAGTATGTATTGTATGAACAAATGAAAGAATGAGGCTCCAAGCTCCAACCTTAATGTTAAAGAACAGGAAACGTTGATTACCTTGTTGTGATCAGAACTCACTGCATACATGAAATGTCACATTGTAGCCCTTAAATATGTAACTTTTTAAAATCCTTTTGCAAGAAGTTTATTATTATTATGCATACTTCTATCATGTTACTCAGTTTATCAGATTAACAGATTATCAGTTAACAGATTTTCTGATCATATGTTTAAAATATTGTACATGTAAGATCATGTCATTAGCAAACAGAACAATTTCACTTCCTTTCTCAGCAGGATGCCTTTTATTTTTGTGTCTTGTTTAATTACTATGGTTAGGACTTGTAGTAATATATTGAGAACAATAGTGAGTATCCTTGTCTTATCTATGATCTTAAAGGAAAAGCTTTCAACTTTTAACCTTGAGAATGGTGTTAGCGGTAGTTTTATCATGCATGATCATTATTGAGATACATTCCCTTGCATCTGGTGTTGTGGTATAGCAGGTTAAGCTGCTACCTGAGTCCCAGATGGGTGCCAGTTCATGTCGCAGCTGATCCACTTCCAATCAGCCCCCTAATAGCCTGGGAAAAGCACCAGAAGATGGCCTAAGCACGTGGGTCCTTGTCACCTACATGGGAGACCTGAAAGAAGCTCCAGCCTACCAGATTTGGCCTGGCCCAGCTCTGGCCACTGCACTCATCTGGGAAATGAACCAGCAGATGGAAGATCTATCTCTCTGTGTGTCTCCCTCTCTCACTGTAACTCTTTTAAATAAATCAATCTTTTAAAAAAAGATACATTCCCACTCTTATGTTTAACAAGGATCACATTTCAGTTAAATTTAAACACTTAAGAATAACTGTGTATTAATTACAGAATTAAACCAGTCATATTAAGTAGAACAGACAAAAAAACTACTAAGAGGGATAATGTATTAAGTTGTTCATTAACAGTCAGGGCTATGCTGATCAAGTCACCGTTTCCCATAGTGTCCATTTCACTTCAACAGGTTTCCTTTTTGGTGTTCAGTCAGTTGTCACCGATCAGGGAGAACATATGGTATTTGTCCCTTTGGGACTGGCTTAGTTCACTCAGCATGATGTGTTCCAGATTCCTCCATTTTGTTGCAAATGACTGGATTTCGTTGTTTCTTACTGCGGTATAGTATTCTAAAGAGTACATATCCCATAATTTCTTTATCCAGTCTACCGTTGATGGGCATTTAGGTTGGTTCCAGGTCTTAGCTATTGTGAATTGAGCTGCAATAAACATTAGGCTGCAGACCGCTTTTTTGTTTGCCAATTTAAATTCCTTTGGGTAAATTCCAAGGAGTGGGATGGCTGGGTCAAACGGTCCCACATAAGAGTGGGAATAAGAGAGGGAAGAGATGTATAATTTGGGACATGCTCAAGCTGACTTGCCCCAAATGGTAGAGTTAGAAACATACCAGGGGATTCCAATTCAATCCCATCAAGGTGGCATGTACCAATGCCATCTCACTATTCCAAGTGATCAATTTCAGTTCACAATTGATCATAATGAAAGGACTAAGAGTCAAAGGGAGCACATAAACATGTCTAGTACCTGCTAACACTAACCGATAGAATACATAAAGGGGAGAGTGATCCAACATGGGAAGTGAGATACTCAGCAGACTCATAGAATGGCAGATGTCCTAAATAGCACTCTGGCCTCAGAATCAGCCCTAAAGCCATTCGGATCTGGCTGAAAAGCCCATGAGAGTATTTCAGGCATGGAAAGCCAAGACACTCTGGCAAAAGATCTCTGTGAGTGAGATCCCAGTGGAAAGAACAGGTCTTCAAAGAAGGAGGTACCTTTCTCTGAAGGGAGGAGAGAACCTCCACTTTGACTATGACCTTGTCTAAACAAGATAAGAGTCAGAGAACTCAGAGGGCTTCCATAGCCTTGGAAACTCATGACTGGAGCATAGGGAGATTACTGATGCCATAGACAGGAGTGTCAATTGGTAAAGTCAACAACAGGAGTCACTGTGCACTTACTCCTCATGTAGGATCTCTGTCCTTAATGTGCTGTGCATTGAGATTTAATGCTATAACGAGTACTCAAACAATATATTTCACTTTGTGTTTCTATGGGGGTGCAAACTGTTGAAATCTTTACTTAATGCATACTAAACTGATCCTCTGTAAAAAAAAAAAAAAGAAATTATCAACTCCCAACTTGACTCTCACTGGGATTAAACATGACAATAGGTCTGATCTGATTTCATCATCATTTAAAAAAATAGTCTATTATTTTTCACTTTATGTTTCTGTGTGGGAGCAAACTGTTGAAATCCTTACTTAATGTATACTAAGCTGATCTTCTGTATATTAAGATAATTGAAAATGAATCTTGATGTGAATGGAAGGGGAGAGGGAGTGGGAAAGGAGAGGGTTGTGGGTGGGAGGGACGGTATGGGGGGGAAGCCATTGTAATCCATAAATCGTACTTTGGAAATTTATATTCATTAAATAAAAGTTAAAAAAAAGATACATTCCATGTATACTTCATCTGTAGAGCATTTTAATCATGGGAGGATGTTGAATTTTGTCAAATATTTTCTGCATCTATTTAAATGATCTTATAGTAGTTGACTTTCACTCTTTTAATGTGATTTATTATATTTATTGATTTATATGTGTTGAGCAATTATTTCATCCAAGGAATAAATCCCACGTGATTCTAGTGAGTTATTCTTTTAACATGCCATTAAATTCAGTTTAGTAGTATTCTGTTGAGGATTTTTGCATCTTTGTTCATCAGAGCTAATGACTTAACTATTTTATTTGCCTGTGGTATTCTTGTAATGTGATACTTTCAGCCTTTTTGTATGAAATGTTTAAATATATTTCTTAATGTTTTCTCCATTGCAGTTACATTGTTTATGATTTCATTTTTTCTTCTACTAGCTGTTTCTCTCTAGTACTGTGTTTCTATTCGATTACTCTTGAAATGGTATTATGCACAGGCAACTTGTGAAAATCTAAAGTTAATCTATATTTTTACCCTTGTTCTAAATAGTAAGAATTATGAAATGTATATTTCTATCGTCATGTATTTAATTACATTTATTGCTCATTAACTGTTTAGCATTATTGCTGCTTTATAAAATATTCATTTCCAATAACTACAAATTAAGCATTTGATTTTCTCCTCTTTCTTGTACTAAGCATCACCAACTTTGGATTTTGGTTTAATATTAGGTAGCAGTGATCTGATTTGTCAAGAAATTTGTTTGGGTTTTATGGCAGATTGCATTTTCAAAGAAGGCTCATATGCTCTCATAAAAAAGTGACGCAGGCACTCTTTCCATAAAGAGATTGTGTTTTCTCTTCCCCTTTAAAGTTGGACACGTTTCACATGACCCAAGGACTATGGCAGAAGTTGACATTATGTGACTTCTGAGTCATAAAAGTCGACGGAAATGTAATGTGTTCCCTGGAATTCTCACTTGAAGCCTTCAGCCACTAGGAAAGCAATCTGATTGCCCTGAGAGCTCTATGCTATAAGGAAGTACAAACTGGCCCACATGGAAATCTCACATGCAAAAGTCTTGACCTCTTGTCTCCTCTCTGACATGCAACTACTGAAAAATTTCAACAGAGACCTACTCTATAAAGTCTATTCTACAGAAACTGTGAAAGATAAGAAAATCATTGTTATCTTAAGCCCTAAAGTTTGGAGTTATTTGTTACACACCAATAGGTAATTAAAACAAGTCTCCCTTGTACTTAAAAGACATTTTCACACGGAATAAAGTTTCAGGTTGATAGTTATTTTCTTTGAGAACATAAAGATATAATTGCCTTTTTGCCTTTATTAAGTTGTTTTAGAGAAGTCAGTTGTCATTCTATCTATTGCTTTTCTATGTGTTTTTTTTTTCCTGATTTTAATTTTTTCTCTTAGGCTTTCTGCACTTTATGATATGTCTCATATTTCCTTACTTAAAAATGCACTTATTTGAAAAGCAGAAAGAGAGAGAGAGAAAGAGAGAGAGAGTGTGTGTGTCACATTTAGTGATTCACTCTCCAAATGGCTGGGCTGAAGTCAGGAGCCAGGAACTCTATCTGGGGCTCCCACATGGGGAAGAGGGAGCCAAGCACTTGGGCAATCATTCCCTGCTTTCCCAGGCACATTAGCAGGAGCTGGATCAGAAGTCCAATAGCTAGGACTGGACTGGCTCTCTCAAATGGGATGTCAATGTTGCAAGCAGTGCCATTACTCACTCGCCATAACACTGGTCCTTCAGTATTTCTTTTAAGTTTTGCTGCATAAAATTCATTTGTATTTGGATTCAATTGACTCATGTCTTAAATCATCTTTGGAAAAGGCTCAGTTATCTTTTTAATACTGCGCCTGCTCCATTCTCCCTCTCTTTTTTGTCTTTCTATAGCTCAGAAGAGAGTAGATGTTAGCTAAAACTTCTTACATTGTCCACCACATTACTTAACCTCCTCTCCACATTTTCCATATTTGCATCTCTATATGATAAATTATTATCATTTCTTCTTGTATAAGTGGATTTTTAAAAATCATGGGAACATGGACTGTAAAGTTTATTCTGGTGTGAAATAAATTTGAAATCCGTGCATAGTTTTTCAGTGTATTTTCTGTGAACTTTTTGAAAACTTTGCATAGGCATGGAAATAAAAATTTTTGCATCAACATAAACTTCTAAATTTCATTTTCTGTTTACTTTTTGAAGTCCCCTTGTATATAACCCAATTAGTCCTCCCTTAAGCTGTGTTCAATCTACTATTAATAGCACTCACTGAATTCCTTTTATTGCTTCTTTAAAGTTCTAGTTGCTTCAAGTCTGCTATATTACTTTTTTCCTCATTCCTTTCTCCTGAAGATGTTTTCAAGCTTTTTATTTATCTCTCATAGCATAATTAGCTTAAATATTTTAGATTTTTTCTCGTGATTCTAGTATCTGAAGACTTTCCATTTCTGATGATCTTGTTCCTCCTGTGCTTGATTATCTTGTAGTGCTCATTATCCCTGTCAAGATGACTTGAGGAGATTCTCCTGGGCCTAAAAGTTTCCTCAAAGAGCCTAGGGTTTAATTCTTCTAGGTGATTGGGAGTCATAAGGGCAATAAATTAAAAATTTTTCATCCAGGCTCTTGTCTCCCGCAAAGACAGACATACTAAAAGGGGAGAGAGATTATATGCAAACCAGGACAGCTTATTTGGCAGTGAGGGAACATACATTTACATGCAAGTGTGGGCTGCCCTACACAAACAAATCCAACTGAGTGGGCCAAAGAACGGCCCACAAACCAGGAAAGAAAGGAAAACCAAAAACAGTACCTGCAACATGAAGTCCGTCCAAGAGTACAGGCAGGAGAGTAAAGATGTTCTGTTCAGACCGAAGTTTGCGTGCTGAAAGAAAACAGGAGCACAAAGGAGCTCCAAAGAAATGGGTTCAGCGACTCAACGCAAGACCCACCACATAAAAACATTGCGCTACTGGCTTCTCCTCCTTTTGTAGCCTCTGCGTGCAGGTCCCAGATATAAGGTGCATTATGAGAACTCATACCTTTTTTTTTTTTTCTTTCTGATTGACAGTTAAGGAGTGGAGGCCTCTGGCTCAGCTCCATTCCCAGTGAGGGGATACTGACCAAGTCCTAGCCTGCTCCAGGGCCCCAGAGCTTCTTCCAAGAGACACCTCCACGCTAGTCCCAGGGTGAGTGCTGGGGTTGGGGGAGGGAGTGGGCCTCGGGGCTGGCGGCTTCTGCTTGTCTACCCGGATCCCTCATTAGGAGTGCTTAAGTCTAGAAACATTTTAAACTTCTTCCACAGTTTATGGTTCCTTGTACCACCCCATTGATATAAATTTGGGCTGGAATTTTAACTTTAGAAATAGGTTTTTTTCTTGTTGCTCTGCTCAGCATGAAATCAATTCTCTAGCAATGTCTTGGAGGTGGGGAATGAGAGTATTTCCAATTCTCCTCTACCCAGAGGGTATAGCTCTGTGGGGATACCGGATTAATATAGGGAAGGTCTCCTTTGATTTATGTCTCCTTTATTCTGTGAGTCTATTGTTGTTTGGAAGAAAATAAACATTGGTCTAAAAAGAGGTAAATAATTAGGAAACGGGACTCAATCAGAGCATGGGATACCAATCTTAAAAGTGAGAAAAACATGTAACAGCACCAGTGAAAACTCATCAACACCTCCAGTAGGGGTTGGCAGACTATAGACTGTATCTATTTTGTAAATGAAATCTTATTGGAACACAGCCATGCTCATTTCTCTGCACACTATTTACAGCTGTTTTTGCACTATGAGACAAAGTTGAAGTGTTGAGAAAGATACTCTATGGCCCACAAAATCCTAAATTAGTTACTATCTGGCCCTTTGAAGACAAAATTTGCTAGTTCCTTTCCTTTTTTAAGGAAGTCACTTCAAACTTTATGTAAGGTAGCTACAAATAAACATAGCTCAAAAGAAAGTTTAATGTTGCAAATGTCATGTTCAGAGATAAGGTGTTGAGGCATTTGCCTGGTCCAATGATTGCCAACTTTGAAGGGTTTTAATAGTTCTAATAAAATAAATTCATAGGAAATTTTAGAACTCCAATTAATTAAATTCATTTGACATTGCCAGAAAATGAAAGTCAGTATTGTATTTTGATAGTTGAAGTTACAAAGGTGCACAGACTATTATATGGATTAACTGTAACACCTATGACTCGTGTGTATATTTGCAGTCATCTTTAATCTGTTGCAGAATTACCTATACCTAAGCATATGACAGCTGTCATGTTTTGGTTTTACCTTTGAAAGAGAAAAATCAGGAAAAAGTACAGATGTACTCATGGGTACTCTACTTCCAAGTATTTAATTTCTCCTATGGATTGACATTGACAAACATCAAACTATTTATGTACTATACAAACACATTTTGTGGGGCTTGAATAAAGGTCTGGAGATGACAAAAGATTGGAACAAATGGGCCCAGATAAAACTTCCTTTTTCTCAGAGTGAAAGATACCTACTAGATAATAGATATAGTTTTATCCACCAAGAAAACTGAAGTGTTCCTTTGAGGTATATGCCTGTCCAGCCTATCTGGAGATCAAAATCTCAGTGCAAATAGTTATCTGGGTTTTTATAAAATTAATAATTCTATTTTATTTGATGTGTAGTGAAGGCAATGCTTCTATTGATATTTGTCCTATATATTTTAACACATGCATGGATTCTTATAATCACTACCAGTGATAAGATAAAGGATTCAAACACCTCAAAGAATTCTCTCATGCTGCATCATTTTATAGTCAGACTCTTACCAGAACTAATCATTGACATCCATGCTCTTACAGTTTTGTCTTTTCAATAAACACATATAAATGCAATAATAAAACATGGATTCCTTTTGACCCACACTCTTCTTTTAGTAAAATGCACTTAAGATTCATTCATGTTCTTGTATGAATAAATATCATTTTTACTTCTGAGTAGAATTCCATTGTATGACTCTTCCAGTGTTGAAGGACATTTGTGTTATTTCCAGTTTTGGGAAATTATGAATAAACTTGCAATAAATATTTGAGTGCAGGATTTTGGGTGAAAATATGTTTTCAGTTCTCTAAAACAAATGCCTAGAAATACAGTTAAGAGGTTAGTTGGTCCTATCATTGTGATCGGTTGTGAACAGAGGTTGATCACTGGGACTAGTGAGATGGCATTGGTACATGCCACCTTGATGGGATTGAATTGGATTTCTAACATACATAACCATATAAATGTTGGCTAGGTTATTAAGGTTTTGTTGCAAAATCTCATTGAACACTACATTTTTTCTACATTTCAAAATACAAATTAGGGCAAAGATCCCTTCATATTTTGTTTTCTATCAAAGTAAACAACTCTACTTTTCAGGAGGAAAAGGGAAAAGGAGGAGATCTCTTATTGGAATTAAGAAAAGAGCCTGAAAAGTTTTTGAATGTAAGAACACATTTTCAGAAATATCATTCTCAAATTATAATAGTTTTTTTAAAATATAACTTTTTCAGGTCATTTTTTTTTAACTTTTATTTAATGAATATAAATTTCCAAAGTACAGCTTATGGATTACAATGGCTTCCCCCCCATAACGTCCCTCCCACCCGCAACCCTCCCCTCTCCCACTCCCTCTCCCCTTCCATTCACATCAAGATTCATTTTCGATTCTCTTTATATACAGAAGATCAGTTTAGCATACATTAAGTAAAGATTTCAACAGTTTGCTCCCACACAGAAACATAAAGTGAAAAATACTGTTTGAGTACTAGGAACTGTGTTTTTGGTGTGATATTTGAGAAGTCTTTGTTTAATTCAAGTTTATGAAAATTTGTTCCTCTGTATTCTTCAATTAGTTTTAAAATTTTATGAGTTTAATTTAGATTAATGATTAATTTTGTTTAACTTGTGTAAAGGGTAAAAACTTTAGGTCAAGGTACATCTTTTTTTTTTTTTTTTACATTTAGAAGTACAGTTGCTCTGGTTCATTTATTGAAAAGATTCACTTTTCTTCATAGAATATAGTTGTATCATTGTCAAAAATTGACCATATTTGTTTGGGTCTAAATCTGAACTTTCTTCTAATTCCATTGATCTATGTTTTTGTCAATACTACACTTTCTTGATTATTACAGCTTTATAGTATATCTTAATATTCAGTAGTGTGTGCCTTCTAGCTTTGTTTTTGTTGTTGTTGTTGGTAAAAGTGGTGTGGCTATTCCACAACCTTTATCTTTCAATATAAATTTGAGAAAAAAACCTCGTATAAAAGGCTAGTGCTATGGATCACTTGGCTAATCCTTTGCCTGTGGTGCCGGTACCCCAGGTTCTAGTCCCAGTTGGGGCGCTGGGTACTAGTCCCGGTTGCTCCTCTTCCAGTCCAGCTCTCTGCTGTGGCCCGGGAGGGCAGAGGAGGATGGCCCAAGTGCTTGGGCCCTGCACCCGCATGGGAGACCCAGAAGAAGCATCTGACTCCAGGCTTTGGATCGGCGCAGTGCCAGCCGTGGTGGCCATTAGAGGAGTGAACCAACGAAAGGAAGACCTTTCTCTCTGTCTCTCTCTTACTATCTATAACTCTCTCTCTGTCTCTCTGTCTCACTGTCTAACTCTGCCTGTCAAAAAAGAAAAAGAAAAAACCTTGTATATATGTGTAAAGAATATTGTTTGTATTTTTACTATAATTGCATTAAATTTATGGACCAATTTGTTGAGAATTGGCATCTCAACCATACTGAATCCTTCAATCCATAGGCAGGGGATGTCTCTCCATTTATTTTTATCCTTTTTGAGTTTTTTTCATCAGCATTTTATGGTTTTAGCATAAACATCTTATGTATATTTTGAATGTCATATTATACCTTAATATTAATTAATACCTTAATTAAATGTTATAGATTAATATTTAATTGAAGGAGATATTGTAAATATCATTTTTGCTTTTATTTTTATTTACAATTGTTCATAAGTAGTATTTAGAAAAGTTACTTATATTTATATGTTCACTTTCTATCCTACAATCTAAGTAAAAATGAGTCTAAAGTATACTGAAGAAAAAAATCAGAGCCCAAAATATTCCACACAAAGTCAATTTCATTGCAAGCAAAACGTGAAAAACACTGCATTGATCCATTTAGAAGACTGAAGTATATATTATATGAAAGATTATAAGAATTATGACAATAAAATACTTATCAAATTATATTTAACCAAGAATTTCTAACTCATTTGGTTATAAAATACTTGGATAGGCATAGCCGTCTAGAGCTAGTGTCATTCCCGTTCACTTTGAGAAATGCTCATCTGAGTAATCTTTTTCTCTGCAGGAGAGGTCAGGTGTCCCTGGGGATTTCCCAGAATCCTGGAAGTCGGACACCTGTTCCATTGCATTCAGTCATATTGATGGTTTATTTACTCTGTCCAGAATCCAAGTCTAATTTTCTCTGTTTCAGTTAATTCTGAGCAAAAATATGCCACAGGTAGAATTTAGTTAAGGATAGGGATCCAGAGACCTTGAAGGAGAAATACCAAATTTTTTTCAGGGATCATCTATCTCTACTGTAGGTATATGTATTATCAAACACCTGATAATTTCCTATAACTTTTTTCATTTCAGTTGATGTCACTAAACTGTCCAGTTTGTAAATTCTCTTATTCATTTTTTCAGATTGAGACAAATGCTTTTTTTATATATCTGATATTCTGAAACATTGCCCAGACTAAAACTTCCCAAGAGTGGTTAAATAAGCTCAACTTTAAGTTCTATCAGAAAGTTGGAATGGAGTTCTGCAGGCTCAAATGAGTTGGACTCATTTATTGAAACAAGTGCTTTCATATAACCATTTTAGCTACCTTATATTTCAACTACCTTTGACTAATGCTTGTTGATCCTTTCCAGTATGAATAGACTTCCTGGCCATATAGAACATGGAAGTAAAAAGGCTTAAATAACTTCATGGAAGTAAAAAGGCTTAAATAACTTCACTTTAACACTCTATCCTTTGCCATTGTATCATTTGCCTCAAGCTATGAGTCTGAGCTAGAGATAGATTTTAGCATCATTCCCATAAAACAGGAGATGGAGGCCTGCACTATGGTGCAGTGGGTCAAAGCCCCAGCCTGCAGCACAGGCATCCAATATTGGCACTGTTCTACTTCTGATCCAGCTCCCTGCTAATGCACCTGAGAAAGCAGTAGAGAATGGCCCAAGTGCTTGGGCCCCTGCACACACATGGGAGACCTGGAAGAAGCTCCTGGCTCCTGGCTTTGGCCTGGCCTAGTCCTGGTTGTTGCGGCCATTTGGAGAGTGAACCAGCAGATGGAAGACCTTTTTTTCCTTGTCTCTACCTCTCTCTGTAACTCTGCCTTTTGAGTAAATAAAATAAATCTTTAAAAAGAAAGGGTGGAGTATGGGACTAGCTATACACATGAAAACTGCTGATGCTGATAAAATGTATAAGGTGATAGAGTTATAATTATTTGTTGTTTAATATTCTAAGATAGTTCTGTGCATCAATTTGGATGCATTAATTACTGTTCTGTTTTACCTTAATCATTTTGGGTAGCTAAGCTTTTTAAAAAATAAAACAGGCCCATAGCCTTCTGATACATTCACATTTGCTTTTCAAATTCTATTATTTCACAAAAATCACAGCATACTATCTGTGAATATTACATTTTAAAGTCTTCTACTTGGGTAGTATATTATAATTAGCAAGCACTTTCACATTTGATTCCAATAACAATTTTATGAAGTTGATATGATATTGTATGATATTGTTAAGTGTATCTTTGGTCTTCCTTTCCATTTTCTGGCATACAACTCCTAAAATCCTTGAAATCTTCAAGGCAACAAAGGTCATTTTATCTGTTGACTAGCAACCTCTAGGTAGTTTCAGTGTGGAAAGTGGTCACTTGGAACAATTAAGGCAGGATTAGAGGGTTGTAACTTTTACCCTTCCTCTCCAGTCCCTGGAGGAGGAAGAGGGACAGAAGGTTAAGTTGATCACCAAGGACCAATGATTTGATCAATCATGCATATGTAATTAAGCCTCAATAAAAACCAAAAAGGACAGTTTGAAGAGCTTCTGGATAGCCGAACATGGGTAAGGTCCTGAAGGGTGGTACACAGGAGAGGGAAAGGAAATGCCATATCTCTTCCCACATGCACTTCCCTATGTATCTCTTTCATCTAGTATTCTGTATCCTTTGATTATTTTTTCACCTGCAATTTACTAAATATTGTGTGTCTTTAAATGTTTTTATTGAATTTTAAGTTTTTATGTTTTATACAAATTACATGTATTTCATATATACAGATTTAAGAACATAGTGATACTTCCCACACTACCTTTCCTCCCACCCATACTCCCACCTTTCTTCCTCCTCTGTTTCCCATTCCTACACTTAATTGTCACAAAGATCTCTTTTCAGTTTACTTTATACTCATAAGATTAGCCCAACACTAAGTAAAGAGTTCAACAAATAGTATGAAGAAAAAAAAAAAAAAAACACTGTTCCTCAACAGTAGAGGCAAGGGCTATAAATGATCATCAAATTTCAAAATGTCAATTTCACTTCAATACATTACATTTAAGGTACTCTATTAGTTACCTCAGATGAGGGAAAGCATATGATATCTGTCTTTTTGGGACTGGCCTATTTCACTAAGTATAATGGTTTCCAGTTGCATCCATTTTGTTGCAAAAGTCAGGCCCGCGCACGCACGAATGAGAGAGAAAAAGAGAGAGGGAGATTATCACTGAGTAGTACTGCATAGTTTATATATACCATAATTTCTTTATCCAGACATCAGTTGATGGACATCTGGGTTGATTCCATAACTTAGCTATTGTGAATTGAGCTGCAATGAACAGGGGGGTACAGATGACTGTTTCATTTGGGGATTTCATTTTGCTTGAATATTCTTTATAATAAAAAAGTAAATGCAAATAGTGTTTCTCTGAGTTGTGTGAGCTGTTCTAGCAAATTATTGCAAATAAGGGGTCCTGGTAACCTGATTTATAGCTTATAGAAGCGAATGTAAAATAACTTGGGGCTTGCAATTGGCATCTGAATTGGGGGGGCAGTCTTGGGGACTGAACCCTCCATCTGTGGTATCTGACTATCTCAGAGTAGACAGTATCAGAATTCAATTGAATTAGAGGACATCTAACTGATGTCTAATCCAGAATTGGTTACTTGCTTAGTGTGTGTGAGAGCATAAGAGAGCATTCTGTATTGTGAGAATATAAGAGAAACTGAGTTGATTTTTCCATTATGCACAGTTACGTTGACCTTCAAGACAGCTCAGTCAAAATGTAAATCATTGTTTTATTGCATTTAATTTATGCAGTGAACATTCTTTACTCCATCCCTTATTCCTGTCATTAATGTAGACAGTTTCATTTTTCTACTTTGTGTATTCACTTCTTTAAATTTTAAAGAATGAATTTGTTAATAATCAGAAACAGTAAAGATTTTCTTCACTGTGTTAGAACTGAATTAGCTTCTAAGGGAGTGTTAATTCTATTCCCCAAATCCATAATCGTAATGAGTTTTCTTCAGTACTAAATATAAAATATCTATATTACTGAATAAGACATAAGAATGGTTAGAAAAGTAATTACAGATTATCTTAACATGTCTGGAGCTAATAATAAGGAATCAACTCTTACTACCCTATCCAGCAATGTGAGAACGGTAGCATGCTAATGAAGCCTGCAGAACATAGAATGTCAGTTCCTTGGATTTTCAAGTGTAAGCAAAGTACAATTATTAAGTACACAAATATATTTTATTCATATATATTTATTAATCAATAATAGGATAGTATTAACACCCTCATAAAAGAGAAATAAAACAATCGAAGCTGAATATTATGCAATGCTCAAGAGAATTCTTAAGAGTAGAAACTTTCATGAGAATGATAAACCTCTCTGAAGTGAACAAGAATAGTCAACATCTGTGTCATAGTTAGATATAATCTCATTTCTTATATACTGTCTCCGAGTTTCAAGCTATTTCTCCCTTATATGCAGTGATGGGAAACAGTGATGAATGAGGCTAAGGGATGAGATGAGTGTAAAAGTTTCACACATTAATTGTAGCCCAACCACATCCACGTAGCTTCATCAAAATGCTACCTATCTGGGGCCAGCACTGTGGTATAGTAGGTTAAGCCGCCACATGCAGTGCCCACATCCCATATGGGCACCAGTTCATGTCCTGGCTGCTCTACTTCTGATCCAGCTCTCTGCTATGGCCTGGAAAAGCAGTAGAGGATAGCCCAAGTCCTTGGGCTCCTGCACCCACGTGGGAAACCTGGAAGAAGCTCCTGGCTCCTGGCTTTGGATCAGCGCAGCTCTGGTTGTTGCAGCCAACTGGGGAGTGAATCAGCAGATGGAAGACTCTCTCTCTCTCTCTCTCTCCGTCTCCTTCTCTGTGGAGAGCAGCCCGGACTTAGACTAAGTTACTGGAATTAAGACTTATTCTATGCATCTGCTCTCCCACAATATGGCGCTGGGAGAGAAGAAAACAGCTTCTACACAGCTGCCTCCAGTTCAGCCAATAAACTGTAGGACTTGCTCCTGATTGGAGGAGAGCAGCGTACTCGGCGTGTGGGCAGCCGAGTTAGGATTGGCGGAGGAGGACTATAAAGGAGGAGAGAGACGGCATGCACCAGGAACATCTAAGGGGAACATCTAAGGGGAACACCTGTGCAGCCCCCGAGAGAGCCGGCTGGCGGTGTGCCGCTCCCCTGCGGAAGTGGGGAATGTGGCCAGGGGGAACTGCCCTTCCACGGAGGTGGAAGGGACAGTAGCCAACCCGGGAAGAACCAGCAGCAAACCCGGGGAGGGCCGAGCAGACAAAAGAACAGCGCAGGGTCCTGTGTCATTCCTCCACGAAGAGGGGGAGCGACATTCTCTCTGTGTGTAACTCTGACTTTCAAATTAATAAATAAATCTTTAAAAAATGCTCCATATCTAAGATTTTTGGAGAGCAGGAATGACCAGCATTTTGTGGATCAAGGAGTTCTTACTCATCTCAATCTCTTACTTTCTTTACTAGATCACCTCTTGGCTAGCATCAGATATTAACAGCACTTTGTGTTTAATTCAGATTTAAACAATCAAAACTGTTTAACATCCATTTACTGTTTACACATAAGGTGTATTCAAAATGATACTGCTAATGATATTAGTGAATTATTGATCTGATGTTTTACCAGGCTGTTTGACAGGTCACGTGTTTCTAATTAAATGTTCATTGATTCTTGAGAAACAGTGTTAAAATGAACAAGGATTAGATATGAAAGCTCTGCACACAGCACACAAATATAAATATAAAAGTTAGTGTACAGTAAGTTATTTTAAAGAGTTTTAATATAGATTTTTTGCATATTCTTTCCCCATTATAAAAAGCAGATTCCTTTTAAAGTCAGGTAGAAGCTAGTGTTTCTTACCTAGAATATTTATTAGACAACCACATGCCTAACAATTTAAAAATGTAACAAGCAATATAATACAGTAGACAAGACCTTAGATTCTAAAGTCAGTCTCCCTATCTTCAAATCCCAGACCCACCATTTACTATTATTTATCTTTGGGAATCTTTCCATGTCTATGCCTCAGTTTCTCACCAAATAACCTTCACCAAATTTGAGGATGACATAATATACATAGTAAGTGACCTGTAAATCATTACACTTTGTTCACTCAGCAGAAAAAAAGCTGGCTAGCCATCTGGATGCCTTTGCCTTCTCCAGAATTGTAGTGGTATGCTAGGTGTTACGGTATATATGTGCATCAGGAACATATTTCTTTTCTGAAGATACTCTCAGTGAATATTCTGGAGTTCAGTGGTGCTGAAGAGTTTTGCAAGGCAAAATCTGATGGTTAAATGCCATTATGATTGGAATTTCAAGTAGTAATAATATTACTGCTGACCACATTTAAATTTCATTATGTAGGTGAAACACTCCTTAGGACCTGGAGCTCCCTTCACTGCTGGATTTTAAAAGGCAATCAAATTCAGTGTTTCTTAAGGCACACATAAAGTCAGGGCAAATTTATTTGTAAAACTGCAGAAAGACAAATACAAATACCAACAATTCAGAGCATTTGTGGAATGGTTAGGTTTTTCTGGACCATCCCTTTCCCCTTTCTAGACAGTAATTCAGTCACTTAGACAAATCTCTTCCAGTGTATGTTAGAGAAGCACACTAGACTGGAGCAAGACAAACAGGTTCCATAAATGAGAGAGAGAGAGTTGCTAGAATGAGACCCCATAGCAACCTTAACTGCAATTATCAGCCGGGTTTTACAGAGAGACTGTACATTTATCTGTGAAAATTAGTGTGTCCCTCGGCTAATACCCCCTATTTTGGTCTGAGATTCTGCAATGATAATACTTATGCTTGTAACTAACTTTGCTAAGCTTACAAACCTTAAGAAAACCACTTTCATATGATGTTTGTGACTTTTTTTTTCTCTAGCTCTAGCAAGTTTTAGCATGGGCATATCTGCAAATTTCCAGTCCCATGGGCTTGGAATCTCTGGCTTCTGCTCTACAGACTCCTTTACCTACTGCATAGCCTTGTAGCTATCTCTGTGGCGAGGCAGGGCCTCTCCTGGCACGGAAACCTGCCAGGTGAATCCGCCCCATAGGGGCGTGCCTGTACCATTTCCTGGAGCAATCTCACAGGGTGGCTCCACTTTTCATTTGAGCTCAAATACTTTGCTGCCTCCTCTGCAGCTGCCAGACCTGCTTCTGCTGCTGCTCAGGTAACTCATCTCTGCCTGGCACGACTCTGGGCAGAGGAGGTTGATAAATGGCTTGAGTACATGTTCCTGCCTGCCTATACTTTTCTTTCATTGTCTCTCTTTGTTTGTTCCTCAGGGAGAGCATCTGGGGAGTCCCTTGCTGACCATTGAGAAGATGATGAGCTCAAGCTATTGGAGTGAGACCAGCAGCAGCAGCTGTGGGACTCAGCAACCCCTAGAGGTGCTGCAGTGCCAGCCCCAGCATTACCACTGCTACCACCAGTCAAGCCAACCTCAGCAGCTTCCAGAAAAAAATGTAGTATACGAGCGAGTGAGGACCTACAGTGGGCCCATGAACAAGGTGGTGCAGGCCTTGGACCCCATCAGCTCACGAGAAGTGCTCTCCCCTCTCAAAGCTGCCTCCTCCTATCAAAACTTGGTTTGGAGCGACCATTCCCAGGTATCATAAAGACAGCTGTGCTAGGCTAATACAGGGAGTAGATCTTGAATCTCATCTCTCTTCTTTCTGCTTCTTTCTCTCTGTTGTACATGATATCTTTTGGTGGATCGCAGTACTGGACAGTAAGCTAAATTCAGTTTCATGCCTATAGTCATTTCTTCATGATTTCTTATGATTTTCATGATTTAACTAGAGCCTAGGAAGCCCCGTTTTCCACTGGATTTGATTGAAAGATCTTAACGGAGGTATTTTTGTTCCCTACTGTAAAACATTCCTCAATTCAAATACAGTAGGTTCTTTCCTTCCTTTCTTAAGAACAGGTTTCCACTGATTCCCTTTATATAAGAAGCAAACAGATATCTTGTACCTAATATGGTAGTACAGGGACAAATTGCATGTATGGAGTGACGAGCAGGTATTTGTGTTCAGCAAATAGTGTGTTGCTCTAGGATAAGTAACAGGTGCAGATGTCTGTTTCAATTGCCATTTGTGTTTCATCTTCTGAAAATGATCAATTACTGTATTATTAGGTAAATATTTTTGGAATATTGGTAGAAGATGTACTTAAAGAGTAGTATAGGACTTAGGAAGGTGAAATGGAAACAATAGTTATATGTAAGCTACAAAAGATGGAACTCTTAAAACACCCTTTAAACTGGAATTAAATCTTTAAGTTTTTTTTTTAGAATCAATACCTGTACTAACAATCTTGCCAATAAATGAAAAGTAACATTGCAAGAGTATATAAAATGAACAGTTTTAGATCTATTTCACTTTCTGATTCTGCATTAAATTTTCATGTCAAGAAAGAAAAGAAAAATAGTGACTTTTTAAAATTTAACATTGCATTTTGTTTTGTTTTGTGCAGACTGGGAAACTCCTCTTGTAACTAAATCCATATCACTTAAAAGGCAATTGCTATAATGTCATGATTTTTATATATAGCATGTATAATCTTAAAATTCATTTGTTTTCCAAAAACAAATATTACATTATGAAAAATTTCTTGTCTTTAAGTTCTCTAGAAACTTTTATCCAAACTTAAATTGTATTTCCAACATAGAATTTCTACTGTAAATATCTCAAAGTGAAACCATTGGGATACTGTCCTATGTTATGTTATTATACTAGTTGGGGATAATATGGGTTATTTTTCCAAAAACTGAAATATTAAGTAGGATATGAAATGGCATTCTAATATTCATAATGAAACTATTTGAAGGGTATTTTCAAAGATATAGATAACCCTAAAACCCCAAATGCCAAAATTTTGCTTTTATTTCACTCCTTGCATGATTTTAGCATAAAACATGAAAAAAAAATCAAAGATTTACTATTGGGAATTTACTGATTGAGAAAAACTACAGCTGTATTGATATCAAGGGAAGAAAAATGTTATGATCAAAACTACTAGTTTGTATAAGTGATAATAATGCAAATGTACATTCCAACATTCAGTGTTGGGATGATAATGCCTGACTATGTGGGTGTCACCTTTGGTTCCTAGTAGCCCCAAAAGAATGTGAAGGCTGAAAACAATTACTATTATCATAGGAATGCTAAAATCATTGTATTTTTCATAGCTATTTTAACACATTTAACTTCTTCTTGTCAACTTGCTAGTTTAAAAAAGAAAATAAATAGATATGCATTTAAAAGCTGAAACAGTAAATTATAAATATTGACTACTGAATAACCTTTCAAGATCATGCTTTTTTATTTGCTCCATAGTTCAACTTTTTCTTTTAATAATCCCTGGGACCAGGCTTTGAACAGGTGAAGCTTTTTGCAGGACTTTCCCTCTTTTACCTGAAATTAGACAGAGATCCTTACAAGATCATCCTAAAGTGGAATTTCCCATAGAGGAATTTATAAAGACCCTTAGGGACAGAAAGTATGGCCAAAGAAACTAGGATAAAAGATCAGAACGCAGGATATTGTGAAGTCTGAGATTATTTTCATGATAGTAAAGAAAGAAAAATAAGGGCTTGTGCACTAAAATGCTGTTTGTAGATACAAACATTTTAAATTTGTCCAGATACATAAACTTACTTTGTTTCTTGTCTATAATTGATCAGATGTATTTCATGGTTTTCTTGGTAATTATTTTGTCTGATTGATGGGTGTTTCTTGTAGAAGATTAGCTATAGAAATCTTGCTGGTGACGTTGTCTAAACTAATGGTAGAATTGAAATGACTGAGTTTACCAATATGAGCAAGTAAAATCAAACACAGGTGTAAAATCAAACACAGATGGCCTTTTAGAACTGAATGTGGTCTTGTAAATAAATAGATTGCTAGAAGCTACTGGAAACAAAAGAAAACAAACAAACAAGCAAAAAACCCTTACAGTTCAATCTTTAATAAGGCTTAAATATTAACTTACTATCATTAAATGAAATACTGCCTTAAATGAACAGCACATCTGTGAACTAATCATTGGATTTCTATTTTTTCCTTCCATTAGTTTTAGTTTTCATGGAGTTCAAGATATTTTGCATTTGTACAGAAAAACTCAGTTGTAAAGGGAAAGGGTTTGTGTGTGTGTGCATGTATGTGTGCGAGAGAGAGAGAGAGAGAGAGGGAGAGAGAGAGAAGGATCAAATAAAATATTTTAATTTTAGTACTAGTCATTTGTTGAACTGCTGATCAAGTGACCATTTTGTAGGTAAATATTTTGTAGTTTTCTGGATAAATACAATTTGCCTGTCCACTCTGAGGACAAGCAGAGTCTGGCACATATGTCTATATTTCATTTTAAAAGATTTTTTGTGGTAATCAGTATTTTTTGAAAAACAAGGTTTGGCACAAGAAGGGATTTCTTAATGTTCATCTTATAAGGGTTGCTATTCTTTTAAATTTGAAAATCGCAACCAAATCTAATGCTGAAAAACAGCCTAGAGGAAAATATGTGTTTATGAATATGAATGTCCTCTACTCTCAATAATTATTCGGTTGGTGCTTACCTTTGTTTACCTTTTTTTTTTTTTTTACTTTTCTTTGGTTACAAAGATTGTGGATAGCTCCCCTACTGTGCCAGGATTTCTGTACACTATGCGAAAATCTTCCTGTTCTGTGGGGAGGGGTATGTTCCTTTAAAAAGTTGTTGTTCAAGGGTGTGGTCACTAAAGTGAATGATTGTTCAGGGAAGTGGTTTGCCTGAAAAAAGAATGAGGTCATAGGATAAAGTGGCCAGCGTTTTCAGCTTCTGTCATCCTTTTTGTCTTACAATTGAATGAAGCTATAGAAATTGTGAATGCAACGAATTGCTGGATGAAAATGCCCATAGAATTTGTTTTTTTTTTTATATTTATTTATTTATTTGAAAGTCTGAATTACACAGAGAGAGGAGAGGCAGAGAGAGAGAGGTCTTCCATCTGCTGGTTCACTCCCCAATTGGCCACAACAAATGGAGCTGTGCCGATCTGAAGCCAGGAGCCAGGAGCTTCTTCCAGGTTTCCCACGTGTGTGCAGGGGCCCAAGTCCATCTTCCACTGCTTTCCCAGGCCATAGCAGAGAGCTGGATCGGAAGTTGAGCAGCCAGGACTCGAACCAGTGTCCATACGGGATGCCAGCACTACAGGTGGCAGCTTTACCCGCTACACCACAGCGCTGGCCCTGCCCATAGCATTTGTATAAGGGAGGTCTGATAATAAATTACTAGGCCTATTTTCAGTCAATGGAATTTGCAAGCTGTCATTGTGTGTATGTATGTGCATGCACACACCTTTGCATGTGTTTGAGAGAGAGGGATGAGGGGACAGTGGGAAGAGAGGATAATTTTCAACTGTCCTGGTCCAAATTTCTTTTCTCGACAATTTATGTTAAAAGAACTGGGAGCCATGATCTTAAACTTCACTTAAAAGTTAAAACTTTTCTAAACAAGTATATTTGGGCCAAATGTTTTTCACTTCAAAAGCTATCCCAATAGAGGTCCTTTTTTGACTTCATGGAATTCAGAGATAAGTTTATTTTGGTGCAGAAAATTGAGATCCATGCATAATTTTGAAGACCTGTCATATGTCTCGATTTCATTTTTTTAATTCATCTTTTAATTTTATTTTTTACAAACATTTTATAGTAGTCTTTACACTTACAGTTTTTTACTTTTTTTAAGGGGCTAGAGTCTTGCTATGTGGCCATGGAGTTATTTATTTTCATCGTATTTGAGAGAGAGAGAATCTTACATCTGTTGGTTCAATCCTCAAATGCCCACAATAGCAGAGGCTGTGGCATATGGAAGCCAGTAGCCTGGAATTCAAACTGGTTTGGAATCAAAAGCAGAGCCAGGTCTGGAACCCAGGCACCTTCATACGGGTGCCAGTGTCCCAGGTGGTGGCTTAATTACTGCACCAAATGTCTGCCCCTATTTCCAGTTTTTAAAAACAGAGCGCATGTACTGCAAGGAGACTGCAAGTCTTATTTCTTCTCTGTCTCATAATTCCCTTCAAAAACAAAAACAAAAAACCATGAGCCCCTTAAATGAGGGCTTACTAGTACATTCTATTGTTTCCTTTACATGAAAACAAAATCACAGACTTTATTCTAAATGATGGAAGTATTTGCTTCACCTAAAGAAAGACCATTATAATTTGTGTATTTCTTGCTGTGTAAAGTTCAGAATAACACGCCAACCATAGACTAAGGCAAGGGTGTAACCATGTAACCAAAGTAGCTTCCATACTACTCAGGGATTTTATCCAAGTGATAGTTTCCCTTGGCAAATTCTTTCAGCATAAATGTCAAGAAGTTTTTAAAAATATTCTCTTTTTGAACTTCTTACCTAAACTGTTCCCAACATTACTTTCAGTGATTCTCATAGTCATTGGGACTGACAGGAACATCCACAAGACTCCCCTTGTTGTCCTTCTTAGAAATTTGTACTATGTATTAGTCTTGAAGTAAACTTTTTAAATTCAAATTAAACAACATGAAAGAGTTCCATGTTCATTTCAACAAGTTTTCAAATATTTAGAGAACAAAGTCCTATACTACCCATGCATTTTTGTATCTATTTCCTAATTCTCATCCCCATCAGTCTCTCTAGTATCTGTTGCACATGGTCTTGAGCTCTTTGATCTGAGTTATCAACAGGAAAACGAAAGCCAGTGGGTATTGACTGACAAGGTTTAGATTTGGCAGTCTAAAGAGCAGTCTGAGAACACTGTATGGTGAAAATGTTCATGCAAATGAGTCTTTGCAGAATGTCTCAGAGAGAACCACAAAAAATAAATGTGCAGTGCAGTGATGAGGTGCACTTTGGCAGAACAGAACAACGAAGCCATCTAGTTGTAATGAGTGAGAACATAGGCTTTGGTTTTAGCCATCTTGGTTTTTAATTCTGGCTTCAGGGACTCTTAGTTGTATGCACCAGTTGCCTCATCTGTGAAGTGGAACAATAATAACACCTAACTCATTTGTGATAATCTGTGCTGGAAAATGCATAGCACAGTGCCTTACACATTTTAAGTTTTATTTGATGCATTAACCAAACAAATTGCTTGCTTTCTCAGGACCTCAGTTTCCTCACTTTTAAAGCAGGGAAACTAATAGTTTCTTTCAGGATTGTAGTGGGTATTGAATGAGATAACTTGTGAAGGTGTCCCGCAAAATATCTGGCACAAAGTTATCACTGAATAATTTTCTTTCTTTTATCTGTATTATTGATTTCTGAAAATACAATTGACAAAAGCCCTTTGCTGCAGAGACAAGACACTAAACTAAATTAACAGACTCTAAAGTGAGAGTTCCTTTGACATGGAAAGATTAGGTAAGCACCCATGCTTGAAAGACTTATTAGGACTCTACTAGCTATGAAAGACTAATGAGGAAAAGCATTAAAGCAATTTTCTGAAATATATGGTATATGATCAAAAGACTGGAACAGCAGGAATATATTTATAATGTTTACTGGCATAAATATCCTTTAGAAGGATGAATTTGGGAGTTCTCATGTTCTTAGTCTTTGAACTTGAACCTCAGTAGTTCAGATGGAGTTCTTAATTTGCTGTTCTTTCTTTTTTAATTATAAAGTGACACCAATTGTTAAACCTTGCTTGAAGTCTACCCCTTTACCTAAGGCTTCCTCTAGAGTGCACTTCTACTAAGGTAGTCACTAGCCCACATGTGGCTACTTATATTTGAATTTAAATAAATTAAATTGAAATCCATTCCATTTTTCAGTTACATTAGCTTTATTTTAAGTGCTCAACAGTCACGTGTTATTAGTGACTACTATACAGGACAGCACAGATATAAAATATTTCTACCATTGCAGAGAGTTCTACTGGACAGTGAAGCTCTGTACATTTAAGACATTCATTATTTACATAGAAATGTCTCTGAAGCCAATACATTTAAAAAGATTTGTGTGTACAACTGTGTGATCAAAGTGCTGCTAGTTTATATGATCAACTATAATCAACAAATAGGAATGGAAAGAAATGAAGTCATAGCCCCTCACAGTTTAAGTGTAAAGTAGCTACTTCATTAGAAGGGGAACTGAATCCATAATTTTTTTTTTCTTATTTGAAAGGTAGAGTTACAAAGAGAGAGAAAGGAAGAGACAGAGACAGAGAGATCTCTCAACCACTGATTCATTCCCCAAATGACCATAATGATCAGATCTGAATCAGGCTGAAGCCAGGTACCAGAAGCCACTTCCGAGGGTCCCATATGAGTGTAGGGGCCCAAGCACTTGGGCCATCTTCCACTGCTTTCCCAGGTGCATTAGCAGGGAGCTGGATCAGAATTGGAGCAGCTGAGACTCTAACTGGTGTCCATATTGGAGGCCAGAATTGTAGGCAGCAGCTTAACCCTGTCCATCACAAATCTGGGCCCCCATAAAACATCAGTAGAAGAATTGAATGTAGAATTGAATTATGTATGTATACATGTATCTATTCTTCTATCTGTACATTTTTTCCCAAAAGCCCACTGTTTGACACAGCTTTGATTAAGAAGAGTAAAAAGATGAAAATTAACCCCCTCAATCACAATACATCTTCCTTTCTTTTGCTCACATGATCTGAATTTTATATCCTTTCTGCAACAGCTTCATCTTTTCCTTCACCCACTGAATTCATTTTGAACCTTAGTAAAGTTAAATATAATTCTAATTCTTAAAGATGAGCTAATCAAGGCACAAAGATGTTATGTAACTTGCTCAAATTCATATAGCTAACATATGGTAGAACCAGGATTTAAATCCAGCAATCTAGTCCCAGGTATATGACTATAACCACTATGCTATATAATAATCATATATTTGTGGTCTACACATTTGATTCTTTTTATATTATACAGTTTCTGCTTATATTTCAGGATCATTTGCTTTCATGTGCTACAATTATGAACCAGCTAAAATCCTTTGAAACATAAACCAGGATATAAATAAATAATCTAAATGAACATTTCATGCTTTTAAAGTATGTCATTTACAAAGAAGGGAGAATTTTTATTCAGAATTCTCTTTTGTGTGTTTTTCTCATAAGTATTACTATTTTGCATCCAAATATATGAGGCTCCAGCACTGGATAATAATTTTCTTACTAGTTATTAGTTATTAAAGACTCATAAATGCTTTGGGAAAACTTTAATAGAAATATTATGAAGAAATAAAATCAGCTTATACAGCTTATACTTTTTTGTAAAACTCACAATGTCTATGAAAAATGACATTTGATTTGTAATTTAAAATCAGGTCCAAAGTTATCTTTGAACTCCTCACCTTGAGGATGTTGAAGGACCTCCCACGAATCCTACCATACATTTACAGTCTATCTCCCAATACCCATCTACTCTCTCCTTGTGTTTCTAGCATACTGTATTGTTCTGTTTCTTGAACAAACTGAGCATTTTGTCTCCCTCCATACCCCAGCCTATGTTCATTCCATTACTTGCTCTCGCAACATCCACCCTCTCTGACATCTCTGTTGGAATCCCACTCATTTACAAAACCATCTTCAAGATTTTTCAACTTTGAGTCTTCTTAACCTCTCCTTAATGGAGTTCTCCACTCCTACTTCTATCCTTTACATGGTCTCCTTTTAAAGCTAGTATCGCTTTGCACTAACTAACATGACACAGGTACTTACAATTCTGAATATTATTTCTGTGGCACTTATTTCTCACCATCACACACTGTGTACTTCTTGGGGGTTGAATTTTTTCTTAAATCAAAACTCAGACGAATCAAAATGAATGTTTTGAGAAGTAGAATGGAATTGGAAATTATATGTAAGTCTCCTCTCTCTCTTTCTCTCTCCCCTCTCCCTCCTTCCCTTCCTCTTTGCCTCCCTCACTCCTGCTGTCTTTCTCTTTCCTCTCACTTTCTGTGGTTATGACTACCAAAAATGCCTGAATATGGCTGACAGAAGTGGCTTTAGTAAAGTTATATGACTTAACTGGGCTGGACTGTTTGTGGCTTTCACTTTTCTATGCCCTCTCAGAACTGAAAATGGTAAGACACAAATTGCCTCTATGAAAGTTAACTGTGATACTTGTTCTCAAACTGTGTGTGTGTGTGTGTGTGTGCGTGTGTGAAAATTGTTGAAATCTTTACTTAGTATAGAGTTGGTCTTCTGTGTACAAAGTTAATTGAAAATGAATCTTAATGGCGAATGGGACTGGGAATGGGAGGGGGATAAGGAGGAGGTGTGGGATAAGGAGTGTGGATGGGAGGGCGGTTATGGTGGGAAGAATAACTATATTCCTAAAGTTGTAAATATAAAATTTGTATTCCTTTAAAAATAAATTAATTAAAAAAGGTGAACAACACTTGCAATAAACATAAGGAAGCTGTTTAGTAAGTCAATTAGTTTTCTATTATAGTTCTTAGACCCCACTAAGCATCTGAACTTAACTTGTTTATATTTGGCTTATGTATTTTTCCTATGGACAAATATTTATCATTATTATTATTATTTATCATTATTTATTCTGTCACCACATCATTTCTCTGGGATCTTGTGATAATTCCTTAAATCAAACTATCTCAGAATTACTAATTAGTCTGTTTATAGATATACCTCCTCCACCTTCCCTACTGTTGAAATTTTGTCTATGTAAAGTGTTTATATGTATTGAATTCATTCATTGACTCTGTGAATTGACTTTTATGTATGTTCCAGGGATTCCCTCATTAAAAATACTCCTATTATTCAGAACTCATCCATATACAAAAAAACCATTTAGAATCTTCCAGGGAAAAAATAGTAGCATTTTACCCATTTCTCTTCTAACACTGACTTCAGCTTAGATGCATAGGTTTCTACATTAAATTATTTAAATCTTCAGAAACCTAATTATACATACAAATATGTTCTCTAGAATAATTGATTAAATTCCCTACAAACATCTCATATCACTCCTTTGCCTTCCCCCAACACCAAAAAAAAAAAAAAAAAAAAAAAAAAAAAAAAAAAAAAAAAAAACAAACACCTTCAGTGACACTCAGTGTTGATAAATCTTAGTCTTTCAAGGCTCTCCCTGCTCTTATGATCCTTGGCTTATAGAGCTCCCCTTCTAATTTTCCATTTTCAGCCAAAATGTAAGCTAATGTTTTCTAAATATAGCCCTCAATTTTTTACAACTGTTTCTTTCACTCATGTTGCTCTTACACTTAAAATTCTCCTATCCTCCAACCTTACCAATCTAGACAGGCTGAAATTATACCAGTTTTTCGAGACTTTTCTCAAGTGTAATATTATGATCAAATTTGATTTTCCTAGGTTTAAGTTATCTCTTAGTGCTCAAAATTCCCATAGTAAACTCTTTATAGCTCTTATGTAGTCTTTATTCTTATTTATAATCATAGGTTTTATCTACTACCTGATCATAATTGTGGTGAGAATAGAGATTATATTCTATGTATCACTTATATCTCTCTCAATACCATTACAGAATGAGTAGTGGACAAAGTAACTTAGTCACTTATATAACCAGTACAGTAAAAATAATGTCTCATACTCATAGGTGCATTTATTACTTTAATCCTTAGAATTTCAAAAATAAGTTATAAAGCATTATTATTTTAATTGTACAAATTATACAATGTATGAAAAAGACAAAATGCATTGGGTATTATTTTTCTATTATAGAAATAAAGAAACCAAAGCTTAGGTTGGGTGTCTGTCACAACAGTTATAACACTACTTGGGATACCTACATACCATATTGGAGTGCTCAGGTTAAAGCTTGGTTCTGCTCACAATTCCAGCTCCCTGCTAATGTGTCTTGAAAGGCAGCAGAGGACAGCCGAGATACTTGGGCCCCTGCCATCCACATAGGAGAGCCAGATGGAGTTCCTGGCTCCTGGCTTCAGCCTGACCCAGCCCTGGCTATTGCAGTCATTTGGCGAGTGAACCAGCAGAAGAAAGATCTCTGTCTACCTGTCTCTCTCTAATTCTCTGTCTCTCTCTGACACCCTGCTTTTCAAATAAATAAATAAATCTTTTTAAAAAAAAATAGCATGTGCAAGTTAGTACAGCTTGTTAATGCACTGAATTTAGAAACCAGCTCCCAATATTTTCATTACATATGCTACCTCCTTTAAGTAATCTTATAAGCTAAAGTTTTTTTTTTTCAGTTTAAACAGGTTGATTTTTTATTTCAGTAAATCATTGGATGATTACCCTTACTGTATTTTTCCATTGTAAGATTTCATAATCAGAATAGAATATATCAAGCATATATTAGAGGCCAAAATCATTTCCATTCTGATATTCAATATCTTGCCTTGAAACAGTCCTGGAATTCAACTTTAATCATAAAAGTTTAAGGTTTTACTTATACCTGGAAGAGAATAAACTTCCTCAGTTTCTGATTTCCCTCTTTTTTAAAAAAATTTATTTATTATATTTATTTGAAAGGCTGAGAGACAAAGAGGGACAAGGAGCCAGAGACAGATGTCTCATTTTTGGGTCACTCCCCCAAATGCCTTCAAGGGCTGAGGTTAGGCCAGGCTGAAGCCAGGATCCTGAAAGTCAATCCAAGATGCCCATGTGGGTGGCAGAATCCCAAATACTTGAAATATCACTTGCTGCCTCCCAGGATTACATTATCAGGAAGCTGGAATTGAGAGTAAAGCCAGGACTCCAACCCAGACACTCTGATATGGGATGTAAGGGGTCTCCAAGCATCATCTTAACCAGTATACCAAAGATCTGCCACTGCTTTCCCTTCTTTTCACAAATACACTGAGGTACTCAAAACCATTATCACTGAGGTTAATAACAGAAATTTGGGCCATTTGTACTTCTTCTGACTTAACTATGAAGCACATACTTATTTTAGCAAGAAGTTGGAAGATACATTTTGTGAATAGTGAATTCCCTAGGAAACCAGTTTCTCAACTCTGATTTAGCGTGTACTAAGTAAAATATGGACAATTATCTCAAGTGATGTAGTGAAATTATCTCAAAAAGCAGACTGATTTTAATCCACTCTGATCTTAAAAATTGCTAATGCCATATGTACTTCATAAAAAGTGAAAAAGAAGGAGGAAGAGAGCTGTTTCAAGTTTCTCAAACCTGAAAATTGTGTCTTGAGGCAGCATTGGAAAAATAGGCCTGAATTTTACACCAGGCCTGAGCCCACATAATCATAAACAGAATTCTTTTTCACCAGAACTATACCTAGGAGAAGTTGCCAACAAGGTAATGTTTATGTATTTAGCAGGTCTGAGCCACAGGAATAAATGACTCAATAATGTGATGAATATTTTATCAGATAAAGGATATTCTTCCTGCAAAAGTGAAGGGCTTGGATGATATAAGTATAAATAAAAATTCAGTGTCTTATTGAGGTTAGCAGCTTCTGACTATGCTTTGTAAATATATCATGTACTCTACAAACGTCTGTCGAATTTATAGCTTAAATTATTTAATCAGCACTATTTTCTCACAAGGCAATTTCAAGTGAGTCTCCCATTTTCAGACATCCATAAGTTGCTTTTGATAGTAAATAATAAAAAAGCAAAGTAACTTCCTATTTTAAGGAATAATCAAAATTAATCATATGATTTCATTCCACAACTTGAAAAACAGAACATACAATGAGGCAATACGATGTGACACAATGCAATGAGTAAGAAAGAGCATTAGTTCTAGAGTCATGCTACCAAGTTGAAATTACAACATCTTAGTATTATCTGTGTGGTTTTCATCTACTTACTTCACTCATCTTTGTATAACATCGCTTATGTGTACAAGTGGGGTGTAATAATAACTCCCTTGTGGGATTCTTTTGGGTGTTAAATGAGATGATATGTGTAATATATATTTGGCATAGGAAACTCTAAATAGGTGTTAGTTATCATCATCATCATCACATGAAAATAAGACTGACAACTTTAAAGGATTTGAAGCTGTCTTTTAAGTATGGAAAAATATGTTGGGAATGATCTCCTGTATTCACAGTACATCATAAACAGAAAGAAGTTTGAAAATCTTCCAACAATACTCTCCAACACCCACATACCATTTCTCACATGAGAAAACTGAAGCTCAAGGAGATGGTGTGGGTAGCCATAGCTGGCTAGTAGTGCATGTAAATTAAACACCCAACCCTCCCAAAAAAGAAAAGCCAGGACCTGATGACTTCACTGAATTCCACTGACATTTATAGAAGAACTAACTCTAATTCTTCTCAAAATATTCAAGACAATTGAAAGTGAAGAAGTCCTCCCTAACTCTTTCTATGAAGCCAACATCACCTTCATTCATAAACCTGAAAAAGGTACAACAGTGAAAAAGAACTAGATGATGAACATAGACACAAAAGTCATCAGCAAAGTATCAACCAATCAAATCCAACAACGCATCAGAAAGATCATTCACCCAGACCGAGTAGGATTTATTCCTGGTGTGCAGGGATGGTTCACCGTTCAGAAATCAATCAATGTTACACATCACATTAGCAAAAAGAAGAACAAAAATCATATATAATCACAATAGATGCAGAGAAAGCATTTGATAAAATTGAACATCCTTTCATGATGAAAACTTTAAGCAAATTTGGTATAGAAGGAACGTTCCTCAACACAATCAAGGTAATTTATGACAAACCCATGGCTAGCGTCCTATTGAATGGGGGAAAATTGGAAGCATTCCCATTAAGATCCAGAACCAAACAAGAATGCCCACTCCCACCGTTGCTATTCAAAGTTTTAGTATTTACTGGAAGTTTTAACCAGGGCCATTAGGGAAGGAAAAGGAATCAAAGTGATACAAATTGGGAAGGAAGAAGTCAAACTATCCCTATTGGCAGAAGACATGATTCAATATATAGGGGATCCAAAAGGCTCCAAGAAGAGACTTCTGGAATTCATAAAAGAGTTTGGTAAAGTGGCAGGATATAAAATCAACACATAAGAATCAACAAACTTTGTATACACAGACAATCCCATGGTTGTGAAAGAATTTCTAAGATCAATCCTATTCATAATAGCTACAAAACAATCAAACACCTTAGAATAAATTTAACGAAGTATGTCAAAGATCTCTATGATGAGAATTATAAAACATTAAAGAACGAAATAGAAGACACAAAAAATGGAAAAAATCTTCCATATTCATGAATTGAAAGAATTGATATCATCAAAAATGTCCATGCTACCAAAAGCAATTTACAGATTGAATATTATTAACAATCAAAATACCAAGGACATTCTCCTCAGATATAGAAAAATTATGCTGAAATTCATATGGAAACAAAGGAGACCCCAAATAGCTAAAGCAATCTTATACATCAAAAACAAAGCTGGGGGCATCACATTACCAGATTTCAAGACATATTACAAGGAAGTTAGAATCAAAACATCCTGGTAATGGTACAAAACAGATGGATATACAAATTGAACAGAATAGAAATTCCAGAAATCAACCCATGCATCTATATAACCAACCTACCTTTGATAAAGGAGATAAAATTAATCCCTAGAGCAAGGACAGACTATTTAACAAATGGTGCTGGGAAAACTGAATCTCCACATGGACAAATATGAAGACATGACCCTTACCTTACACCTTACACAAAAATCCATTCAAAATGGACTCAAAATGGATCAAAGACCTAAATCTATAACCCAATACCATCAAATCGTTAGAGAACATTGGAAAAAACCCTGCAAGACATTAGCATAGGCAAGGAGTTATTGGAAAAGACACCAGAGGCATGAGCTATCAAAGCCAAAATTGACAAATGGGATTATATCAAATTGAGAAGCTTATGTACTGCAAAAGAAACACTCGGTGAAGTGAAGAGGCAACCAAAAGAATGGGAGAAATTATTTGCAAACTATACAACTGATAAAGGATCAATAAACAGATTATATAAAGAGATCAAGAAAGTCAACAGTAAACAACCCAGTTAATAAATGGGCAAAGGACTTAAACAGGCATTTTTAAAAAGAGGAAATCCAAATGGCCAACAGACACATGAAAAAATGCTCAGGTTCACTAGCCATCAGGGGAATGCAAATCAAAACCACAATGAGGTTTCACCTCACCTCCATTAGAATCGCTTTAATACAAATCAACAAACAACAAATGCTGGTGAAAATGTGGGGGAAAAGGTACCCTAATCCACTCTGGTGGGAATGTAAACTGGTAAAGCCACTGTGGAAGATAGTATAATAGATATCTCTGAAATCTGAATCAAGACCTACCATAAGACCCAGCCATCCCATTCCTGGGAATTTACCAAAGGAAATGAAATCAGCATATGAAAGTTACCTGTACCCTCATGTTTATTGCAGCTCAATTCACAATAGCAAAGATATGAAATCAACTCAAATGTCCTCAACTGAAAACTGGATAAAGAAATTATAGGACATGTACACCATGGAATACTATACAGTGGGGAAAAATGAAATCCTGTTGTTTGCAACAAAATAAATGAAACTGGAAAACATCATACTTAGTGAAATAAGCCAGTACCAAAAGGACAAATATCATATGTTCTCCCTGATCGGTGATATCTAATAGAACACCTAAAAGTTAATCTATGTAAGTGAAATTGACATTTTGAAATGCAATAAATTTGAACAGTCCTTGTCTCAAGTGTTGAAGAATAGTTTTTTATGCTATTTGTTGAACTCTTTATTTAGTACAGAGTTAATCTTATGTGTATAAAGTTAATTGAAAATAGATCTTAGTAAAAATAAGAATTGAAATAGGAGAGGGAGGAGAAAGAAGGGTAGGAGTGCAGGTGGGAGGGTGGGTAGGGTGGGAAGAATCACTATGTTCCTAAAGTTGCATTTATGAAAGGCATGAAGTTTGAATACCTTAAATAAAAGGATTTTTGGGAATAAAAACAGGTATCCTGGCCCTATATTTGGGACTCTGTGCTGCATCATGATAGCTACCACTGCCTAATGCCTGTCTTGATTATTTGGTTCTCAGGAATGTGGAGCTGTGACACAGAGGGCATAAAAACAAATAGAAATGTAACTTCTCATTGAATTTGATAATTTCAATATAAAAGATTTAGGTAAGCTACACAAAAATGAGTGATACTGAAAATTACACACTGATATGTGCCTTTAAAATATTCTCTTCCATTCAGAAACATTTTTAACCATGCTATAAAGACCACGTGGGCTGATTTGCTGCAATCCTGCCTAGAGATACATGCAACCAAAAGTACCTCCCATTATCATGATATTGTTCATTTTGGGTGTTTACTCAGACTGTCTTATAATTTGTAGACTCCCAGGGAAATAGGATTTTCTTTAGCAAATCTTTCTGTAATTAACAGTTTACTCTCAGAAATGAACCCTTATGATCAGCCTAAAGCCACACTACTGCAATTTGAATTCATGCTAGTCAATACTGTATATCTTAATATATTTGACTTATATTAAAGTACCATCATAATGTTTTATTTTTGAAGCTACTCTATTTGCCCTCTAATGCTCACATGAGGGTAATAAGAGAAAAGTCACATTTGCCTAGATGATCAACTTTTTTAGCTCATATAGAGCTAAAAATACCCAAGTATATTGTTATCTATGAGTTCTAGAGTTATAAATTATAATTTTTAGCTCTATAAAATTAGTGTACCAGCTTTTCAAATATAAGAATCTTAAAGAATTCCTTCATTTTACCACCAGACTAGTGTTTACTGAAACACATCATTTCTTCCCTTTAAATATCTACTATCTCAGCATCTGAATAAAGTAACCCTGCCTAGGCTAGTAGAAAGAAATGTCTTCATGGGTGATGTGTGCATGTCTGTGTGTGTGTGCCTATGTGGATTATTTTCTGAATGTTTATTAGACTTCTTAGTTTACTGTTTTATATTTAAAATTTAGTCCAGTTGGCTAGAAAGGTTTATTATGTTTCATTTACTAATGCAATTGTATTTTAATTGGTAAAGAGAGAAGGTGAGAACTACCATTTATAGAACATTCACCAGGTGCCAGCAGTGTGCACAAACTGTCTTCTCAGAATGATATTAGCATTAAATCCAGCTTAAACTGGCCAAACATTTGTAGAAAAGCAATCTCCAGTCATGCTCAATTTCAAACATTGCTGTTGGATGTGTAATTAGCATAACCATTTGGAAAGTCAACTGGGCAAGATCCATAAAATGAATCATGTACATCCTCCATTCCCAATAAATCCCACATCTTTGTGAGATTTTAGACAAACATTCACATTGCACAAGGATATTTCTTGAAGCGTAGTGAAAACCTGGAAAAAATTTGACCAATAATCACTTGGTAAATACGTAAATAAGCTATCAAGCAAACATTATGTAATATTATTAATTTAAAATAATGAATTGACATATCTAGTTTATAATATAAGATGTATTTTTTGGCTTGTTATAGACCAATAAGTATTACTATTTATACATAGAAATTTATGTGAAGACATAACTCACAGCAATGATTACTGGTATGCAAGTCATGTGAGTGGAGGGAAAATGGTTAGGGGAAGATCTTAATTTATTTGTATATAGGTGTTTATATTAAGAATGTATTCATGTGGGGCCAGTGCTGCGGCTCACTTGGTTAATCCTCCACCTGCAGCACCAGCATCCCATATGGGCACCGGTTCTAGTCCTGGTTGCTCCTCTTCCAGTCCAGCTCTCTGCTGTGGCCTGAGATAGCAGTAGAGGATGGCCCAAGTGCCTGGGCCCCTGTACCCCCATGGGAGACCAGGAAGAGGCACCTGGCTCCTGGCTCCTAGGGCCACGGTGGCCATTGGGGGTGAACCAATGGAAGAAAGACCTTTCTCTCTGTCTCTCCCTTTCACCATCTGTAACTCTACTTCTCAAATAAATAAATAAAATCTTTTTAAAAAAGAATGTATTCATGTATTTTTTGCACAACTAAAAATCACTTCTCTCTTTTCTTGTCTATCTAACCTACTCGTCTTGGGTCTGCGTGCCAAATCTAGTTGTGCCCTGTCAAGTAGGTAACCACTTTCTTAAACTGAAAAACATGTACTTGTTTGGTCTACAAGCTTTAATTTCCCTACATTTGAGCTGTTCTCAGCTGCCAACAGAAAATCCAGGAATTTTCAAAGGCTGCCTGGAAACACTGAGCTTGTAGCATTGCAGCTGATATAAGGGGTGGAGGAAGATGAAAACGTTACAAGTTAAACAACAATAATAAACCAAAGCACGTAAGACATTTGGCAGTTTGAGTAAATTCATAGTCTTGTTTTAAGGACACATATTACATTTACATTATAGCTATATTCCTATATAAGGCAGTGCTTCCCTTATAAATCTGTGATTCTGCTTTTTAACAGTCTCCATGCTCTCAAGTAAAAATATTTTTATCTTTGTGGGAAAGTATCCTGGATTTTTTCCATTGACTGTAAATTATAGTAAGGTCTGAAAGGATTGAGTAATGCCATCAACTCTGCACACCAATAAAGCTATGCAGCCTTGCTGATTTGGGAAAAATATAAACAATGCCAGTAGAATAAATGGAATGATCATTTTATTGAACTATTATTAAAAATTATATCCCTTCACTTTAATAGATCAATGTTTCTACAGCATGGCCTGCTCTTTGAAATTAAACCAGAAGCAGATATGACAAAGCAAAATTAAGAGTCAGTTTGATGTAATCTAAGGGAAGTAATCAATTTTTCAAAAGTATTTTCCTATATTGGTTTGAGAATTTTAAAATTTGATGCTTTTGTTTGATGAAAATTTTCAACTTATTAATTGCATACATAAAATAGCTTTGGTGGGTATTTAAGCAGATTTCTCAAAAAAAGAATACAAAGTAATAGCACAAAGATAACATGTTGATATGAAAGCACTCTGGAACTCATTTGTCATTAGGTTATTTGCGACACTGACAAGGTAATTCAGTAATATACTCTTTGGAAAGATGTACTTCATCTACGAAAGCATTGTACAATCTTGTTTCTTTTTTTATTATTTTATTTTTAACTTTTATTTAATGAATATAAATTTCCAAAGTACGATTTATGGATTACAATGGCTTCCCCCACATACCGTCCCTCCCACCCACTACCCTCTCCTTTCCCACTCCCTCTCCCCTCCATTCACATCAAGATTCATTTTTGATTATCTTAATATACAGAAGATCAGCTTAGTATACATTAAGTAAGGATTTCAACAGTTTGCTCTCACACAGAAACATAAAGTGAAAAATAATAGACTATTTTTTTTAAATGATGATGAAATCAGATCAGACCTATTGTCATGTTTAATCCCAGTGAGAGTCAAGTTGGGAGTTGATCATTTCTTTTTTTTTTTTACAGAGGATCAGTTTAGTATGCATTAAGTAAAGATTTCAACAGTTTGCACCCCCATAGAAACACAAAGTGAAATATATTGTTTGAGTACTCGTTATAGCATTAAATCTCAATACACAGCACATTAAGGACAGAGATCCTACATGAGGAGTAAGTGCACAGTGACTCCTGTTGTTGACTTTACCAATTGACACTCCTGTCTATGGCATCAGTAGTCTCCCTATGCTCCAGTCATGAGTTTCCAAGGCTATGGAAGCCCTCTGAGTTCTCCGATTCTTATCTTGTTTAGACAAGGTCATAGTCAAAGTGGAGGTTCTCTCCTCCCTTCAGAGAAAGGTACCTCCTTCTTTGAAGACCTGTTCTTTCCACTGGGATCTCACTCGCAGAGATCTTTTGCCAGAGTGTCTTGGCTTTCCATGCCTGAAATACTCTCATGGGCTTTTCAGCCAGATCCGAATGCCTTTAGGGCTGATTCTGAGGCCAGAGTGCTATTTAGGACATCTGCCATTCTATGAGTCTGCTGAGTATCTCACTTCCCATGTTGGATCACTCTCCCCTCTACGAAAGCATTGTACAATCTTGTTTCTAACAAATAAAATTATACAAAATTGAAAGAAGTAATACCTTAAGAACCTAAGACTTACAAATGACGCTGCTCAATAACAATTTGTGAATCTTCCTCTGTTTCTCTCAACAGGAACTCCATTCTCCAACTTTGAAAATTTCTACTTGTGCCCCAAGCACACTACATATAACCCAAAATACTGAACAGGTAAAAGTAGTTATGAATTAGATGATATCCATTTCTCATTTTTATAAGTCATGCTCATATGTGTAAGCAATCTTTAGGCTCTCATAAGACTTGACGCATTCATAAAATGTTAGGACACAACAAAAATAAAGGAGGTTCCCACATTTGATAATCAGCTCAGTCCATTAAAAGAATATGAAGCAAGTGCTATGAATCAAATATTTTAGTTTCATTACCTACTCAATCTAATTGCTTTTGAGAGCAGTTTAATTTTAGCCAAGAATCTCCAAGTGAGTATGGATATTTTAAGAGTGCTTAATTTGAGCACAAATAAAGTGCCTAAATCTTGGATTGATTGACTTGACTTTCTGAGTGATAGACTTTAAATCTGCACTCAGAAAGAATGACTTATATGGTTATAGTCAGAACTAGTCATTTTCATTGATGTATGATTTGAGATCTGCAAAAGTCTGCTTATCCTTTATATACTAACAATTCCACTTTTGTAATTATTCTTTTTAAAGACTTATATTTGTTATTTATTTCCATCTTATTTGAAAGGGAGAGAGAGAGAGAATCAGAGAGAGAAATAGAGAAAGAGGGGAGCCTGTGGCCTAGCTAGTAATGGCAACGGCTGTGACCAGCATCCCATATGGGCACCAGTCGATGTCCTGACTGCTTCACTTCCAATCCAACTCCCTGTTAATGTCCTGGAAAAAGCAGTGGAGGATGGCCCAAGTGTTAGAGGCCCTGCATCCATGTGGGAGACCCAGGTGAAGCTCCTGGCTCCTGGCTTCAGCCTGACTCAGCTCTGACAGTTGCAGCCACTTGCATCCACAGTGGATGGAAGATTTATTCTCTCTCTCTCTCTCTCTCTCTCTCAAATCTGGCTTTCAAGTAAATAAATAAATCTTATTTAAGAAAAAAAAGGAATAGAGAAAGATCTTTCATCTGCTGGTTGACTCCCAAATGCCCACAAGAGCCAGGACTGGGCCAAGCTGAAGTCTGGAGTCAGGAATTCAATCTGGGTCTCCCATATGAGTGGAAGGGACACAAGTACCAGAGCTGTCACTTTCTACCTCCAATGGTGCACATTAGCAGGATGCTGAAATGGGGCATAGAGCCTAGACTTGAACCCAGGTACTCTGAAAGGGGATATGAGAGTCGCAAGTGATGTCTAAACCACTGTGCCAAATGCCTGCCCCATGAAAGATTATTTTTTTTTTGACAGGCAGAGTTAGAGAGTGAGAAAGAGAGTGACAGAGAGAAAGGTCTTCCTTCCATTGGTTCACCCCCAAATGGCCCAAATGGCCGCTACAGCCAGCGGGCTGCACCGATCCGAAGCCAGGAGCCAGGTGCTTCTCCTGGTCTCCCATGCAGGTACAGGGCCCAAGCACTTGGGCCATCCTCCACTGCCTTCCCGGGCCACAGCAGAGAGCTGGACTGGAAGAGGAGCAACCAGGACAGAACTGGCACCCCAACTGGGACTAGAACCTGGGGTGCTGGCACCGCAGGCAGAGGATTAGCCTAGTGAGCCATGGCGCCGGCCAAGATTATTCTTGAAACTAGGCACTATGTGTCCAAAATGTTATCTATAATAATAATACCGTATTAAGAAAAATGTGTTTAATTAGCAAGTTGTCATATATCACAAAGTAAATTATAAGAAAACAAAACATAGTAAGAAATGTATTACCACGTAAGAGGAGAATACAAAAAGTGAGATTTAGAGAATATGAGGAAGAAATATACTATTTTAAGGTAGCAGTTCCACTCAGATGAGGTGCCAGCCTATGGACTTTGACAATGAGGGTACATGTGAACAAAAATTCTGGTTTTAGACCATGAGTACAATAAGAAAGATGTGATACTGTGGGGGAAAAAAAGGATAAGATTATATTTTAAAAAACACCCTTTTCTTATCACTTCCCAATTTAACGGAAAGTAGAGCTGGGTCTATTAGAATAAAATGTATGCAGGAAACATTTGCTGAGTACTAAGTATGTGCTAAATATTACACAAAGGTCAATTAGACATAATCACTGTTCTCAAGGAGCTCATAGACTAGCATGGATCATATACATGACAACCTCAGGACAGTGGAGTAAAGAATATGCTTGACTTAGAAATGGAGCCCTGGGGCCAGTGCCGTGTCATAGCAGGTAAAACCACTACCTGCAGTGCTGGCATCCCATATAGGCGCCAGTTTGAGTCCAGGCTGCTCCAATTCTGATCCAGCTCTCTGTTATGGCCTGGGAAAGCAGTGGAAGATGGCCCAAGTCTTTGGGCCCCTGCACCCACATCGGAGACCTGGAAGAAACTCCTGGCTTTGAGTTGGCCCAGCTCAGGCCCTTGCAGCCACTTGTGGAGTGAGCCAGTAGATGGGAGACCTCTTTTTCTCTCTGTTTCTTCCTTTCTCTCAGTAATATGCCTTTCAAATAAAATAAATCTTTAAAAAATAGCAAATAGTAAAAAATTAAGAAAAAGAAATGGAGCCCTATGGGACCACCAAAGTATGATTGCCTTAAAAAAATTAGTACCTTTAATCAGAGAATTACTTACTATACTCACATCCAGTAAGAAAATTGCTTTAATTAAGTTGTTTTTCTTAACAAAAGGCTTTAAAATTGGGTTTATTATACATTTTATTTCTGATATTGAAAATATGCAGTTATTGTCAAAAAATTTGGAATTAGAATATAAAGGAGCAAAAAGAAAAATCACTAATTATTCCCTTCCCACCCAGAGACATTTGTAACATTTTGTTGTGTTTTATTCTACTCAAATACATTGCATCCTTGTTATCTCACTTAACTATGTAAGCTTTTTCCATGTAAACTTGCATTATTCAAGATTCATAGGCTATACATTTCAGCCTATGTATGATTATTTAATCTTTTCTCTCTCCATAGGAGAGTAGTCTTCATACTGTATCCTCAACAGCATTATTATTTAGTATCTAGCAAAATAGTGTAGTTTTATTGAACTCTTTTTATTAAGGTTATTAACCATTTTCATTTTTTCTTTTATAAATTATTCACATCATTTACTCATTTTTCTATTTGTATGAAGATTTTTTTCTCATTGATGTGTAAGAACTCTCTTTATATTAATAGCATTGACTTTTTTTCCATCAAAAGTTTACAAACATTTTGTTCTAGAATGTTGTCTCCCTTTTAATGCTTGTTACATCTCTTCTCTTCCAACACACTGAAATATTAAATATTTAAGTACACATACACACACACATTTTTCTCTTTGTGTCTCCTCTCTAAATGTAGAGTGTCTTTTCTAAACCAAAAAATTAATTAATAGATATTAAGGGACACTTTCTTAATATGATGTGCTGATGTTTAATATAAAATGAATATTTTGAAACTCTTATCTAATGAATTTTAGAAATTGTAATGAAATACCATGAAATTAGTAGAATACAATTACCAAGCAGAGTGCTGAACACATAACACAAGCTTCCATACTCTATGTGTCTAAGACTGAAATTAACTAAGTCATAAAATTGTACATAGCTAGTCATGCAAATGACTCTAAAATTTCACTCTTAAAATTGTTCCCTATTATTAATTATGGCTCCAAGGTTACTAAATAACTATAATTATATACAGCTTTTATCATTTCATCACAGGAACTCCATTCTCCAACAATGAAAGTCACTACATACCCACAGACCACTATTAGAAGATATATAGTACAAAATCCTGAACAGGTAAGATGTCGCACAAACTCTTTTCTCAATATATAATTCCTTAGGATCTTAAAGAAGACTGAATCAGTTACCAGATCCTTAAAATTCAGTTGTTGGACATTCTTGAAGTTCTAAAGTGACTAATCATCGGTATCAAAAATGTCATCTTTAATTCCAGACAGCCTTGAACCCATACGTTATAATTCAGATATGCAACAGTGCCAAGCAGCTTGGAAATTCTTTGATTATAAAGGCTTTCTATTTCTATAGCCCCACCCTTGGGCTACAGAGGATCCTTATGTACTTTGAACCAAAGAAAAGAGGGACAAAGTTCTTTCACAGACCTCACATAGAAACTCTATCAACTGTTATATCAGGGGTTGGAGTCTTTAGTCAATTTAGATTTGCCTTTAAGATAGGAGCTAGGATGAAGAAAATTAAAAGTCAAAAGTTCAAAAGTATCTCCATTGTTTTGTTGCCTAATGACTATGTGAACTTTGGTACCCAGCAATGAGCTGCTTAGAAAATTGCAGTATTATATTTCTTACTTAGTTATATAACCTTATATTTCACAAATCAGGATATTATTCTCATCTCACTTTGAAGAGAAAACTAAGGAAACGTTTTTCCCACAATGATAATCCTTCCTTGATGTAGACATTCATATATATGCATATTACTTCTTTAGCTACAACAGGAGGGTTCATTACCTTACCAGAGCATCAGCTATACAATTGTAAAAATGTGATCCAGATAGGAAAAGAAATTCTTCATTTTGTTCTTTATTTACTTTCTGTTTTAGGAAATGATATTCCCTCCCCCATAATAAAATTACTTGCATCAGCTGCGGAGAGCAAAGGGTTAAATTAGGATGCCATTCTTGCTACTAATGTAGGTGGTTGAGAAAGATGTACTAGACTTCTATTAGCATCTAGCACCTTCTTCCTATTTATTTATTTATTGATTGATTATTTGACACATAGAGTTATAGACAGTGAGAAAGAGACAGAGAGCAAGGTCTTCCTTCCGTTGGTTCACTCCCCAAACGGCCGCTACGGCCGGCGCTGTGCCAGTCCGAAGCCAGAAGCCAGGTACTTCTTCCTGGTCTCCCATGCAGGTGCTAGGGGCCCAAGCACTTGGGCCATCCTGCACTGCCCTCCCAGGCCACAGCAGAGAGCTAGACTGGAAGAGGAGCAACCAGGACTAGAACCCGGTGCCCATATGGGATGCCGGCGCCGCAGGCGGAGGATTAACCAAGTGAGCCACGGTGCTGGCTCCTCATTTATTTATTTTAAAATCATGTTCTCGTGTCTCCTTAGCAAGTTTGCTAAGTGTTCACATGTGTCTATGCGAATCCACGTACACACAGGTTCTGAGTTTAGGGCGATGGTGATTGCGTTGGACATTTGGTTGAGTTTTCATATATCCATGTAAATACTGAAAGAATATGATTACAGCTAGAGCAACTGTCTGCTTCATCTTTAGCAGAATCAAATGTTTAAGCAACAAATCTGAAAATTGTGTGAGAGAAAAGATGAGGAATAAAGGGAGAGGAGAATGTATCTCTCTCATTTTGGCAATCATTTTACACTTTTCTTTTCTCCATCTCTCTCATTTCCTTTCTTGCACAAAAACTGGGCAATATGCATACTTGAATGCGTATTACAGTTGATATCCCTGACTTTCAAAGAGTTAGTTCTAGATAGCACATTCTTCCTATAATGTGAGATCTGCTATATGCTTATCTAGGATCTATACAGAGAGATTTTAACTATGATATCATTTGGATTCCAATCCAGTTTGTCAACAGTTCTTATATAACTTTGGACGAATCATTCTTTAGCTAATGGGAAAAAGAAAAATTAATATTTATTGAGTATATACTGCATGCTAAGCAAGTTACATACTTTATCCAATTCAGTCCCTTAAAATGTGAGGACAGTAGCACAGAGAAATTTAATCATATATTCCATGAGTATTTTGTAAATTCTCCACTATGTGTTAGAAATTTCCCTAAGAACTGGGGATAGAACAGTGAACAAATTAAGGTCCAAACCTTCTTGAAACTTGAGTTCTTAACTGATGCTAAACAATTCAGGTATGAAGTGACAGAGTTGGAACTGAATTAAACAATGTAGAGCTGGGAATGAAACATTTGCAAAAGAAGATTAATTAATGATGGAGGTGAATTAGTTACCAGACACTTACCCACCCATTTACCCACCATGTAGTTACAACAGCAAAGAAATTAGAAACATGTATGTAAGTACATAACGTAGTAGAAAAACTGGGCTTGCCCCTTTAAGAGCTTGTTGTTATGGCTCTGTTCAGCTACAAACAAGCAAAAATTTCTTATGGAGAAGACTCAACAGGAGGTTGAAGAAAAATAGCAGTTTTATTTTTTAACTCTTTCCATTATTAAGAACTAAAACAAATTTCAAGTGCTATGCTTTGTAAACAAAAATAATCTAGCCAGTTTTATGAAGCATCTTGAAAATCCTGTTTAGATATATTCCCATTTTATTTATGTAAGTATATTTCTTTTTTGTTTGCACTTTTAAATTCCCCCCGAGAAGATTCTAGTTTAATTACAATATTTATAATAAGCTGAGCCTCCTAAATGGCAACTTTATCCTCTTTCACCTCCCAGCTTGTCTAATCTTTATTTCTCTTCCCTGTAATTAAACTGATTTCAATCCACTTCTCTCATTATGATTTCCTTCTTTTTCTGTTCAGCCTTTTTATTTTTGGTTGCTCCTCATCTTCCCTATTCTCCATTTGTCGACATTTTACTCAAAGGATTTATGCATTCTGGCTTATAACTTGATTCAGATATGAATGAAATACTTTTGTTCTGTCAGTGGATAGAATGTAATTAATATTTATCAGTTTCATTAATTTTCCAGTTGTGGAGCTCCTGCTATGAGGAGGAAACCATACAGCCTTCAAATAGAAACAAGGAAATATAAGGCATGTTTCACAAACTAAAGATGCTTATAGTTCCTTTCAGGAAGAGAAATAAAACATGTCCACAAATCGTTATGTAAAATGCATGGTCAGATGTATTACAGATATCATGAGAGAAATACATTTAAGGTCTTATTGGAGTTCAGATGCTGAAGATAACACATTTATTTGGGAGGAATCAGGGAAAGATTTATTGCGATATTTAAGGTATGAATATGCTTAAATTATTATTAGCATCATTTTACCAGTGAGGCAACTAAAGTTTAAATAAGTACGATTTGCTCAGTTCTTCTGACTCAAATTCATCACTTTTTTTCTGATAGGTATTCTAGGGACAGCTTTGACAAGATTTGTTAACCTCTCAGATAACGGAGGTTAAAAGAAGAAAAGTCAAATATGATTCTGTGCTTTTCAGCTCGAGACACTGGGAGAATGCTGGATCAAATAAAAGGATTGAGAAGTGAGGGGAGAAGCAGCTGGTTTGAGAGAGGGGAAGATTGTGAGATCCGCTTGCATCAGTGATCTCTGAAATGCATGGAGGGGAAGATGCGCAGCAGATAGTTAAGACTGGTTGAGAGAAAGGTCACACCTGAGGTAGAGACATGGGACTTATTCTCCTTAAAGTCATCAGTCAAGCTGTGGGAATGATCACTGAGAGGTAACAGAGAGGATAGAAGCCAGAACTTTGAGAAATGCATACTTTAAGGGAGCAGAAAGAGGAGGCCACTTTCACAGGCACAGGTGTTGTCAGATATGAATATAAATACTGAGCTACTGAAGCAAACAAAGAGGGTAGTCAACCATCTCACATGACAAAAACACTAAGGAAGATGAACTTTGAAAATGTTTTCCCTGATCAGGGGTAACTAATAGAGTACCTAAATTGTAATGTATTGCAGTGAAATGGACATGTTGAGGTTCTATGATTGTTTACAGCCCTTGTCTCTTCTGTTGAGCAAGTTTTTTTTTTCCTTCATACTATTTGTTGAACTCTTTTACTTAGTGTAGGGTTAACCTTACAATCATTAAGTAAACTAAAAGTAGATCTTTAGAAAAATTAAGAGTAGGAATGGGAGAGGGGGGAGGAAGAAGGGTTGGAGTGTGGGTGGGAGGGAGGGAAGTATGACTATATTCCTAAGTGTGTATATATGAAATACATGAAATTTGTATAACTTAAATAAAATTTTTAAAAAACAGAAACAAAAGCAAAAAAATAGGATTCAACTATTGAGGAAGTGATATTGATATTTGACTTGATAATGATAACAGTTTCAGTATACTATGGAGGCAAAACCCAGATGCCAGAAGTTAATGGATGGGCCAGCGCCTCGGCTCAATAGGCGCCGGCACCCCGGGTTCTAGTCCTGGTCGGGGCGTCGGATTCTTTCCCAGTTGCCCCTCTTCCTGTCCAGCTCTCTGCTGTGGCCAGGGAGTGCAGTGGAGGATGGCCCAAGTACTTGGGCCCTGCACCCCATGGGAGACCAGGAGAAGCACCTGGCTCCTGCCTTCGGATCAGTGCGGTGCGCCGGTCACAGTGCACCAGCCGTGGCGGCCATTGGAGATTGAACCAACAGCAAAAGGAAGACCTTTCTCTCTGTCTCTCTGTCCACTTTGCCTGTCAAAAAAAAAAAAGTTAATGGATGAGTTGATCAAGAGGAAGTGGCAGAAATGAATGAGGATCACTCTTCTGGAAAAGATATTGGTCAAAGAAAGAGTAGATGGGATAGTAGCTAAAGGAGAAAAAGGAATTTTGGGAGAACCAAGAGAGTTGTAAATAAAATGAAATAACCAGTAATATGGAAGGCTAGAGGTACAACAGAGAAAGGAGACAAATGGAATAAGATTCTGGAAATGGAGAGAGGGGAAAGGATTTTAAGTACAGATAAAGAAGTGACTTCAGGAAAAGAAATAACAGTATGCCCTTCTCTTTAATGAGATGGAAGGGGCAAAAACTGAGAAGTTTGAGGTTGTAGGAGCTAAGAGGAAGACATTAATAGATAGATTATGTTGATTTTCTCCATAAGAGAGCGAGGGGGAATGAGCGCAGGAGGTTGAGAAAAATGAAGTTTTGTAACCACAGTTAAAAAGAATTTAATGATTACAAATATGATAGAAGTACCCCCTTGAAGTTGGATAACTTGAACTTGTAATCAGCAAAGCTTTTGTGAAAAAGAATTTTCCAGCAATGCTTTGTGGCCTGGGAACAGTAAAGTAGATGTTGACAATTATTTACTTTGTAAGATGTGAGAACTACTGCCAGAGAGTCTAAAAGTGACAATTAAAGTTATAAGATCAGCTGTTTTGAAAACACCTGCTAATTTTTAGGGTGGATCTGGCACTGATCCAAACATACAGATTGGGGGGAAAAAAGAGAAGCTGCAAAGTATTAAAACTGTAGCAGCTCATTAAGAAATCTAATGTTTCTGATTTTTTTGCTGATTTTTTTGTTTAGAATAGTTTATTCATATAAATATTTGGTTTTACTTTCTTAAAGATTTGGGGGAAAGTACCCTTCTAAATATGGAGTATATTTTTTTTTCACAAAGTCATTTCAAATAATAAGATCTTAATGTATTCTGGAGAGAATTAGCACCATTAGTGCCTAAACTATTCTTTTTTTTTTTTAATAAATGGTTCAGTACTTGTACCAAAATTTAGCTCACAGAGAAGAAAAATTGATTTTTTTTTTGCCAAATTTGCCCCTCCTTTATTTTTCGATTGATTTGAAAGGCCAAGTTAGAGAGAGAGAGAAAGACAGAGAGATATTCCAACTGCTGCTTCACTCCCCAGATGGCCAAATGGCCAGAGGTGGGCCAACCTGAAGTAGGGGCCTGGAGTTTCATCCAGGTCTCCACATGAGTGCAGGGGCCCAGGTATTGGTCTATCCACCACTGATTTCACAGGTTCATTAGCAGGAAGCTGGATCAGAAGTGGAACAGCTGGGACTCCAGTGCCATGTGGGATACAGGCGTCACAGGTGGTAGCATGACCCACTGATCCACAATGCCTGCCCATTCCCCCTCCCCAATCCCTTAGAAGAGGCTATATCTTTAAAATAGAGGTCATATCTCTCTCACTATCCACTCTGCCTGTCAAAAAAAAATAGAGGTCAGATCATCCCTTCTCACTCAATCACCTGTTCATTTGCTATGGGGAATTCAAAATGGATAAATTTCCTTCCTTCAATAAGCCAACTTTTATATATTTTTAAACTTGATATCCAAGAAATATTCTAAGAAGATTTTAAATATTATGGTATTGATTTTAAATATATTACTTTATTATTAAAAGACAATGCCATTTGTAAGCTAGAATCACAGATTAAGGGTACTTGAAAATATATTATTTTACTTGATACAATATATCTTGCATTATAATCTCTGTGATAAGGAAACTGAGCCTGAGACAGTTAAAAATTTACATAGGTTTCCACAGCACATATAGGTGACGGAGGAAGAACTGTAATATAGATTGTATGGTTCCATACCTTTTTCATTAGATTTGTTTCCATAGATTTTACTAATAAAACTCAATGAATTTCTAGTAGTCCAAGTCCAGTTTACTTTGTAGTTATCACCTATTGACTTCTCTGAAGCATCTATGCCTTTGACTTCCTATGTTTTTGAATATTTCTTTTCTCTTGACGTCTGTGATATTTTTGCTTTTCTGATTCTTAGTTTTTTAAAAACTTGTCTGAATATCTATCTTTGGTCTTCACTTTCAGCAATTGCATGTTACTTAGCACTGCTAAGCAGGTGGTTCTGAAATCTGGATCTGCAGCATTGAACTTCCCACCTAGTTACAGACTTGTGTTTTCAACTGTGTGCTAGATGTCTTTATCTGAGTGCCCAAATGCACAATTTTTGTAAAAGAGAATGCTTGGTAGTTGTTTAGGATCGTTTGATACATGTTAAAGGAATTACAGTGCACTATATACTTTGCTAAGTGTTATGAGGAATTAAAGCATGAATCAGCCCTAGATTGTTGCTAGGAAAGTACATAAAACTCAACATGTTTCTATGTTTTTATTTTTAAGATTTATTTATTTATTTACTTGAAATGCAGAGTGACAGGGAGAGGGAGAGACAGAGTGAGAGAATGATCTGCTGATTTACTCCCCAAATGGCTGCAATGACTGAGGCTGGGCCATACCAACCAGAAGCCCAGAATTCTATCCTGGTCTCCTACATGGGTGGCAAGGGCCCAAGAACTTGGGCTGTCATTTGTAACATTTGCTGTTTTCCCAGTTGCATTAGCATAGAGCTGGATTGGAAGTAAAACAGTTGAGCTCAAACTAGCACTCCATTGTGGGATGTCAGTGTGGCAAGTGACAACTTAATTTGCTGTACCACAATACCCACTGCAAAGTTTTTGTTTCTGGTACCAATGGCCATACAGTAGACACCTCAGATTTGAAATCTCAGAGTCATCTTTGAAAAGTACTGTTCTAGCGGTAGGTGTTTGGCCTGACAGTGAAGATGCCAATATCCCATATTTGAGTCATGGTTGTGGCTCCTGACTCTAGATTTTTGCTAATGCAGAATGTGGGAGTCAGAAGGTGATGCCTGAAATAGTTGATTCCCTGTCACTTGTGTGAGAGAACTGAGCTGAGTTCCTGGATCCTGGCTTTGACCTGACCCAGCCCTAGCCATTGTGGCTATTTGGGGAGTGAACCAGTGGAAAGAAGAGCACACTCCTTCAAATAATAATAATAATAATAATAATAATAATAATAATAGAATCTGTGTATCTCCGTTTTTTAAAAAAAGTACTGATCATGATCATTAGGATAATCTTCTAACTTGTCTCCTCACCTATACCCTTTCTGAACCCTTTCTGTTCTCTAATTAATCTTCTTGATTAATTAGACTTCTGTTGATCTTACATTCCTGATTAAAAGTACTTAACGATTTCTCACTGCTTGTAGAACCAAAGTTCTGTCTGCTAAATATAACTTACTCTTTTCCAAACTTGGTGACTTAAGTTATTTTTCACTTGGAAAATCATCTTTCATCTCTTCAGATCCAAGGACCACCTCAACCTTTAAAACACTACTTGAACCAAGTACCCTACATGAGCACTGCCAGATGAAACTCAGTTTTTCCTACTTTTACCTCTATCCTATATGTTCTTTATCTGTAGCTCTATGAACATGTATCACAATCTACCTTGTAGTATAGATGTTTATATTCATATATTATCTAGACCAGTGATTGACAAAATGTTTCTGTAAAGGCCCATATAGTACATATTTTAGGCTTTGTAGCCCATATAGGTCCTAGATCTCCTTTTTTAAATTTTTAATTTGTTTTGTTTGTTTGTTTTGGTGGGTGGAGAGAGAGAGAGAGCGCTCCCATCTATTGGTTGACTTCCCCAAATGACTGTCATTGCCAGGGCTGGGCTGAGGCTGATATGAAGAGCCAGGGACTCAATCCAGGTCTCCCACATTGGGGATAGGGACCCAACTACTTGAGGCATTATCATCTTAAGAGATGCATTAGTAGGAAGTTGGAATTAGAAGCTGTAGCCAGTAATGGAACCCAGGCACTACAATGTGGGACATGGGTGTCTTAACTGGTATCTTACTTGCTAGGTGAAATACCTGTCCCTGTTTTTTTTTTTTTCTTTCTAGTTCTCAAAAAAATCTAAATACTATTCTGCACTTGAGAACAGTAAAAAATTTTCTGCCATAGTTTGGTGACCACTGATGAATATTAAATTCTCCTGGTAATAATATAAGTCTGATTCATGTTTATATGCCTCATAGCTCTTAGCAAAGTATGTTGTGCATAGCAAGCACCTAAATCTTACATGATTGCAAAAAACTACCAAAGAAATTCTCTTTTACGAAACAAATGCAAAATAGCGTCTAAAAGAATATTTCTAATTTTATCCATCTTTAGATTTAATAGTTCATCAACTAGTCAAATTTAGTCACACATTTTACTAAAATATCCATGAACCATTTAGTTAAATCACCTTTTATTCAAACTTGAATACAGGAAGTATATAGCTTTTGATTCAAAGTGTCTTGCCTTCTCAACAACCAGTGTCTTGGGCCTGTTGTTCTAAGAATACTTATTATAGCAGATGATAAAAATGCTAGCACGTTTTGTTTATTTTGAAATAGTTCTATACACATTAACTGCTTATATTTTTGGCCATCCCTCCTTCTATACCATTCCCCTATTTTATAAAATAAATGAGTGCAAACTTTGTTTTGTATCAAAGCAACAACAAAAAAATCCCAGCTCTCCCTATATAAATAAGACTCAATGAAAAACAAGAGAAAAATAATGTAGTACCTTATACATTTATTTTAGACTTCTTATATGATTCTTATTAGTCTTTCCTTGGCTTCATTCAGATCTTGGACATGTCACCAGCCTTTATTTCATTGGCTGACATCTTCTAACCACTTGGCTAATCCTACAGTAATTTAGTTGATTGTACAGAGATACAGTGGCTCTTGAAGCCTCTACTCTGTTCTTAATATTCAAAACATATGTTGTACTGAGAGTCTCAGCCTTGATTATAATCACATGTAAGAACTGTACACTTCAAGGGCACCCAAATTGAGTTCTAGGAAAAAAAAATCTTTAATATAGTTATACCTACTTTATGGATTAGTAGTTTCAAATTATGTTTATTTTGCAATTGTTCAACAATACTTTCGCATAGAAAGAAACCTGCCAGTGAAGCCAATTTAAATGAGGTTGACCTCCTGCTTGTCTACCTCAGAGGAAACTCATTATAACTTGCCTGAGGAATAGAAAAAAAAAATTGCTTTCCTGTCCTACTCCAATCTCCCCCAAAGATTTCGTTAGATTTAATAAAATGTAGTGGGAGAAATTCAGATTGTTCTTTTTGATAAAATGGACTATATTTATTACTATTTCCGTACATTAGTCAGAACTTTATTGATATGTCATTGCTACTGTCTTCCTCCATTCTGCCATTACCTCGCAGCCTGTTAGAGACGATATTTGCTTTAGTTAAGAGTCATAGGAAAAGATACTTTTTAAAGCAAAACACAATCTTTCCCATCTTTGTAGGAACCACTGTCGCCATTCCTAAGAGGGGGCCATTTCTTCCCAGGAAACAATGTTATTTATGAAAAAACAATAAGAAAAGTAGAGAAGCTGAATACAGACCAGGTAAGTAATATTTCTTTTTAAAATTGTTATGTAAGTGTATAACTTAATGCATGAATATTTTAAGGAAGTTAAAATCACGAAGTGTTAGAAAAGACCACCATGTGTTTTGACAGTGTGTCATTATGCCTGCACTTCGCATCATCCTTTATACTTTCATATCCATTTTCTCATGTGATGTATTATTGTCCCCATTTTACTAAAAGGGAAATCAAGGATATGTGAGGTCACATAGAAAATTAGTAAATTAGTGGTGGAGGGGCTGGTGTTGTGGCACAGCAGATGAAGCCACCACCTGCAACACCAGCATCCCATACGGGTGCCAGTTTGAGTCCCCGGTATTCCACCTCTCAGCCAGTTCCCTGCTAGTGTGCCTAGGAAAGCAGTGGAAGATGGAACAAGTGCTTGAGTTCCTGCATGCATATGGGAGATCCAGATGGAATTCCAGGCTCCTGGCTTCTACCTGGCCCACCCACAAACTGGGTGACTTAAAACAAGAAAAATGTATTATCTCACAGTTCTGGAGGCCCGAAGTCTGAAATTCACTGTGTGACTAGGACCATGATCCCTCTGAAGCTACCTGGGAAGGAATTTTCACACCTGTCTTCTAGCATCTGGTAGCCTCGGGCATTCCTTGGTTTGTGGTACATCATTAATCCTCTGTATTCATGTGGGACCTTCCCAGTATATTCTCACATTATCTTTTTCTGTGCATGCATACTTTTGTGTTCAAATTTTCCATTTTTATAAGGACACCATTGTATGAGATTAGGGACCATCCTGATGATTATCCCTTGATTAACTATATAAGAAACTATTTCCAAACAAGGTCACATTTTAATTTACTTGGAGTTAGGTATCTTTGAGAAGACAGTACAATTAAACCCATAACAGACAGTTATTATTGAATTAGTTTTCATAACAAATTCACTTTTCTCATGTGTATATCAAACTAACTAAAAAAATACTAGATTTTTCTTTTTAAACTTCTTAGCATGAGAACATGTTTTATTTTTATGAGCACTATGGACAGTTGTTACCAGAGTGATAGGTACTAACTCATTATTTATTTGATGTCCCGTAAAATTGAAATGCAATAAACTCCAAGACATATACATCCATATATTTAAGAATTTTATGTGCTTAGAAAGCTGGATATATTCTGAAAGGTATGATATGATATGTATTTTACACAAATCTTCCAAAGAAACCACAGAGTACTTCTGGACATTTGAGTCCAAATAGAAGCATTTCATCAAATATTTCTGTTCTTCAAGGAACACTTTCCTGAAGCTGTTAAATTATAATATATGTCCCTTACCCAACCAGACTGCCAAAACAAAAGTCTGATGTATTTTAGACAGTAAGAAATGTTTGAGGCACATCATTCCATGCTGCTTCCAGCTTCTTGTTTCAAAGAAAGTAAATGACCTTTTTAATTATTGGTCTCTAGAGTTTGCTATTTGGCTGGAACAACTAAAGAAAAGTTCTAAGAGATCACTGTTTCGCTTACTGCTTTTTTAACAATTTTATAATAGTTTTCAATTTACAAAACAAAAATTATGAAGTAGTACAAAATTCCTATATATCCCATTCCCAGCTTCCCCTATTATTTTTTTTAAGATTTATTTATTTATTTGAAGGCAGAGTTACAGAAAGACAGAGACAGAGAGAGAGAGAGAGATGTCTTCCATCCTCTGGTTCACTTCCCAAATTATTAGTATATTTGTCACAAACTGTAAATCATATGCAGCTTCTGTACTATTAAATATAATATTTACTTCTTTATGCCAACTTTTTCTTATTAACGACTTAAAACCACTTGGAATTTTTTAAAACTTTCATGGAAGCTCTTTGAGGTAAAAGGAACCATACAGATGGAACAAACTATGAGGATAAGCTGGATAAAACCAGAGTATGAATGAACCTATTTACTATGCACATATGACTGCAACAAATAATACCAGTTCTTAGCAGAGGGTTTTTTTTTAGTGAAAGGGTGGTAAAGCAGTACCAATTGCAAGATAATTATCCAGCTCATATGATTTTCACTGTGCATTTCTTTTTTCTCTATCAAAACCAAAAAGTATGAAAAATCAAAAATGTTTGATTTTTCATACTTTGAAACTTCAACTTATGATTTGCTTAAAATATAGTTAAAATTATGTATCTTGCTTTAGAACAATATCTTTAGTTGTTACATGTAAGGCATGCGGAGCCGGCTGAAATGCCCATGAGAGTATTTCAGGCATGGAAAGCCAAGACACTCTGGGGGAAAAAAAAAAAAAACTAAATGAAAGATCTCCACAAGTGAGATCCCAGTGGAAAGAACGGGTCATCAAAGAAGGAGGTACCTTTCTCTGAAGGGAGGAGAGAACTTCCACTTTGACCATGGCCTTGTCTAAATATGATCAGAGTCGGTGAACTCAGGGGGCTTCCATAGCCTTGGCAGCTCATGACTAGAGCCTAGGGTGATTACTGAGGCCATAAACAAGAGTGTCAATTTGTTAAGTCAACAACAGGAGTCACTGTGCACTTACTCCTCATGTAGGATCTTTGTCCTTAGTGTGCTGTACATTGAGATTTAATGCTATACCTAGTACTCAAACAGTATTTTTCACTTTATGTTTCTGTGTGGGAGCAAACTGTTGAAATCTTTACTTAATGTATGCTAAACTGATCTTCTGTATATAAAGAGAATCGAAAATGAATCTTGATGTGAATGGAAGGGGAGAGGGAGTGGATAAGGGGAGGGTTGCGGGTGGGAGGGACGTTATGGGGGGGAAGCCATTGTAATCCATATTCTGTACTTTGGAAATTTATATTCATTAAATAAAAGTTAAAAAAAAAAAAAACTCTGAAGAATCAAAAACTAAAAACCTCCAAGACTTCAAAGATATCAGTGAATGGTTCAGAGGCCAAATGGGCTCAGGGAAACTGTGAGGTACAACAGATGGGAATGGCAGTGTTCTAGTCAAGAGTCAGCTGATACACTGGAAAGAAATATGATTAAGAAAGGGGCTCTTGGGGCTGATGTTTTGGCATAGAAGGTAAAGCCACCGCCTGCCACACTGGCATCCCATATGGGCATCAGTTCAAGTCCTGGCTGCTCCACTTCTGATCCAGTTCCCTGCTAATGAGCCTGCAAAAGCAGCAGAGGATGGCTCAAGAGCTTGGGCCCCTGCACCCATGTAGGAGACCTGGATGAAGCTCCTGGCTCCTGGCTTCAGCCTGGTCCAGCTCTGGCTATTGCAGCCATTTGGGGAATGAACCAGTGGAAATCTGAAAGGAAGAAAGGGAGGGAGGGGAGGGAGGGGAGGGAGGAGAGAAGGAAGAAAGAAAGGAAGTAAGGTAGGTAGGGAGGAAGGGACTTTTTTTTCCTTTATTACTCCCTGTTAATGTACCCTTTCCAAGTGTTTCCTAACTTGTTTTTTGAGGAACACAGGTTTGTTTGTTTTTTGTTTTGTTTTTGTTTTTGTTTTTGTTTTTTCCTTCAGGAGGGATCCTATTTTAGTAGTATATAAACTCCCCATTGACTGATGGTCTGCTCAGATTGTCAGTGTGATTTTATGCTATTCCAATAAATTAAGGGATTGTGTAACATAATAGAACATATTCACTCTCAAAGTGTGTAAGAAAGTTGCTGGTAACCTACATTTAGTTTCCTAAACTGTAAAGATCTTATTGTTAGCATACTTGTAAATCTTGAGACTTGAAAAAAGTCTTGAGAAAATGATTCTATTAATTATTTCTATGACCTTTACTAGCTGTATATCTACCAAGCTGTATATCTACTTGTTGCATACATGAAATGGTCATTTGTATACATAATAAAAATTCAGAGTATTCAACAAAATAAAAATTATAAAAATAATATAAAGAGTATGAAAAGATACATGGAAAAACTGATTTCTTTATCTGGGCTGTCTTGTCTTCTCAGAGGCAACCACTCTTAAAGTTTCTTGGTCAGTGCATGTAAAAGCAGTTGTATATGTTTGTAAATGTATACTCATATGTATGTGCATCGTTTTAAAGTTAAACCATAGGGGAGCATATTATTCATTCTTATACACTGTTGCTTTTTTCACTTAAAATAGATTAAAAATTACTTCATGTAAAAATTTTAAATATGAAATACTTTACTGTATTTTCCAACTTTCCACAATCAAAAGTAAATACAGCAAGCATCTACTTTCAAAATTAACTGTATTGCATGAATGTAAAATTATGTTTCAAAATAGAGTATTCTTTCGAAAACAGTTTTCCTGATGTCCCTTTGTGAAGTAGAGTAATACCAAAATAATAAAGCATATTCAAATATACCTGAAATCCTAAAACTAAAATAACTACCTGTATTTTCTTAGTATGTGTTCTATACTCACCAGAAAGCAAGTCATGAAAATTAAACAAGAAAATAACAAAGCTTTAGTTTAAAAAAAGCAAACTGCAGATATCTTGAGATCAGTAAATGTCATCCAGTATCCCGAATGAACTCTAAGCTAGGAATCATGAGTTACAGTTCCAATTTTGCCACTAACTAGCTATGCTATTATAAGTATTTCATCTTTTCTGGACCCCAGGAAGATTTTTTCCCCTGCAAAATTAGTGGAATATGTAATTATAAATTTGATGACAACAATGTTGATGTAGAAATAATAAACGTTTATTTCTCACCTATAAGTTTCTAGTACATATGCTATACAATTTACAGACATTAATTCATTTATTACAACAATCCAATGAGACATGTACTATCTCTAGTTTTACGAATGAGGAAATTGAGGTTTACATAAAGATTGCATAAACAGTTTCCCAAGATCACAGAGTAAGTGGTAGAATCAGAGTTACAGTATGGATTTTCTGGCTTTGAAGAATTAGTAATTGGTTTTCAATCTTTTATTTTTAAATTCATGCTCAGTTTTCATAAGCATAAAAATTTGCCCCCATTGTGACTTTAGTATGCTTCCTGACACTGAAAATCACTACATTATATTATTTTCTAATTTTATATCCTTCTATGTTCACTATTAGAGTGTTATTACGTAGTTAGATACTTAAGTACCTGTTGAATCATTAGAGATTAATTAATATTAATATTCATTATAGTCTCAGTATTAACCAGAATATTAATTGAATCAGAACATAAAATTCCCTAACCGATCTAGGTTAGTGTTTAGATAGTCCTAGCCACCTGATCAAATAAAAAGAGAATTTAATACAAATTTTACCAATGGACTAATTTGAAAAATAATATATCACTAATAAAAACTGTAAGTTTTAGGTTTTGAATTACTATTAAAGAGCACATTAAATTTTAAAAATAGTTTCAGTTTTTTATTTATTATTAATTGTTATTCTCAGTGACTATTTTTGACATATGTGTGTGTTTTAGGAATATTATCCTCAAGTTCAATGCCATCATCACATTGTACAACAGCCCCAGATCATCCACTCTACGCAATGCCAACAGTCCCATTCTGGCCAACAAATACAAACTATCACAGGAAGTGATTCAATTTCTACAAACACAGGAGATGAATTGTGCCATAGTGGATCAAGCCAATTACATGAACAGGTAAGATCAATCAGCAATTCCTTCTCAACTCAAAGGATTTTCTGGGATCTCTCTTATACCACTGTACAGGTACTCACATTAACTTTCATGAAAATATTGTTTTGTTATAGCACTTTAAAAACAAACTTTTTCATTTCCGCTCAAAGATAAAACAATATTAAATCTATGTGGTATGTTATGATCTGTTTAATGAATGACTAGCTGATCCTCACTTCTAAAATGGACCCAGCAATTGCACAACATTAAATACTTTTAAGAGTTATGACATTAAATGAACAATGAATTGGAAATAATATTATCTAAGATGATTGTAATGTTCACATGTCACAAGCTGGTAATTACTTCCTGTATGTCTTCTTTGAGAATATATCATACTAAGTCAAGTCAGAATGTTTATGCATTTTATTACATATTACAACAAAATAGAAACTAAAACAGTTGCTAAGGAGAAATCTCCTGGGATATAATCCTCAGTGACTGATTTATGTTATGAAGTCTTCAGAATCTTGTAAACTCTGCTATACAAGTGTTAAAGAAAAACAGGTTTTCTTGTATCTTGACAAAACCAACAGTCATAACTGGAACAGTGGGTAATCATTCACCATTTCTGTTTTTTCATGTCAAATCGACCTCTCTCATGGGCATCTCTTACTAAAAGACAAAAGAAAAGAATAATAAATAAAGAAGGATTCTGACTATACAAGAATTTGATGGGCTTGCATTAAATGTTATGGAAGATTATTTTTAAGGACTGCAACTTTGAAATATACACTTTGGCCATATTGGTTAAAGAAAAAACTACAAGTGATTTACAAATATTTTTTCCAACCTAAAAAAATGCACAAGGTGGTCTTTTCTCTGAATGTCTGTATGTAAATAATGGCTTCTAGAACAACTCACAAACACAATCTAGAGTGTATTGATTTTCTTATGTATTGGGTTAGTAATGACCATAAAAAAGCCTTTTTATTAGATTAAATAATTTTAAATTGTCATTTGTATAACTCGAAGTTGTTCAGATATCAACAATTTCATATGGTTCAATCTAATTCTTAACTTTGCTTTCCATTAGTTTCCTCTAATAGGGGAAATGTAGCAAGCACATAAAACATAATACAAAACAAAATGTCTGTCATGAAAGAAGGTTGACAAACATGCTTTGGGAAAAGAAGAGACAAGAAATTAATTTCAGCTGGGAGATCAAGTGAGGTTTTCCTGAGGAGGTGGAAATTGACCTGTATTTGAAAAATGGGGAATTTCCATATGTGGTATTCTGGTGTTGCTTGGAGGTGATATCATAGGAAGAGGGACTCATGTAAACAAAATCATAGACTTGGAAAAATACATTTGAAGTTTCAAGACTTGATTTGTATGTCATGGAAGACATGTGATAAGGAATACTAGAGTATAGTATTAATGTGAATTGTTAAGACCAGGTCTTGAGGTTGGTTCTGGGCTTTCTTTAGCAGACAACAAAGTGAATGAAGGTTATGAAGTAGGAAAATACTGCTGGGTATGTTTTAGAAGGTAAACTGTAGCAGCTTTTTGTAAGATAGGCTAGCATATAGATTAGTTTTCTTCTTACAATGATCCTATTACAAAAGTGTTATTGTTGTGCTTATTCAGATAAGGAAACTGAGGACTGTCACGGAGGTAGTTTCTCTCGCTCTCACTCTCACTCTCGCTCTCGCTCTGTCTCTCTTTCTCTTTCTCGCTCTTTCTTTCCCTGCTCTTCCCTCCCTCTTAAATAAATAAGTACCGGGGCTGGCGCTGTGGCATAGTGGGTAAAGCTGCTGCCTGTGGTGCTGGCATCACATATGGACACCGGTTCTAGTCCTGGCTGCTCCACTTTCGATCAGCTCTCTGCTATGGCCTGGGAAAGCAGTGAAAGATGGCCCGGGTCCTTGGGCCACTGCACCTTCATGTGAGACCCAGAAGAATCTCCTGGCTCCTGGCTTCAGATTGGCACAGCCCCAGTCGTCCTGGCCATTTGGGGAGTGAACCAGCAGATGGAAGACCCCCCCCCTTCCCTTTACCTCTCTGTGGCACTGCCTTTCAAATAAATAAATAAATACATATTTTTTAAAAATAAAAAAATAAGTATATAAAATGTAAAGAATTATAAAGTAGACATACTTTAGGCTATTTTACTTTTTTACTAATAAGTTTAATGGAAACTTACAAATTGTGTGTATTATATGTGATGTTTTCAAACATGTGTACATTACTTATTGTCCAGTCAGGGTAAATATATTTATGTCTGCAAATATTTAATATTTATTTATGGTGAAAACAGTTTAAAATTTTGTATAATTTAAAGAGAAAAATATACAGTACATTAACATTGTCCATATTAACCGTACTGTGCACCAGCACTCCTGAACTTTTATAACATTCTAACTGTGACTTCATACCCATTAGCCAACCTTTCCCCATTGCTCCCTATTCCCTTCCCTCCCTATGTTCTGATAGTCACCATTACACTTTTAACTTCTGTAAGATCACTGTTCTGTAGAATCCACATATGACTGAGACTGTGTGACACTTGTCTCTCTGGACTTGGCTTATTTCACTTAACATAGTGACCTCCAGTTTCATACAAATTGTTGTAAATGATAAGATTTCATCATTTAAGAAGGAGTAATATTCCCTTGTGTGTATGTTCTTTTTATTTATCCATTCATTAGTGGATGAACACTTAGGCTGTTTTCATTTCTTGGATATTATGAATACTGTTGCTGTACATATGGAAGTACATAAATCTCTTTGATAGAGAAACCAGGAACTAGGAGCTTCTTCCGAGTCTCCCACTTAGGTGCAGGGGCCCAAGCAGTTGGGCCATCTTCTGCTTTCCCAGGCCTTAGCAGAGAGCTGTGTTGGAAGAGGAGCATGTGGCAGTAGAACCAGCACCTATATGGGATGCTGGCGCCACTGGCGGAGGATTAACCTACTGCACCATAGCATCGGCCCCAACTTAGGATTTTAATTCAATTATTTTAGCTTATGAAACTTTATTCTACTGAGCCACATGGCCTTCAGCGATTGACTTGGCTGAACTGAAGTTCAGTTTCTTTATCTATAGTAAAAATCATATTTTAATGTATTATATATGCCACAAGAGAATTAAATGACTTAAAATATGTAAAACATCCAGGTTAATGCTAAACTTATGGATGTTAAAATGGATGTTTGATTCTTGACTTTCTTGCTCTCTCAACTCAGACCTGAAATGTTTTAAAGCATTAATATAAAAATTGTTCCCATTGAAATAGTATTTTTTATAAAACTAAATCACCTTTAAAGTTCCTTTGGCAAAAAAAGGCATTAAAATATTTTTCAAAATTGGGTATCTAAAAATCTGGCTTCAAAATCTTTTTACAATACTGATTTATGTTTATTTCCCATGGTCCTCTCTAGTAACATCATCATTTTGTTTTCAAATTCAAAATATGATGAGTCATATGTCCTTCCTTGCAGAAATTAAGAAAAACATGCTGTGATAATTTTCCTGCTATTAGCAAGGAACAGATAATTTCTCACATGTTAGCAACAAGAAAAAGCTCAGCTAACTCATTTTAGAAGTTGTCATACAGGTGCTTTTTATAAGAACAACTCAAATAATGATCTATATTGTGTGTGCAACTCTTTTCCACTTGGCTTAAGGCTTCCAGGGAATCTTTTGAAATCATGGAAAGTTGTAAAAGGAACATTCCTTCTCTCTTGGATAGTGCTATTACCAGTGAGGAATTCTTCAATTTGTGACTTGATGCCTTTCTTCAATCATTCAGTAATTCACTTTTAGTAGACATCAAAACAGCACAGATCTTACCATCAGCTACTTTTTGGCAGGTCTTTAGGAAGCATGCTACATTGTTTATTTAACAGACTTCATTCACTGATGATGGGATTTTGATGCTGGTTAGTTTAATAAATTCAGCAGTTCTGTCCCTTCACTCGTAAACATTTGGTTCAAACCCTTCTCCGTAATTGTTGCTTTTTTTATCCCTATTATTGAAAATGAGTGCTTTTATGCAAATACTATTCCTTCTAAATACTAAATTCATATCTGTTTGGGGCCCAACGCTACCTTGTATGTCTCCTGTTATTTTCAGCAGCCTCCTCTTATAGTAAACTTTTTCTAGGCAAGAATTTTTAATAATTTATTCATTTCTTTTCCTTGGAAAGAATAGAGACAGGGAGAAAGAGAGAGATGGAGATCATTTCTATCTGCTTAATTCACTCCCCCAAATGCCTGCAACAGCCAGGACTGGGACAGGCCAAAGCCAGGATCCCAGAACTCAATCCTGGTCTCCCACATAGGTGGCAGGGACCCAGGTACTTCTGCTATCATCTGGTTTCTCACAAATTGCACATTTGGGCCAGAATGGGCCAGGAAGCTTGATGGGAAATGAAGTAGCCAAGTCTTGAAGCAGACTCTCTGATATGGGATGCATGTGTCCGAAGTGGTTACTTAACTGCTGTGCCTAACACTCACCCCTTTGGTACCCTTTTGAACTCTTTTTTTTAAATATTTATTTGCCTGGAAGAGTTAGAAGGTAGGAGGGAGGGAAGGAAGGAGAAAGAGACAGACAGACAAATAACATCTTCAATCTGCTGGTCACTCCCCAAATGGCCACAACAGCCAAAGCTGGGCCAGGCCAAAGCCTGGAGCCAGGAGCTTCATCCAGGTCTCCCACATGGAAGTGGGAGCCCAAGTATTTGGGCCATTCTCTGCTGCTTTCCCAGGCACATTAGCAGGGAGCTGGATCAGAAGTGGAGCAGCTAGGACTCAAACTGGCACCCACATAGGATGCGGGTGTAGCAGGTAGGGGCTTAACTTGCTGTGCCATAGTGCCACTCTCCCTCCTTTTGAACTCTTGCTTTACAACAGACTCATTTTTTTTAAATTTTTACTTGCTTTCTCTTTTTACAAATAAGCTTTTCTTTATTTATTGATGTAATACATATCATAACTTATGGGATCAAATAGTATTAAAAGGCATAAAACAAACAGCAGTTCCCTGTTTCAATATTCTTAACTACCCAGACTTGATTCTCAGAGGCAACCATTTTCTTTTTTTTTTTTTTTTTTTAGATTTACTTATTTATTTGAAAGGCACAGGCAGAGAGAGAGAGAGAGAGAGAGAGAAGTCTTCCATCTAATGGTTCACTACCCAGATGGCTGCAATGGCTGGAGCTGGGCTAATCCGAAGCCAGGAGCCAGGAACCTCTTCTGGGTCTCCCATATGGGTGCAGAGGTCCAAGGACTTGGGCTATCTTTTAGTGCTTTCCCAGGCCATAATAGAGAGCTGGATTGGAAGTGGAGCAGCCAGGACTAGAACTGGTGGCCATATGGGATGCCAGCACTGTAGGCAGCAGCTTTACCCACTACGCCACAGTGCCAGCCCCACAACTATTTTCCATTCTTAGTTTCGTCTTGGATTTGGATGTGCTTCCATATCACTAATGTGCATAAACTTAATTCTGCTTTATCTTGTTCCATCAATGTTCTATGTTATCTGTTGATAATGTGGTACATATTTAGATTTCTTAATCTTCCATCTACCTGTTTCAATCTCTTCCACCATTCCAATATGAATAAATCTCCATTTTTTATTGAATCAATATTTAGTGTTTATATTTTGATTGATATAATGTGTTTACTGCTCAACCAATTTGTGTATTATTTTTTCTTCTTTTACTTGTACAACTATTTCTTCTTTTGATGGTGTGAATAATTCCATATTCAGTTTCATTCTTTTGATTTTCTGTGTATATGTTGCTAATTCTTTTCTTAGTATGATTTTATACACAGTAAACAGTTCTGATGTTTGTCAATCAACCATCTCTAATCAACATTCTGCTCTCCTTAAAAATCTGCAGTCCATAGACACTGCCCCTATTGGCTTGAATTATTGCTATCTTCTGACCTTCTGGTCACTCTCCCATCCTTCAAGAGTTTCATCAACAAGCTTACAATCTTCTCTTTCATTTGCACTGAACCCTGCCCTGGAATCATCTCTAAGAACTTCACCACCCATATCAGCGATCTTTCCCACACTCATTATCCTCAATTTCTTCATTGCTGTGTCTTCACTCCACATAAACGTTTGCCTCTCTTTGAACTTATATTATTACTTGAAACAGTTTAGCCTGGAATTCTGAATATCTCTTTCTCTTATCATCACTTTCTTATATCATCTCCTACTCTCTTATTTCTACTTAACCTTGCCCTCACCAAGCTCTCTTTCCCTAAGTACTAAGCTATTGGTTTCCATTACCAATCAATTCATCAGTGCTCTTGCTAGAAGCCCTTAAATATTCTTGCTAACTTCTCCTATTACTACCCTCACTTTGCTGATTTCTCACTTTAGTTAGACTTCCATTCACATTCTCTGCTCATAAATTTTTACTTCCTTGTCAAAATATTCCTTGACTTTTCTTTAGAAAAACCCCAAACAAGGTTGTCTTAGTCTAGCATGGGTTGTCTCTTGTTTGTCTGGACACCCTGCATTGCTAGATGATTCTTTTAATTAATTTATACTGGCTTGTTGCCACAGTCTTCAATGTCTAAGCTTTATCTACCTCAGTCTACTCATATTCTAAATCCCATTGCTGCTCTTTCCCTCTCTGTAGGTGGCCTTGTCTTCTACTGAAAATGGGCAATGAATTTCAAATTTTAGCCTGTACCAGAATCAGTTGGATTACCCGTGTAAATTAGAGATTGCTAGGTCCAAAAATTTGCATTTCCAGGTTCCCTGCTTATCCTAATGCTACTAGTCCAGGGACCACAATTTGAATTCACCATGTGAACTGCTACAGTACTTCATTTCACTGACACCTTTTTCTATACCTTGAGTAAAATTCTGATTCTTTTGCTCTTCAAGAATCAGGACTATAAACTTGGCTTCTAGGTGACTCTCTTCTCAAGCCCACCTTTCTGTTGACTTATAATTCCATGTTTTTTGTCCCTTTACCTGCAAAATTTCCAAAGGAGGAAGGCATGCTGACTTGTTTTCACTTCCTCACTACCCATATATTCCTTAACACTTTGCAAACCGGATGCAAGTTTCACTGTGTCCCTGAAACTGCTTTATTGACCTCCAGTTTTCCAAATTCCACTTCATTTTCTTGGTCCTCAACTTGTGCCATTTCTACTGATTTGGCACACATGGTTTATCTATACTATTCTTACATCATTTCTACCCATTATACTGTATCATTGTCTCTATATCCTCTTCTCATTATCTTCTTCCTTCTTGCATCAGGAAGTTTTCCTCCAAAACCATCCTTGACTACCTTCTCTTTTCTCTCTCCTTTCCCTTTGCAATATGATATAAAAGCTTGATTTCTACCACTACCTATACATGGATAACTCCAAAAACTTCCTTCCTCACCCCTATTTGCTTATTTGACATTTCTGTTTGAATCTCCCACAATCACCAACAACTTATCACACCAGCTTTTTACTCTATGGCTCTTAGTTCTATTAATAATATCTCCAGTATTCTAATCACCAGACTTAAAGCTTAACATCATTATTTTTACTTTACCCTTTAGTTTGACATTCCACACCTAATCAGTTGTCATAGTTTTATGATACTTCCTAGATACACATTTTTCATACAGCTGAAAATAGGTTTAATTCTGGAATTCTCTAAGTATTTGATCCATGACCTTCTTTCTAGTCTTTTTTTTTTTTTTTTTGACAGGCAGAGTGGATAGTGAGAGAGAGAGACAGAGAGAAAGGTCTTACTTTTACCATTGGTTCACCCTCCAGTGGCCGCTGCGGCCAGCGTGCTGCAGCCGGCGCACCGCGCTGATCCGAAGCCAGGAGCCAGGTGCTTCTCCTGGTCTCCCATGGGGTGCAGGGCCCAAGCACTTGGGCCATCCTCCACTGCCTTCCCGGGCCACAGCAGAGAGCTGGCCTGGAAGAGGGGCAACTGGGAAAGAATCCGGCACCCCAACTGGGACTAGAACCCGGTGTGCCGGCGCCGCTAGGTGGAAGATTAGCCTATTGAGCCACGGCGCCAGCTCTTTCTAGTCTTTATCAGTCACCATATTCTTAACATTGAATATTAGAATATTCTAGAAGACCATGAAGTCTTGGAGGGAGGATACAGTGTCTTATGTACTTTTGTTTCTAGTAGTGTCTAGGACAGTACCTTAGGAAATTGCAGGGTAAGTTCTGAATAAATATGTGTATAAATGCTATGTTTGGTTTATGGGTATATATTTTAGCCTTAGATTTAAAAAATATAGCCAATAAAATATATTAAAGTGCTAGTGCATATGTACAGCAATTTCTTTCAGAGGCCTAGATTACATTGAATAAATTATATGCTAAAGAATTGAAGAACAGAGAAATAAGAAAGAAGAAAAGATAAAAAGTAGTACCAAAGTTGTTAACAAGGCCTTATATATCTTAAAGTAAAACATTAGTTTAAATTACTTTCCTTCAATATATTTATATGTTTATATATGTATGTATATATATACATACATGTGTATATACACTTCAGGAAATCTTCAAAAACCTGATGGAAAGTGGTTATGAAAAAACTATACATGAATTGCAAATATTTTACAGCAAAGAAACATGTTTTAATTGCACTTCCTCATTAACTTTTTGAAGTACCCTATAGGTATAGGTACAGGTATAGGTATAGGTATTTATACCTCCCAATTCATTTCAAAATGGATTTGGAGTGGCTGATAAGAATAAATAAAGTGAAATATTACAGAAAAAGAAGTGAGCACCAGGGATGGCATCAATACAATGGAACAATAACACCAGAAAGAAAAGAAAGTATGTTAAAATATAGGCCATGAGGTTCTGAATCATTAATAAAACTGAGTTAAAAACTTGTCTCTGAGCTTCCTTGAAGCCATGGGAAAAAGGAAAGTATGATTCATTAGAAATTTTCCATTGTTCAAGAGAAAAAGATTTATAAATTCTTGATATTCACTTTGTGTTATAGCAAAATGTTTTATTTTTCAGTCAGAAAGAATGACTCAAGCTGCTAAAAATCTTGTTTGATCACGTGTGTGCTTTACAGAATGACAATACAAAGCACCTACATGACTCTTGATTCTTTGAGAATGGAATAATCATTGTATTTTTCATCATAATGCCAAAATGTAAATGCACACACTCTCCCACACACCCCAAAAGAGAGAATGGTCTTGTTCAGATTTCACTAAAGTGTATTTCGATGTGATGTGTTAAAGCACCTCTTCCAACTAATGCTTTCCTGTATAGCCTACTTAATTTGAGGTCCAATTTCATCCTTTGTTACAAACTTTCTCACTGCTTACCTAACAAGATTTTATTTGTTACCTCCAGCAACTTTATGTCCATCATTACCTACATTTTGCAGTTGAGGAAACTGAGATTCACAGACTTTAAGTAATTTACTTAACCCACTACTGGGCAGTATGTTTCAAATTCCACTCATTCTTCATGATAACATTTTGCTGTCTAGATTTATTCACATAGAAAGTTAAATCAGATCTTTATTTCAAGTAAAGAACTGTTATGAATAAAGAAGTGGTCATTTTAGAACAAATTTTCATATAATACATTCAATTCATTGTGGTGATATTATTGAAAATATAATATGTACCACATTCTGTACAATTTACCATTTATTTATTAAAATATCTTTGGGGATTAAAATAGCAGTGAGCATTTTCAGGACCTACTTTTCTTATACTTTTCTCTTGCTATAATTGCTACTTTGTGGTACAAAATAGGAAGAAACTTTTTTTACCCTATTAGACAAACGGTGTTGTACCTAAATGCATTTAGCTTTCAGAGACTAATGCCTAGTAGATTAACTATGGTTTGAATATGCCTGACAGCCATTAGCTTCCACAAATCAAAGCAGAGTTAATAAAGTGGTAACCTTATCTATCTATAAGTATTATCATATCCTTATGAGCTTTGTGGGCATATAGGTATAATCAACATATTGTATCCTTTTATTAATAATGAGATTTTTCCTCTGTTATGCAACACTTCAAAAGTTACTACCTAGATGGATCTTAGCACAGCAAATCTTGTTACTTAATATGTTCATGACCTCTTAGGGTGGTAGGCACTTATATATAATCAGTTTTGTATAACATGGCATTTTAAGCACTTTATAATCTGCTAAACAACTCTTCTAAATAAGTGAAATATGCACACACTTAAGCCAATTACAAAGTGAGAATAAATTTAATTAAGTCAAGACCTTGTCCTGCTGGATTGCGATTTGTACCTTGACACAAACTATTCCTTGGCTTGAGAAACATTCTCATAAATGTGTGCTAGGAAGGCTGAAGGGGGCCAGGCAAGAATTTGTAACAAAAGATCAGCCTAATCAGCAACTATTGCATATCTAATATCTGTTTGACTCCATAATCACTACAACCACACTTTGTAAATATAGTTTATCAAAAGTTTCACCCTTGAGAATGAAGCTTTATATATAATACAAAGGTTAGCATGAAAAGTCTACCTACTACTCCTTGGCATTTCATAGATCACAAATATGAAACAAAACCCCAAGTTGGAAACAAGATAACATCCAAAGTAGTGGTAAAGTCCACTTTAGAAATTTTTCTCTTTAGAAATTGTTTCCTTTCTATATATTTTCAGAAAAATTTCGACTAATTAGCCTCTGCTTATACACCTAAACATTATCACCTTGCCTTCAGTATGCTGAAGCAGTTTACATCAATAAGAGATAAGGAATTGGATTTATTCTCCATTATTATAGTCAAATAGGACCTGATTTGTGGGTACTTCATTGATGTGTGCTCAAGAACTTCAAATAATTTTTGAAGAAACAACACATTTTTATATCTGGGAACACCTATTCCTCAGCATAATCTGTGTTCTTGCCCTGTTCACATATGAACAGCTAAAGTCATTATCCAAGGTGACATTTGAGACAGGTTATATTCATGAGGCAGGTGAGTAGATACCAGGTTCAGCTATAACTTCAGTATCTTCTCAACTCAATATTGTTACACAGAGAAAACATCCATCCATTAGGGTTAACATTATTCTGGACCAAACCATTCATGTTTTCTTATGATGGCCCCTATTTTTCAAGGTTAAAAAGGACCTGAATTTGAACCAACTCTAAAAGCTGCACTAAAACAAGCCCACAAACAATTCCAATAAAATTAAAAAGCTTTAAGGAGTTAAGATTTAGTAGTGGAACATATTGCTAACTGGTAGCATTACAGTGTGTGATTATGAATTTTCACCTTGTTCTTGAGTATTAATCCTGTAAAAGACTTGACAATAAATGAGAATTTGACTTCTCTCAGTCCTTTCCTCTCCAAACTTTTAACTCAATTTGGTTTTGGTTTTTACTATTACTCAACTGCTATTTTTAATTGCAGACTATAGAAAACTAAGTAAAAAATATTCTCATATAAAACATAAGAGTGGGATTTTGTTTCCCAGTTTTCTACTTTGACATCTTTTTTAACCAAAAGAGCCTTTTAATAAAATTTTAATCCTCATAATTTTCCTCTAGCTCAATTAAACTTATTACATGAACTTCAGGTGTATTTTGCTTAGTTTCACACTAGGAAAATAAAAATTCTTATTGTTTCAAATTCTAGCCCAACTAACCTCCAAAATAATGTAGTTGTGGGCAGTGCAATTTCAAAAGAGCCAAGAACAAATAATAGAAGTCATTTTAGAAGACAATATAGAATAGTGATTATAAGACAGCACTGCCTCATCTAATCTTTATGGCACAGTGCCAGGCACATAGTAAGTATAATCATTTCCCTTTGGTAGCTTCTAACACCTCTTTCTAGCTTTGAACATATGCAAATGTTAATGTAAATCATTCCTTGTTCAAGCCTCTGTGATTCATTATTTAGTTGCTTAAAAATAACCCATAAATCATATAAGTAAAGGTTTCATTAATGCCACTAAAAAGTCATGTGAGTAAAGAGTTGTGCACCTAAAAGGACTACCAATGTCGGAATCACAATCACAGTACCATGACGGGAGAATGTGCAAAAAAACAAAAAGAAGTAAATATTTTAAGACCACTTCCAACTATGAAATTACTCTGGCAAACAAATCAAACTGGAAGGGATAGAAACATGATTTTCATAACATTATGAGGAGATTATAATCAGCTATGAGAAAATTATGCAAATACTAAACATATCAGATTAGTTGTTTGAAAATTCTAGCAGGGAAACTCGCACTTGAATATAGTTGGTTGCACAGATGTCCTCTTCTGCTTGGGAAATTTTCAGTATTGGAAGGAATACACATGGAAAGATGAGGAAGAACAGGGACCAGCTACAACAATAGAAATAACCTAAAGATCAGTGCAGTGACACAAACATGATGCATAGATTTCCCTCTTACCCACTTTGATTCTTGAAATCCTGTTTGAAACAATGTTTGTAGGCCACTCCCAGTTTGATGACTAAATATATGGTCCATAAGGACCATGAATAGAACTGGAAATCAACATTTAAGTATTCATATTTATTCTGAATAAAAACTTGTCTAATTTTGACCTTCATTTTCTGAAGGTGCCTATCAGTGACGCGCTGATAACCAAGATCCAGAAATGTAGGTCAAAATGAACTGTCAACCTCAAACTCTACAATGAGCTGTTGCAGTTAGACTGAACTTTTCCTCCCAAATTAGGAAAAAGGTACAAGGGACCACTCTGATATTCTTGAGATAGTGTTGCCTCCACTCTTTTTGGCTTTCTCTTCACTAGATAATTCAAGAAAGAAATCTGGAGCCAGCATTGTGACATAGCAGGTTAAGCTGCTGTCTGCAGTGCCGGCATCTCATATGGGTGCTGGTTGGAGTGCTGGCTGCTCCACTTCCAATCCAGCTACCTGCTAACGTACCTGGGAAAGCAGTGGAAGATGGCCCAAGTGCTTCGCCCCTGCACCCACATGGGAGACCCAGATGATGCTTCTGGCTCCTGGCTTAGGCCTGGCCCAGCCCTGGTCATGGCAGCCATTTGGGGAGTGAACCAGCAGATGGAAGATCTCGGTCTCTCCCTCTGTCTCTGTAATTCAACTTTCAAATAAAATAAATAAAAACCTTAAAAAAAAAAACAAAGCAGAGAGAGAAATTTGCAAGAAAATTCCTTGCAGAATCAGCTGGAATTTCAGGCAAATTCTAATCAGTTAGATGACTTCTTTCAATTTAACAGGCACTTATAAAGCAGCGTTATAGTGTTCAATCAGTATTGTGCTGGTGCTGTTGGATAAAATATGACTCATTATTTACTCTTGATTATTTCTTTTGTGGTAGGGAGAGTGTGTTGAGAGAACAAGACATATATCTGTAAAATAATATGAAAAGAATTTGACATAACTGTGCTCAAAGAACTAAATTTAATTAGATTGTTGATGGGTATAAATATAGTCTTCATGGAGGTAATAAATCTTGAGATGGGTTTCATAGGATGGGTAAGCTTTAGCTACACACAAAAAAGAGAAACAATATTCTTGGCAGCAAACAACATGAGTAAGGACCTGGAGGCGAAAATAGCATGGTGCATGCCCAGGACGATGAAATCTACAGCTGTAGCAGACATAATGTTGGGAAATAGAAAATATGACTTTGTTGATGTAAGCATTTAGATATTTTTTATTGGATGTATAGGTCTATGGATATATATTTATATATTCATGTATCATCTACATCTACATCTGCATACTCAAATATGTACTATTTGTTAATTTTATGACGTTTACACGTACAGTGTGATAATCTTGACATAGATTTGCCCATCTATTCATGGTTCACATGGGAAATCTTACTTTATTTATGAGGTAATCATTACCTTCTCTGCAAAGCAACTCCAAAGGATACATGGACAAGAAACTGAAATTGTGGTGAATTCATCCAAACTTTAAAAAATATATAAATATACATTATTTAATAAAAAACATGATGATGCTACATTTTATTTTGAATCTTGCTTTGTATTTTGTAAATTGTATTTTATGTGGAGTATGTAAAAATGAAAGCTTCTCTTTGCTTACTTTTCCTTACTGCTGTGTGTCAGAGCATACAAGTGTTTTTAAGGTCTGCATTCAGAAGACAGGTATGAAGTTTCACTGGTCAAACTTGAAGACCTTAAAAAAAATCGACTTAAAAAAAAACTTGAAGACCTTTTATCATCTGTATACTTAGAAATAAATGTAGTTTTAGGGTTCTTGGTTCTACATGCAAAATAAGAGGTTGTATGAAATAAAACCTAAGTTGTTGTATTCCAGACAGTGTATTTTGGGGATTATAGGGAAAACGGTCAGTAATATTAAAAAAAATAGTACCAAAGAATATGAAGTTAATAGGATGTACCTTATTTAACACACATTCATAATAACTTGTTACTGAAATTTCAAATAGCTCTGAATTTGCTAAACTTGGTCCTCAGCTTGGTCCTCTTGTCAAATTGACTAGATGTTCAGTCCAAATAACAAAGGAAGTCCAAAAATAAATACATAAAAAGACATTGAATTGAGTAGGTTTACTTAATCCAACTTTAAAATATACTATTAAATCAAGTTGGCGTTCACTGAGATATGCAAGCCCAAAAGAAATTAATTCTTCTATAATCAGTATGACTAAATAATTCACATTATTCTTTTCCCGCAGGAGACAGATGAGTAAGTCATGTGGTAACCATGGGAATTCAGCTATTCAGATTCATTTATTTTTCTTATTTTATTTAAGTACCAACATTTAATAGTTCTGATATGTTAGTCAAGTGTTATATTCAATAGTTTGTCAACAGTTGGACAAAATAAAATTGAAGATGCTATTACAATGGTGATTTTCTTTTCAATTCCTCTCATATTAAAATATATATACCTCAGATGCAAAGAAACATTAGTGACTTGTTTCATGTAACTTTAGAAGATTATTTTACTTTTCTTCCTTTCACATCAAAATATCTGTGACTCTGTGCACTTACTCCCCATGTAGGATCTCTGTCCTTAATGTGTTGTACTATGCGAATTAATGGTAAAACTACTGCTCAAACAGTACTTTATACTTTGTGTATCTGTGTGGGTGCAAACTGTTGAAATCTTTACTTAGTATATACTAAGATGATCTTCTGTATATAAAGATAACTGAAAGTGATTCTTGATGAAGAATGGGATGGGAGAGGGAGTGGGAGATGGGATGGTTGTGGGTGAGAGGGAGGTTATTGGGGGAAAAGCTGCTATAATCCAAAAGTTATACTTTGAAAATTTATATTTATTAAATAAAAGTTGAAAAATAAAAAAATAAAAGTGAATGTCGCTCCCCCTCTTCGTGGAGGAGCAACACAGGACCCTGCGCTGTTCTTTCTGTCTGCTCGGCCCTCCCCGGGTTTGCTGCTGGTTCTTCCCGGGTTGGCTACTATCCCTTCCACCTCCGTGGAAGGGCAGTTCCCCCTGGCCGCATTCCCCACTTCCGCAGGGGAGCGGCACACCGCCGGCCGGCTCTTCTCGGGGGCTGCACGGGTTCCCTTAGATGTTCCCCATAGATGTTCCCGGTGCATGCCGTCTCTCTCCTCCTTTATAGTCCTCCTCCGCCAATCCCAACTCGGCTGCCCACACGCCGAGCACGCTGCTCTCCAATCAGGAGCAAGTCCTACAGTTAATTGGTTGAACTGGAGGCAGCTGTGCGGAAGCTGTTTACTTCTCTCCCAGCGCCATATTGTGGGAGAGCAGATGCATAGAATAAATCTTAATTCCAGTAACAGTATAGTCCGAATTGCTCCCCACAAGTGAATATCTTAAAAGAACAAAAAAATCTGTGACTTTAGAAAAAATGTAATATTTATTATAATTTTGATTAATGTTTGCTTCAGGTGTTAATTCAGGATGATGGCCCAGAGAAATTGGACCCCAAATATTTTGGAGAGTTGCTTGCTGATCTAAGTCGTAAGAATACGGATCTGTATCACTGCTTGTTAGAACATTTGCAGAGAATTGGAGGAAGGTACTATAAGTATTATTCACCTTATTATGGCTATCAAGTATTTTACAATATTCTACTCTTTTTTTAAACTGACTATTTTTTTTAAGATTTATTTATGTATTTGAAAGGCAGAGTTACAGAGAGAGAGAGAGAGAATCTTCCATCCTCTGATTCATTTCCCAAATGGCCACAACAACTGGAGCTGTGCATATCCAAAGCCAGGAGCCAGAGTTTTTCCCAGGTTTCCTATGTGGGTGCAGGAACCCAAGCACTTGGGCCATCTTCCATTTCTTTCCCAGGTGCTTTATCAGGGAGCTGGATTGGAAGTGGAGCAGCCAGTACTCAAACTGGCACCCATATGGGATGCGGGTGCCATAGGCAGCAGCTTTACCTGCTACACCACAGTGCCAGCCCTGAACTGGCTTTTTTTAAGAGCAATTTTAGGTTCCTAGCAAAACTCTAGAACTTTTAATGGAGTAATAGGAAAATATATATGAGCATATCTGAGCAAATGTCTCATTTTAAGGGTTAATATAGTTTATGAACATCTAAGTTCACTTAAGTACTTTTATGATCAGTAAACAATTCTGTGTACCTTCTTTTATAATGTACTTTGATTGCAAAAGTAACCTCTTGGGTAAGGAGCTCAAAAAATGTATGGCAAGAGGAGAGTTATATCCAACAACAGTTAAGCCACCACTTGAGATGCCAGCATCCCCTATGGTAGTACTTGACTTCAAGTCCTGCCTCTGCTTCCAATTCAGCTCCCTGCTAAAACACACCCTGGAAACCATCAGGTGATGACTCAAGTACTTGGGTCCCTGCCACCTACATGGGAGACCTAGATAGAATTTCTGCCTCTTGGTTTTTGGCTTGACCTAGCCCTGGCTGCTGTTGTAGCCATTTTGGGGAGTATGCCAGCAGATGGAAGATCTCTCTCTTTCTTTCTCTTCCTATCACTCTGCCTTTCATATATATATGTATATATATATATGTATGAAACTCAAGACACTTCATGGCATAAGATATAAGGTATAGTCCCACTGTCAACACACTGTTTATACTGATGCATATTCAACATATGAAGGCCAAAGTTTTGAATGTATATTAATCTGTTGTATATTATCTAAAACCTTTCACATCAACTTTGTATATAATATTATATATAAAGTATATAAAATATAAAATAGCAAATATGTTATATAGCATAATGGTATATAATTATGTATTTAATTATGTACACATCAATAATCAATCAATAATTCATGTATAAATGAGAGAATATTATGTTATGAAATGGATTCTGTAGGACATATCCCAAAGTGGCCTACTAATATATGAGATCATTTATCAGGTAAAATCTAGGAAAACTCCACAAACACAGAAAAATCCAGAAGATAGAGCAAAGATTGAGAGAATTGTTCTATAATTTTCACTAAATAGATTCTTTTACTTCTTAGTTTTTAATATGCAAGTTTATATAAATTTATATAAATTATAGAACACCATATGGATTTATACTGTTTTATATACATTTTCACTCAAAAATATATAGCATACACTTTTCCATGGCAATAATATATTTAGTGCCTGCAGTAAATTATCTCTTTAACCTACTGTCTATCCCATTTCTCTCCATTTATTGGTTTTCTTTCTCTTGATTTTTGTTACTTTCATACTCATGACTGCATTCTATCATCATCACCATCAATTGCTTTGCCTCCCTATCTAACTGTTCCCCCTTGTCACAAAATTCCAATTCTGTGTCAACTGGCTTTCTGCCTTACTTACTGTCTCTGTCTACTACCACATCCTCCATTCTATATTCATTATCCCTAGAACTAGGAGAGTTCCATGAGAGATGTTTTATTTGCCTTTGTATTCGTAGTGCTTAGTTTGGTGACTTGTTTAGTGTGGTGCTCAGTAAATATTTGCAGAATATGTCTTCTTCTATACCCATGCAGTTGATCACTGTTAGAGAAAAGCACAGCTTTTTTGGTAGCATTATAAATGTAGGATTTCCATCTTTTTTCTTGAGAAAGGCCTTCCTGATTTTTTAAAAAAGTTGTTGGGAGGGGGGAGAGAGGGAGGCAGGAAAACAGAGAGGGAGCTAGGGCTCATCTGCTGAGTCACTCCCCAAATGCTCACAACAGCTGGGCTGGGCCAGACCAAAACCAGGAGCTAGGAACTCATTCCACATCTCCTATGAGGATGATAGGGATTCAACAAACTGAAACATCATCTGCTCCCTCCCAGAGTACGCATTAACATGAAGCTTGATTCAGGGGCTGGATCCAGGGATTAAACCCAGACACTCTGATATGGAATACAGGCATTGAAATCAGCAACCTAAACACTAGGCCAAACCCTCACCCTCATTTTATCATTTTATCCTCACTGGTTTATCCTTTTCAGTGGCTTCTCCCACTACTGATTATTCAAGCAGCCATTTCACACATTCATTTCTTTGCACAACTTTCCTATCTTACAATTTTTTTATTTTTTTATTTTTTATTTTTATTTTTTTGACAGGCAGAGTGGACAGTGAGAGAGACAGAGAGAAAGGTCTTCCTTTACCGTTGGTTCACCCTCCAATGGCCGCCGCGGCCGGTGCACTACGGCCGGCGCACCGTGCTGATCCAATGGCAGGAGCCAGGTACTTATCCTGGTCTCCCATGGGGTGTCCTAACACTCTGTAGTAAATTGTTTATTGAGTGTCCACTATGTGCCAAGAACTATGTTATGTTCTTATTGATAACCCTACAAAATTTCAGGTGGAGATCCACTGAGAGTAAGTTATTAAATTTAGGTCACATAGCTTCTAAGTGCTTGAGATAAATTCAAACATTTTTCAATACTGTTTTACCTATAAACTGTGACTGATTTTAAACTATAGTCTTTTGTAGGTCTTCAGTTTGGTCTAGGAGTTCCTTTTCTGGGCATTAATAATGCCCTCTGAATATTTCTATCTAAGTATCACATTTTATTGATTTATTTATATATTTTTAAAGATTTATTTATTTATTTATTTATTTTAAAGAGTTACACAGAGAGAAAAGAGGCAGAGAGAGAGAGGGGCCTTTCATCCTAGGGTTCACTCACTCCCCAGTTGGCCGCAATGGCCAGAGCTGCACCAATCCAAAGCCAGGAGCCAAAGAGCTTCTCTGGGGTCTGCTATGCGGGTGCAGGGGCCCAAGGACTTTGGCCATCTTGTACTGCTTTCCCAGGCCAAAGCAGAGAGCTGGATTGGAAGTGGAGCAGCCAGGTCTCAAACCAGCGCCCATATGGGATGCCGGCACTGCAGGCCAGGGCGTTAACTCACGTTGCCACAGCACCGGCCCCCACCTATTGCATTTTAAACTTAAGTTGTATATACAGACATAGTCTTTAGTATTCTGATTCTAGATTCAGAATTTATATACTGGGTTCATGTATCAGTTTTTGTTAAGTACTAGAAGTCTAACATTAGGCAACTTGTTTAACTTCTCTGTCCCTCAATTTCTTCATCTGTAAAGTAGGGATTATAGTAATATTTATCCCCTATATTTGTTATAAGCAATAAGAATTAGACTTTTACTTATAAGCAGTGTCAGGATCATGTAAGAACTTGGAAATAGAACTACAGAAATCAGAACTTCACGGGTTAGGCTCAGCAATGGGCCTAATGTTTGGAACCATTAACCTCAGGTTATGGAAATGAAAAAACCTGAGTCAAGGACTCACAGTTTGAACTTGTTTTCCCTGGGCAAATTACCTGTTCTCTCAGTAGGAGTACTACATGTGTAATATCAGGCAGCTTGAGATATTATAGATAAATTGAGGGAATTATCAATTATTTTAATCATTAAATTTGAAAAAGGACAGGATTTAGACTGATTTTACATTGTTCAAATCTTGCCTTGGAACAATTGCATTTGTAGAAAGTGCAAGGTAAGGCAGTATTGGGGCAGGCACTCTGGTGCAGCAGGTTAGAGCCCTGGACTGCAGCACCAGCGTTCCATACGGCCACCCGTTCTAGTCCCAGCAGTTCCACTTCCAATCCAGCTCCATGTTAATGCGCCTGGGAAAGCAGCAGAGGATGGCTAAGTCCTTAGGCTGCTGCACCCATGTGGGGGACCAGGAAGAAGCTCCTGGCTCAGCTCCAGCCAGTGCAGCCATTTGGGGAGTGAACCAGCAGATGGAAGACCTCTCTCTATCTCTACCTCTCTCTACCTCTGTCTTTCAAAAAAATAAAATAAAATAAAAATCTTTGAAAAAAAAGACAGTATACATATTTTGCATTACCCAGTATGAGTTCAGGTTACATAGCCTTGGCAAAATAACTATTCAATGAAATTAAAATATATTCTGCATTTATAGTTTTGTATTAATTGGAAGTAAAGAAACTGAGCAAGGAGAGTTAAATTATTTCATAATGATCTTCCTCAAGGCTTCAAAATAACTTCCTCTCATTGAGGGGTTTTAATAAAACATATAGGTGACCTAAATGTATAATTAAGCACTGAAGATCCTTGACTTTGACTCCTAGAATAGCTAAAATCATCAAAAGATAAATTGAAAACTTCTGTCTCCACATTAGTAAACACTTCACAATGACTAAGGTCTCATGAAATTTTGGTGCTAAAGAGTTTGTCAAAAGGCTGTCAGTTTTTCTTCTTACTTTTCTTACTCCTTTTTTCTTCATTCCATTCCTTTTTCTATAAGGTAAGACGGTATATACCGAGTGTTACTCTCTTTCTTTTTATGCCCAGTGAAATTCTAGTCACCCTCCCCACTGCTAAATCCACACTAACCTTTTCACCTTTCTGATGTACTGTTTTTGTTTCCTTTTCCCTCTCTCCTTCCTCCCTCCACCTTTTGCATCATTTTTCTTCTCTGTCCAAAATGCACTTCAGAATATAGGGCTTCAGGATAAGAATTAAGGAATATTATCTCATTAAATCATTCTGCTTGCCTTTTAAAACTCCAATATTAAGTGCCATTGATTGGTTCTTGTTCTGTTTGTCTTGTCTTGTTTATAGAAAGATGTGACTAGGGACACTTGGTTAGCATTGGAATTGGAAGAATTACTATTTTTTAAGATTTATTTATTTATTTGAAAGGTGGAGTTACGGAGTGGGGGGCAGAGAGAGAGAGAGAGAGACAGACAGACAGACAGACTTTCATCTGCTGGTTCACGCCCCAAATGGCCGCAAAGGCCAGGGCTGGGTCAAGAGCCAGGAGCTTCTTCTGGGCCTCCCGCATGGTTGCAGGAGCCTAAGCACTTGGGCCATCGTCTACTGCTTTCCCAGGTGTATTAGCAGGGAGCTTGATCAGAAGTAGAGCAGCTGGGACTCGAACCAGCACCCATATAGGATGCCAGCACTGCAGGCAGTTGCTTTACCCACTATGCCACAGCTCCAGCCCCAGAATTACTATCATTTTAAACACAAAAAGTCTATTAATACTACCACAATTCCAGTTAACAGTAATTCAAGGCAACTAAAACTGCATTGTGATTCACGTCTTTAAGTTCCTTTAATTTTGAATATATACATGCAGTTAACTTTAATACAACATATATACTAGAAGTTATTTCAGTTTTTGCTAGAGCCTTCCCACAATTTCTATTTTAAGCAACACAGGAAATACCAAATACATGTATGCAGACAATTGCACATATGTAGTCATGCCTTAGGAAATGAAATCTTCAGATATTTTTCCACCTTAGCTTTTGCATTTTTATAAATGTATACAAGTTTTGCACAGTGAGTGACTCCCTTATGTCTGTAAGCAATGTATTACTCTTAAGCAATTATTTAAAAGGTAAAGATAGGCACTAACATGCTAACACTATCTTATTTTAAAATATTCTGACTTGCTGTCAGAACATGTGTACTTGTGTTTTTGTTTGAGAAGTGTGTTCAGCATATGTATTTTGGGCCAAATTCTTCCCCCATGTGCAGAGGGAGCAAGTAGGCAAATATAGAGACTGGCATGTTGCCCATAACAACACTAGAACTGGATCCATTCCAATTTTCACTATTTCTAGGGGAGAAAGTGTCAGTCAGGTGTACCACTTACTGTGTACAGAACTTACTGTTCTGCAGCTCTGCTTATCTAACATGGCTCCGCAAAGGGTTTTTCAATCTCCATGGTTGTACTCTCCTTTTTATGCTGAGAATTCTATTATCTTGCTGGAATTTTTATTTTTTTGCTTAGAGGTTTGTTCTTATGTAAAGATTCAAATGCCTTTCAAGCCTCATCACTGCTACATATATTCTTATATAGACTGAATATGTTACTCAGTCTTCCAGGTTTTTATTTTGATAAAGGGTATGAAGAACTTGAACTAGAATCAGCACTGAAAAGGAGCAATACAAGAAGTAGAAAAGATAGAAATATATAGAAAAAACTATCATTATTATTTGTTTACCCAGGTAGCATTTATTGCCAAGCATGAAGGACTTCTACATCTAGCCACAAATGGACTGGTGCAAATGCATAGCACTAATCAATTTTGCTTATTCTATTGTTTTATCATTTAGATGTTCATTTTAAATAGATCCAGGGAAATTAGTTTAGTCAAACTAGCCAAAAATCCTATTTTAGTTACAAATATTTGATTGCAAATTGAATCAGTGGTATTATGACATATCAAAATTAATATAAAATTAATAGAACACTAGTATTTATATATGACCAAGGAAGACATTTCCTAAGTTTGTCTGTCTTTTCATTCTTGCAGCAAGCAGGACATTGAATCTACAGATGAGGTATGTGCGAAAATAGTCGAAAATCAAATATATAGATGACAAAGTAGATTCTGATATTTGCACTAATAATATTATTTTAGTTGGTGCTTTATTACTAGAAACACAGTTTAGAGAAAGAAATAATGATCAATTTACTTTTAAAATTATATATCACTTACATCTTTGAAATGGCTATAAAAGTGGCAAAAATTCACAAAACAGTTTTATCAGCTGTTATTCTATGATTTAATTTTTCTTTGTTTTCTGGAACATTTAAAATTTGACTAACCAGAGTCCACATTATAGAAAAATGGAAATCTACATAATTAAGTAAATATGATTCAAATCATTTATGTGTTGTGCCAGTCAGCAACTTGAAATAAAAATTTTCAAGTATTTCAAATATAAATTCTAGTACATATGCACATTTTGTTAATAATTGTTTTAATGGAACATGTAATCAAATAGAGAAAGAACGTATTTCAATGCAGTAAAAAGCACAATTACATCTTTGGTGCTAATTTTTATCTTTATTTCCAGTGTATTGGTATACTGTATTAATTATAGTTCAGTAAGTCCTAAATTGCCTTTTAAGAAGCACTTCAATTCAGCTTCTCACTTAAAATTAGTCCAAGCTTCTCAGTGTTGCTGTGGCAACATTATAATCTGTCAAAAGTCACCAAAGCTCTGTGTAAATCTTCAATAAGCCATGTAACTTCTTTATTTCCCAACATTTTCATTATTTAAAAAGCAGCCTCTAAGATGTATCTATCACCCAACAAAATTCCTATTGTCAAAAGATATACTGAATAAAATATTTAAAAGAATTTAATAAACCATCTTGTTTTGAAATGATTGAAAAATAAAAATAGAACATTTAATGGTTACCCAAAACTTTTCACTGAAATACTTGGAATTCAGGGTTCTTTCCATGATGTATATAATATAATTGTTATTTAAAAATTAAAAAACTAAAAAATGTAGACCTGGTGTTCATAGAAACTATTCTACATGAAGTGAATTAATCTTTTAAAATTCCTAAAAATATCTTGTTACACAAAAGTGTGTGGACTGCTGATCCTAAGACTAAAATATCAGCATGTTCAATTAATAAGCCTCTCTTTTCTTACAGTCAGAAGATATTGAGTCGTTGATTCCTAAAGGATTGTCAGAATTTACAAAACAACAAATTCGCTATATTCTTCAGGTAAGATGGCGTCAGGAATGGGTTGTGAGATAAACATTAACAACTGCTCCCTAGTATGACTCCTTTAATTAAGAACAAACCTCCCCCACCAAAAAAAGCATCCTGTTTCATTAGAATTGATGAAATCTTTACTTAATATATACTAAATCGATCTTCTGTATGTAAAGATAATTGAAAATTAATCTCGATGTGAATGGAATGGGAGAGGGAGCAGGAGATGGGAGGGGTGCTGGTGGGAGAGAAGTTATGAGGGGGGAAGCCATTGTAATCCATAAACTGTACTTTGGAAATTTTTATTTACTAAATAAAAGTTTAAAAAAAAGAATTGATTATACTTTGTTAGACAAGGAGTCATTAGAGTTTAGTCAGACCATAGAAGACTCCTGTTGAATGACTAACATTCAAGATAGCATTCTAGAACGATTAACCTCCACTGTGGAACGTCCTGATTCACTCCTCAATGGTTTAGTACAATCTGACTAACTCATAGTCATTGCACGCCCTCTTCTCCATCTATTCTCCACTCCATGCCACCACTAGATTGAGAGGGAAAAGAGAGTGCCTTTTCTCCAGTAGAAGCTGGAGATCACCAGGGCAGTAAATTCCTCTATGATGAGGTGAGATAATGGAGCAAGACAGATGCTAAAGATGAAAACTATTACAGGTATTGGGGCTGGTGTACAGCAGGTTAAGCCAGTCCTGCAATGCCGGCATCCCATATCAAAGCACCAGTTGGAGTCAGTCCCAGCTTTTTTGCTTCCAATCCAGCTCCTTGCTAGTGTGACTAGGAAGGCAGCCAAAAATGACCCAAGTACTTGGGCCCCTGCCACCCACATGGGACACCCAGATGGAGTTCCAGGCTCCTGGCTTCTGGTGGGGTTGCAGTCATTTAGAAAGTAAAGCAGCAGATGGAAGATTTGCAAGAAAGTATTCTAAAGACAATCTAGTTTTGTGTGCTGAGGTCAATTTCTAAGTGTGATATTTGGTTTGATCATATTGATTGTGGTGTCATATTTGTAAAACTTAAATGGAATATTATTTTTAGAGGTACAGAGTCTGTATTATAAAGAGGTGATGGTGTGCTGGAACACATGTGCTCTTTAGAACCTGAATCTGGGATACATCTTTAATATTATTCCTGGTGGTGATATACATGCAAAGTGCATTTTAGGCTTATTTTTTTTTTGGAAAACTCTAAGAATTTTGGCATCTAAGTTCATGAGAGATGTTGATGTATTGTTTTCTTTTTTAATTCTCTTTGGTATTTATAACAGGATAACTCTACCCTCATAAAATGCTTTGGGGAGTGTTTATTCCTTTTCTGTTTTCTGGAAGAGACTATAGATTTGACATTAATTCTTCTTTAGATATTTGATAGAATTCCCCAGTGAAAATATGAGCCTGTAGATTTGTTTTATTTGAATTTTCAAAAATTCTAAATTCAACTCTTCAATAGTTAAAGAATCATTCAAATTGTTTTTTGTTTTGGGTGATTTGTGATAACTTATTTTTTGTTTGTTTTTACTTAAAAGCAAGATTTATTAGAGTCAGAGACCTCCAGCCAGAGTGGCAAGGAGGGGGGCTTCCAAGAGAGGAAAAAACCCTGAAGGGGTCCATGGTACTGGGGTTTTTAAGCACAGTTTCGGGGAAGAAAAAACTTATCAGCTTGGCATTCAGTTACAAGGTAGGGAAAAACCCATCAAAAGATATGATTTGCAATCCTTTTTCCTGTCTGGCTTGCTCATCATAGAACAAAGAGCCATCAGAAGGGTAGGGTACCTAATTTACTTTACGATAAACTGGGAGCTCAGAAGGAATCACCACTCCCTTGCTATTCTCATAAGATTGGAAGCTTTCAAGGAGTAGGCAGACAGTTTTAATCTTGCTGAAGAAAGTCCTTGGGGGAAAGCAAGCACTCTGCACTGTAAATTTCCACTGGGACCACCCTGACTGCCTGTTAACCCATCTGACACCTCACATCCCCCCCCACCCCCGCCACCGCATAAGAATGGACCCTAACTTCTGTTAGGGGAACTGGGCGATGACTGCTCTGGCTGCTTCATGCTAAAAGGGGTGTTGTTGTAAACAGCAGTCAAGACAGGGTTCCAGCAGGAGGTGGCTTCTCAGCAGGAGGTGGCTTCGTGAGGGGGACACAGTGCCAGTTTGCAGAAACTGCTTCCATCCGAGGTTTCATGTGCATGGCCACCTAGAATTTCACTGTTTCAAGTCGGAAGAAAATGAATATTAATAACCAGTTTAAACTCCCAGGTTCTAAAACAAAGGACAGAATCATTATTAGAGGACCTAAGAAAGGAGCTATCTAAACTATGAGCAGGTTTTCCCATTGAGAGGCAAACAGAAACTGACAGAAGGGGTCTGATAATAATCAGGTGGGTTTTAAGGCCTGGCCAGGTATGAGGCCCAGACCTATCTATCTCTTCACATGAGGTACTGGAAGAGACATCATAAAAAAAAAAAAAAAAAGTGTGAACCTCCTTAGGGAAGGGTGCACCCTGTTGATTTCCATTACCTAGCTGGTCTGGGAAGAAAGCTGGCCTGAATAGAAGTTTACAGTTCCGCCTGCAATGTTGCTGACCTTGTTTGGCCATCCCCTCAACAGTGGTGGTTACTTTGAAAGCTAGACCGAGTGAAGGGCTTTTTCAGCGTAGAGTCAACAGGGGGTCTGTGGCTCTGACAGAGGAGTCGCTCAGCCCCTAGGGCAGTTCTTCTTCCAGTGACCCAGCTCTTGGCCAGCAGAGCTGCCAGGGCTCTTCAAAAGCTGACTTCCATGTCCATCTGAAGCCCTGGCTTTCCACATTGAAACCCAATGCCATTTGCAGTGGACTGGCCTGATATGTCTCCTTAATGGCAGATCACTGTGTAAGGCATCCATTAATTGCCCTGCCAACTATCTTTACATTGTGACTGCTGCCTAGCTTGCTCCTCTTCCTCCTGGTTTCTGTTAAAGCAGACCAGAGGAAACCTTTCAGAGGATGCAAGAGGGTGCTCAGTCCCATCTCTAATCTTTGGTGGCCTAAACTAGAAATCTATAGTTGTAGCCATGTTCTGATAGTGGTTTTTCTGTGAGGGAGACAGTGCCCATGAGGAAAGCTGTGTCCTCACTTTAACATCAAACATGCAGACAACCTTATGCAACCTGTCTATAAATTTTGAAGTTATTAGTAAAACTTTCTCTTCCTTCATTTGGATTAAAAGGGAAGGGTTTGCCTGTTTACTGTGCCTAAGGCAAAGTAAATCTAGCTGTGAAGTCACAATTTAAGTTCTCATTTTGGCTATGTTATTATTACAGAAAAATGTTAGCCATTCCTTTTATAAGGTCTAAAGTTCAACCTGTACATCCTGGAGAGGCCTTCAGAACAATATCAGTTTGCCATCTTGAATAGAGAAATGAAGGAACAAGTCATTTTTCCCAGATCGCTTACTGTCAATAACTTAATATCAATGAAAACTTAGCAAACAATTTTAACTGTTAAATAACAACTATGAAAACATTTGCCAAAAGGTCCAATGTCTTCCATTAATTTCAAGACAAGAGTACATGTATTTGGAAACATTGCTTAAATATCTAACACAAGTGTGACTGGTTTGACCAGCAAACCTAAGTACAGACATATAAATGACTTAAACATTTTTAGTTTCTTTCCACCAACAAATTTAAAACATCTGGTACAGAAATTTAGGTCACATGAACAAAAAACATATCTTCGATTAATTTAGCAGTTTAAATTTATGAGCAATCTTTTATCTATAATCCAGTTAAAACAGAGCTTTTAATAAATACATGTAACATGACATCCTAGTTAGAATAAAGCCGTTTCAGTAATAGCTTCTTAATATCATTAGCTGTTTTTTTTAAATTATCATCAATCAATTAGAATTATTTCCTGCTTTTAGTAACCTGAATTAACCATACTCTTTCTCAGTTGGAACCTGTAGTCCATTATTGACTTTATTTGCTTACATAACTGCCCCAAATTATTGGATACAATAGAAGTCAGGGAAAAGGAGTCCTTTGAAACCTAAAAGAGGAAACATTTAAACACAAAAACAACAATGTTTTTACTTCCATGAACAATAAATCTAATTGTTAGTGTTTGGTGGATACAAAACTGTGGATGACAAAAATTCAAATAGCCATGTTTAAAATTATAAACTCATTAACCAACAAGAAAAGGGACTTGCTTATTCCACACATTATTTCTTGAAAGCACCTGTAGGATTTTGTAAAACATTTATCCTTTTTAGGCTTTTGGGCCTTTCTCATTAACAATCATGCCTGATGACACAATGAGATCATTAGACTTTTGTAACTTTTGGATATTTGTATCAGTAGAATTTTATGTTATCATAATTTAAATTTAGCACCACTTCACATCTTGACGGTACCTCTAATATAATCCAAATAGCCTGATTAGTTGGTGTCTCTACAAGATGAGAGATATATCCTTTGACATTTCCAAGGGCCCAACTGGAAATATCAAAGTCCAAAGAATTTGGAATATCTCGTTGAAATAGGATCCCTTAGCATCATGACATAATATAGACCCAATTTGATCATTGTTACACAAAGTGATTACTCAAATAATTTAGAATCAGCATACACTTAAACAAGCCAGAACTCTTAAAACTCATCTGTTTTTAAACAATCAGAACTTAACAGAGACATTAAGAGAACACAGGGGCTGGCGCTGTGGCACAGCGGATTAATGCCCTGGCCTGAAGCGCTGGCATCCCATATGGGTGCCAGTTTTAGTCCTGGCTGCTTCTCTTCCCATCCAACTCTCTGCTATTGCCTGGGATAGCAGTAGAAGATGGCCTAAGTCCTTGAGCCCCTGCACCCACGTGGGAGACCCAAAAGAGACTCCTGGCTCCTGGCTTCCGATCTGTGCAGCTCCAGCCATTGCAGTCATCTGGGAAGTGAACCAGTGGATGCAAGACCTCTCTCTGTCTCTGCCTCTCTCTGTAACTCTGTCTTTATACTCAAACAGTATATTTCACTTTGTGTTTCTATGGGGGTGCAAACGATTGAAATCTTTACTTAATGTACACTAAACTGATCTTCTGTAAAAAAAAAAAAAAAAGAAATTATCAATTCCCAACTTGACTCTCACTGGGATTAAACATGACAATAGGTCTGATCTGATTTCATCATCATTTAAAAAAATCATCTATTATTTTTCACTTTATGTTTCTGTGTGGGAGCAAACTGTTGAAATCCTTACTTAAGGTATACTAAGCTGATCTTCTGTATATTAAGATAATCGAAAATGAATCTTGATGTGAATGGAAGGGGAGAGGGAGTGGGAAAGGGGAGGGTTGTGGGTGGGAGGGACGGTATGGGGGGGGAAGCCATTGTAACCCATGAGTCGTACTTTGGAAATTTATATTCATTAAATAAAAGATAAAAAAAAATAAGAGAGAATACAATAGATTACTTCAACAAAACAAAAAATCTGTCTCTTTGGTCATCCCTAGAATTGGAAATAAAACATTAAATGTCAGAGTTAGCACATGGAATCATCCCATAACTTGGAATAGTTTTAACAGAATCAGAACTAAGGAAGAGAAAATAGCTTACTGGAGCTGACTAGAAAATTGACAGAGTCACCAATTAAACAAAAACTATTAAAAGGAGATGCTGCAATTTTTTAAAGATTTTTTAGACTATTTCAAAATATTTACTAAAATATATGCACTGCAAAAACTTCATTGCTTTAACAGGATCAGGTTCTAATTCTATGTAAAAATTTCTAAATTAAAATATTTTCTAAATAAGATAACACATCAAATTTCAACCTTAGTTACTTTGAAGTAATGTTGAACTATTTTCATGTGGACAATTTATGGAGACATGATAGCAAACCGAAATAGTTTTCCCATAGAATATAAGGTGCTAAGAGTACGAAAGTTTACATTTAGACACATTTATCTCATTTGCCTTTATACAATTTATCTTTAGCGATTACACCTACATGACTGAAGATGCTGATGTTATATCATACCTTTATCTGAATTAAGATAAAAATTGCATGGAATTATACTCCTTTTTATAAAACTCTAGCTATACATCAGTGACATTAAACCAGAGATTGTAAAATCCACCTTAGGGGGGCTATAACAAGCACTGATTACCCATTGCTATTTCATCAGAAACCTGTTAAACCAGGCTGTAAAACAAGTTCCGCAAGTTACAAAACAATACTTTTAAAGGCAGTGATCTTCCTAGATTTGAAAGAGAGAAATTCCTTTAAACCCAATGTCCAGTTACAGTTTAACCAATTCTCATGCATGAGACTGTTATTTACCAAAGACATCTTTTTAGATTCTAATGGAATTTGAGTCTAGAGCAAGTGATGCCCAGTCACCAGTTAGCTGCTTCAGACTGCCTCTGTAACAAAAGTTTCGGCAGCTGCCATAGGGTCCCAGGGGTGACTGTGGGCTAGGGGCCTATGTGCCAGGGACAAGTGGTGCACTGGAGATTGTTCACCACTATGTTAGGTTTAATGAGAGAGGACATCAATCAGAACAGATGGGCACCCCTCCAGAGATTCTTAAAGTGAATCTGATAGGAGGCAGAATGAAGCACAACAACCTACAAGAGAGTTCCTGTAAGAGCCCACAAAGAGGCAGAGTAGAGGGAGAAAAACTGGAGGCCCTGCAAAGCTGAGGTTATTGGGCCTATAACAAGCACTGATTACCCGTTGCTATTTCATCAGAGGCTATTCTTGCCTAGAACCCCCCCACCCTGGGAAAATTACAACAAAATTTCCCCGGGGGCAATGGTCACTTGATAAAAACTCTCCTCCACTGGGGATTAAAGGCCTCAGCAATAGTCAGATGTGATAACAGAAGGACCATGGTGGCTCACTACACCCCAGGAACCTGTGACACTCTGGAAAAAAAATTTAATGCATATTGGAGCACATGCAGGGAAATAGAGGCAAGAGGCCAGTTAGGAGGCAGAGTTCTGATTCAGGGAGTCAGAGTAGAGGGGCTGACACTTTTCACAACTCACTTAAGCTAACTTCCCATCCTCTAGCTTGTAACCAGGCTAGGTGGTAGTGCAGAAAAAGATGAGGCATTTTTTGTTAAGCTCAGGGGTCAAAGAAAAATCTCAAAGTGGATGGTTTGCCTCCTGGCTGGAATGAAAAGATAAAAATGGAAGCATACTTCAGATCTTATCTCTCCTGAGTTTGAAACATTTTTCAAAACTCTCTCGTTGCCTGTGGTGTCCGGACGTGCACTGAAGTCCACAGGGAAGGGAGGAAGGTAAGGGTGAGATTAGCACATATCTCCCATTCTTGCTCAGCCTTCCAGACCTGTAGTCTAGGGTGTATATATTTTTCAGAATAATGCAAGCAGGGAATGATCAGTTCCCTTACTGGTGGTGTGCTAGACTGGGCCTCTGCCTGGTCAAATATGTACTGTCACTTTGTAATTATAAATAAAAAAATTGGTCTATATATGCCTCTTAACGTTTAGTCTTATCTAATAGGCCTGATTTCAACAATGAGCCTTCATGGCGAGAGACTTAGCAAACAAAGGTGTTTTGAGCTAGAGTTTGGAGAGAAAGTGCCAGTCCTGGTTAGCATCTAGGTTGGTAACTAGGCAGGTGAAGAAACAAAGAAGCAGAGTGGGGGAATAAAAATTCTCTCACAGGAAGTGACGCAAAAGAGAGGACTTGAGAAGAAAGATAGGGGATACCAGAGACATTCTGAGACAAGTTCAGGCCATGTGGGGCCTGCATCTAATCGGAGTCTAAACCAAAAAGTTAACTGTCTGTAAATGGGATAATCAAACTTTACCCCAGAGCTAACGAATGAAATATCTAGGAAATATCCACTAATGGAACCAAATTGAGTTTGAGGAGACCTGGCAAGGTACAGAAAGCATTATTTAGAGGAGCACAGAAAGACCTAGATGTTGTCAGTTTCTGGGGTAAAGGAAAAATTCATTGAGGCAATGGAGCCAGAGCCCATGGCCTCTCTCCAAGCTGCGCCCAGTCTCACGGACAAATTAACCTCTGAAGAAGGAAAAACAGAATGCAGTTTTCGACCAACACCCTAACAGGCTGTCAGGGTCTGGTGTCTGGTCAGGGAGTACTTGAAAAATGCCAGAGAGTGGCCATGGCCTGAACTTCGAGGTTGCTCCAAGCCCTTCTCCCAGTCCCATGTGTCATGCCAATCTTGGCAAAAGGAAGCTGAGCTGGACCAGTCAACATTCCCAGAGCTGAGAAGTATGAAGAGTGGAGCCACAGGCTTTACAGCGTGTGAGGACTCCAAAAGGGCAGGGGACTGGCTCCCTGCTGGAAAGTGTATTTCTCGGTCCAACACCATTCTGGCAGTGGAACTCTGGTACTTGGCCAGGTGACCTTCAGTTGTCTCAAAGCTTTCTTCCAGTCCCATGTGAAGGGCCAGTCCATGCAAGAGGGAGGGGGAGGTGTTTCACAGCCCCACACCCACATGGGATTGTCAGGGAATGGGGTCTGGCCAAGAGATTTTCAGAGCACATCGGGAAGTGCCCTGGCCAGAGTCCTTCAGTCATCTCAAGGCCTTTTCCCAGTTCTTTCAGGAACAGTCAATCCAGACCAAAGAGAAGGGTTAGAATAGTCTCAGCTCCAGGGGATTGCGCTGGCTTTAATCAGCAAGCCTAGCCCCTGAGTCTTAAGATGGTCAGCTGTGCTAATTTCTTTTAAATGGCTGATAGAGACCCGGTGTTTTTGAAAGAATAAGAATTGCTATGGAGGAGAGTGAAATTCTCAAAAAAAAAAAAAAAAAAAAAAGCAAGAGCCATCCACATGCTCACCAGTACAGTGGGATGATCTGATGCTGGCTGGAGTCAAACTCCAGTGGGATCTGCATCACATTGGAGTTGCTGTCTGAGTCATGACACAAAAATGTTATGGGTAAAATGGCGGCAGAGAAAAAATATTAGTATCTCAGTTCTTTGTCTCACATGGAAGAAGAATTTCCAAACGGACAAGCAGAGAGATTTAAAAGCAAGATATATTAGAGTCAGAGACCTTCAGCCAGAGTAGCAGGGAGGGAGGCTTCCAAAGAGGAAAAAAAAAATAAAACTTAAGTTTTTCCAAGAAGTAGTCCATTTCATTTAAATTAGGAAATTTTGCCACTCTATTATTTGGTGCATAAACACCTAAGAATGCTATGTCTTCTTGGTATATTGACCCTTTTTTCATTGTTATATCTCTCTGCCCTTGGTAATTTTCTTTGTTCTGAATTGGATTTTATCTAATGTCAACATAGCCACTCCCACTTTCTTTTTTGTTGTTGTTAAATAATAAAAATATAAATTTATTTTAGAATAAGTTTCCTAAAATTCTAAAACTTTAGTATTTGGAAATTTGGGGAAAATACTTAACACATTGCACAAGATGATAAAAAAGTACTTTATGTTTGTGCTGAAGCACAAGGATCAAAAGCAGGGCAGCCATGACTTGAACTGGCACTCTTATAGTATGCCAGCATTATAGGAAGAACTTAACCCACTGTGCTATGATACCAGCCCCTGAAAAGAGTTTCTTACATATAACACATAGTTGGAACACTTTTTTGAAAAAAAATTACTTAATTTTTTATTTGAAAGGCAGAGAAGAAGTCTTCCATCCACTGTTCACCCCCCAATGGCTGCAGTGGGGACTAGGAGTGGGGCTGACCCAGGTGGAATCCAGGAACCAGGAACTCCATGGAGTTCACCAACCTAGTACACCAACCTAGTGAATTGTGTTGGGTTGCCTCCGTAACAGCCTGTCAAGGGGTGAAGTCTAGGCTCACCCCTTGACCTTTGATGGCTAGCAGGGGAGTAGCTTTGCAGTATTTTTGTGGTGTTTGGCTGGAGTACAGTGATTATTGTCTAAAAATGTTGCCTTGCTAGGCTATTTCTGTCATAGCCCTCTAGCTAGAGAAAAAAAAGCTTCCCTTGTGACTTTTGTTATCTGGATCCATTGGTGTATCTAGAATACCAGTTTCCCCAAAACCAGTCTGTGATATACAAAGCAAAAAGAAAATCCAGGAACTTACTCTGCTTCGTTTCTCAGATGGCAATATTTCTAACAAGCTTTTTTCATTTTTTTCCATTTTTTCACCATTATAAGCTTTTTAGTTTTGTTGTTGTCGTTGTTTTTACATACTTTCTGGGGGTTTTAGTTTTACTCAACAGGAGGACTATGGACAAATGTTTCTACTGCATCGTTCTAGAAGCTGAAGTTGCCTATTTTCTAAACAAGTCTTATTTGAAGAAATGAGAATAATCTTGTGAAAGGGTAGTCTCCTTCTCATAATTTCCACTCTTTTAAGCAAAGAATAAGAGTAAAACGGAATTTGTTGCTAGAATTCTTCCTTGAGAGAAAGGTGATATTTTGTCACCAAAAAAATACCTCATTTTTTTTACCTGTGATCTCGTCAAGAATATTGCTTCAGAATATTATTGAAAAAATAAACTGTATTACCATTCTAATATTGCCGTCTCAAAGAAAAAATTATTAATAAAGCTGCTGATGAGAAGAGAAAAATAAGATTATATTCATTAACATCATCTAATTTCAAATGTTAATAAAAATAGACTACCAATCTTGTTCTTCCTCCAGATGAGGGGTATGTCTGACAAGTCACTCCGGCTAGTGCTGTCTACCTTCAGCAACATACGAGAGGAACTTGGACATCTTCAAAATGACTTGACAGTAAAATTTATTTTGATTTTTCTTTCCAAAGCGTTTCTGGTTCCTGGCTTGCTAACATAAATCAAGACATTCAGTCTACCTTTTAAAAACTTAATACAGCTTAACAGTATTATGTTCACTCAGACATAGCTAAATTATTTTCTTGAAACAGTTAATTGGGGTTAAAGAGGAGAAAAGGGGTACCGAATATGTAAATAAAAGAGTGTTGGATATGCACTTATTATTTAGTTTATCAGAAAGGTAATTCAATGCTTGAAGACAAGGAGTGGCCTGCAAAATTAGAATAATTTGACTCATTGAATGGGAAATTCCCTCTTTTCTTTAATAAGAAAGCGTACTCTGAATTTATCTTGAAAGAAATAACTTGAAAAATCTTTCAAGAACTTAACCATTTATATGTTATATTTTAATTGGTCTTTTTGGTACCAATATCTAGATAATTCAGGATGCTTTCCATATGGTGAATTATTCCTTGAGGACTTTGGAGTGGTTTTTGGTTTCTGGGTTTGACTCTAATTTGAAATTTTACCACCTGCTAGAGTTAACAAAGAGTCTTTGTTGACTGGGGAAAACATTAAAATAATTCAGAATATTCTTCAGTACATGTGGTGTTGGTCCACCCATCAAATTGTCTCTTTCAATGCAGATTTTAAAAGTATTAATCCTTTTCTATCCCATATTTTTGCTTAACTTCTGAGAATTCTGCTTAATTAAGCTACTGCAAAGTAAAAGTATGCTTATTTAAATATTTTAAAGTTAGCAAGTTTTGTAATATGTGACTACTGAGAAGCTTCTGTAATTTGGAATCATAACAAATATATTATATCTCTAGTCACTGGAAAACGACAAGATACGGCTTGAGAAAGACCTGGCATTCAAAGAAACTCAAATAAAAGAGTATGAAGAACTCTTGGCATCAGTGAGAGCAAATAATCGCCAGCAACAAGTAAGTTGATGCTTTTATTGATGATAAACTAGATTGATAGCTTTTCATATGCACTATGACTGGCACATTGGATTTATGAGTTATAATCCAGACAGAATTAAAACATGATAGAACTATATGGAAATTGAATGGCTTTGGATTTCTGATGACTAAAAGCAGTCTCAAAAAACAGATAACCTTATGTGCTTTAAATATAAAGTATATATGGTACTGTGTACCATATGGTGCACAATTTATCTGTTGGGTGACAATAATGATATATACTCAAACCTACATTCACTTTTTCATTTAATCTACTAACATGTCAATGTGGAAAAGCCTTGGTGGGCCTAGGCTTGTGCAATGAATAAGTAAATCAATTCTAGAGGATTTCTCCAGATGTTTGAACAGAGATGGTTCTTGGAAATTTTTAATGAATTTCTAAAGCTCACTCCTTCCTAATCTTCACTGTCATGATTGTCCCAAAATTTTGCTCAGTTGATAGTTAAATATAATCAGGCATCTGGTGATTTTGATGCCTACTGGAAGACAGGATACAGTATTGTAAAATAGTAGCAAGTATCTCATTACTGAATTTGGACATTGAAAATTCATATAATATTTACTCCTTCCAACTCAAGATAGGCAAGTGAAATTAATATTTTATGTGGATTATTTAATATACCATTTAAGGACAAGCAGAAAATTGAGCATAGCAAGGTACTCAGCGACTCAGTTAAAAGAGAATTATTCCAGAAAAAGTGAAATGTATTTGTCTTATGTGCTTGTGTCTTTTTTTACAGCAAGGGCTTCAAGACTCAAACTCAAAATGTCAGTCATTGGAAGAAAATAATCTCTCTCTCCGGCATACACTTTCAGACATGGAATATAGACTAAAAGAACTGGAATATTGTAAACGTAATTTAGAGCAGGAGAATAAAAACCTTAGAATACAGGTATTAAAAGTTTTATTTTAAATATGTAGTATTACTTTAGTTATACTGTTGTAATTTTAGCATTGGTAATAGTGAAGTTACATACTTATACATATATCCTATTCACTTTGAGAAAGTACATGGATTGCTTTCTAATGATCTGGCATTCAGTTACGTCCAATCTCACTGATATTTTACTTTTATAATGCATTTTCTCAAAATGACCATTTCAATGTTTTGTTTAACTCATAGTTTTCATCTAATAAGTCTTGTGATATATTTGCATTGCCTTAATAACATTCCAATTATAAAAAGTTACTTTGTATTATATAGGTTTCTGAGACTTGCACAGGCCCTATGCTGCAGGCTAAAATGGATGAGATTGGCAGCCATTATATGGAGATGGTAAAAAATTTGAGACTGGAAAAAGACAGAGAGATCTGCAAGCTAAGGGTATGTTGATCCCATATTACATTAATACATAAGTTAGCATATTCTTTCTAAAAGATAATGATAGTTTTCATTTTTAAGTCACAAGGATAAATTAACTGAAGGTAAGGTTTTAGGAATATGCCATAGGATCCTTTGTTTTAAAATATACATCACTGGGTATAAAGTATCACTGCTAAATTGTTTTCTAATTTAGCTTAATCTCTTCTAGAAAAGTAAAATGAGATACAAATGCCCATGTTTTGAGTTTTTATTAATTTACTTTGAGGATGCAGGTGGAGGGCCCTTTAGCATCTTCCCTAAAGCATGCTTATGGAAACAAGAATAATATTCACGTTTACTCAGCAAACCCAATGTTGGATTCATAAAAATCCTCAAATAAATTTGAGGACTAATAAGCATGAAGGACTTTGTCAAGAATGAGGATGAAAATATTATCAAATTTTATGTACCTATAATTGGCATCAAAATTGGGATATCTGCAAGAATATAATTTTCTTGTAATCCTAGGTTGAATTGACTTAATTTAATGATTTCTAAATGTAATAAGATTTATTTAAATATTTTAATGGACAAAATGACCATAGGTTTTTCTCTGCCAATATCACTGTGTAATCTTTATTGAAAAACAAAATGAAACAAAACACAATTTGTTAAAATGCCTAAAATGTTTCAATATTTGTCCTCCCCTGGTTTCGTTTCCATCCCTGTGTGATTAATAACCTAACATCCATCTATGTACACATATGTGGTAAAGAGGAAAATGAATAAGATTTGTAGTCCGAAAACTTGTCTTGGAGTTGCAACTATGTTACTGCATGATTGTATGTCATTTAACCTCTCTGGAATGCATTTACCTGTTTTGTAAATGAAGATTATAATAATGCTTATCTCATAGGGAAACTATGAGAACTGAGATAATTCTTATCAGAGGAATAATTTGTGAGCTGAATATCACAAGATAATATTAGTTATTAGTATTGAGGTTTACTTAGTATTTGAAGAAATCTATAGTACCTATTTTCTTAGCTTTATTTTTTAAAAAGATTTTATTTATTTGAAAGACAGAGTTACAGAGAGAGGAAGAGACAGAGAGAGAGAGATCATCCATCCACTGGTTCACTCCCCAGTTGTCCACAACGGTCAGAGCTGTGCTGATCCGAAGCCAGGAGCCAGGAGCTTCTTCCAGGCCTCCTATGTGGGTGCAGGGCCCAAGCACTTGGGCCATCTTCTACTGCTTTCCCAGGCCATAGCAGAAAGCTGGATTGGAAGAGGGGCAGCTGGGACATGAACCAGTGCCCATATGGGATAGCGGCACTTCAAGCCAGGGCTTTAACCTGCTGCACCACAGCACTGGCCCCTCTTAGCTTTATTTTAATTCTTGTGGTCCAAGATTGTTACTTAGATAACACTTAGTTCTAAATAACAAAGACATCTTTACAAACACGAGAAATTCTTGGGGCAGGCAACTGGCACAGTGATTAAGACACCAGTTTGATACATGTCCCATATATCAAAGTGCCTGTGATTGAGTCCTGGCTCTGCTCCCAATTCCAGACTCCTGCTAATGTGCACCCTGGGAAGTATCAGGTGATGGCTCACATAGTTGGATCCCTGCCATCCATGTGGAAGACATAGAATGAGTTCCTGTCTCCTAGCTATGGTCTGGTTCAGCCCCAACTATTATAGACATTTGGAGAGTGGACCAAAAATCTATCCTCTCAATCTCTGTGTGTCTCTCTGCCTTTCTAAATAAATAAGTTAAAAAGTTTGAAATTCCTCAGGATAGTGGTGTGGTGTAGTGGGCAAAGCAGCCACCTGCAATGCCAGCATCCCATGTGGGTGCTGGTTGATGTCCCTGCTGTTCCACTTCCTATCTAGCTCCCTGCTAATGGTCTGGGGAAAGCAGAGGAAGATGGCCCAAGTGTTTGTAACCCTGCCACCCATGTGGGAGACCCAGATGAGGCTCCTGGCTCCTGGTTTCAACCTGGCCCAGCTCTGGCTGTTGCAGCCATCTGGAAGTGAACCAACAGATGGAAGATCTCTGTCTCTGTCTCCCTCTCTCTGTAACTCTGACTTTCAAATAAATAATATTTTTCTAGAAAAAAGTTAGAAATTCCTAATTGACATTTCAATTCACATTTTATACTCATAAAATTCTATACAAATTTATAAATACTATACATTGCTTCTCATAGTTATGAACTAGCTATATGATTTTGTGTCAATAAGCCTGTTTCAAGATTTATAAATAAAAGTTATAATAAAATTAATTGCTTCTCTTTTAAATCCTTAGTCACAATTAAACCAGTACCAAAAAGATGTTTCGAGAAGAGAAGGAAGTTGTAGTGACTTCCAATTCAAGCTTCATGAACTGACAAGCTTGCTTGAAGAGAAAGATTCTCTGATAAAGCGTCAGTCAGAGGTAAGAAAGAAAAGTGTTGGGGTGAAGGAAGATGATACAATTCAGTCCTGTAGGATAAATGCTTCTCTTGGCCTAGGAAAGGACACATCTTCAGGACTCATAACATAAAACAATGTAAGTGCTTTGAAGAAGTTGAAGATTTGTATATCAGCAGAAATAATTCAAATGAAAGCTGGAACTGAATCAAATAAGTGAATGGTACTATATGTTTAAACTGGTTTTATATCTCATCTACAGTGCAACTCCTAGTAAGACTATGAGCTCTTTGCTAGATTGTAACCTGCTTCATCAAAGCACTGATTACATTTCTTCCTGTATCTGTAGCATGTAATCCAGAATCTGGCATATACTAGGTCATAATGGAGCTACCAGAGTTGGTGGATAATATTGTCTTACCATTACTGAAAAAAAAAACGGTGCTTGTAGTAATATTCAGTTATAGACCTTCTGATAGGAATCTATATCTTCTTCCATATTGATGTTTTAGTGCTTTTGTGCCTTCGCTATACTTATCAAGCTTTTTAGGACAAAATTTTCACATGCTCATCATGAGAGCTGTGCACATTCAATCTCAAGTTATCCTCCAAATACAAATTTTCTGCATTAGTTAGTGGGTCCTTACACAGGCATAAAATGTAACTTCTTAGATACTGTTAAACAATAGTATATGATATTCGACAAGTGGGATTAGCACTTCCTTACCTCAAGACTAAGAAGGACAGAAAGGAGAGCATCAATTATTCGTGGGAAACTTCCATATGATCAAACATACTTCTTCATGCTTCTACTTTTCTTCAAATTATTATGACTTTTATTTTCAAGGAACTCTCGAAATTGAGACAAGAAATATATTCATCTCACAACCAACCCTCCAGTAGTGGAAGGACTACCATCACCACTAAAAAGTAATGTATTTTTAAATGAAATTGGAATATGACATAGTTATATATGTGTTATTAAGTGTTTAATGTATATGTATATAAGTATAACCCTAGGGTGAATTTGATGTTTTCTGTTGGCCAATTATCTTGGTGAAGAATCATTATTTGCAAAAAGACCTTGCTATTATGGTCAATAAAATCCCAAATTGCACCATTTCTATATTTATGATATATTAAATACTGTGAGAGTAAAAAATAATTGGTTATTTAACCAACCATATTAGTTAGAACTCTTCCATTGCACATGGTGGAGACCCATTTTAAACTTGGAACTAGTAAATTCACTTCGTTGGGATTGCTTTATGTCTGAATGGATTTGTATGCTCAAAATACTCATGTATCTTCACAAATCTGTCTTTCTCTGTGTCTTGCCTCTGCTCTTTCCTGTACAGACTTCATTCTCAGTCCAAATCTCCTCTCATGGAAATAACATAGCTTACATTACAGCCACTTATTAAAAAAAAGTAGAAAGTAACAATGAATAGTCTCAGCAAAAGCCTATTTTGGATAGCTCATATAAATGGAATAATACAATATGTAGTCTTTTGTGACAGAATTCTTTCATTTTCCATTTTTTCAAGATGCATCTATGCTTTACTATGGGTCAGTGGCTAAATAATGTCCCATTTATGGGTATAAAACATTTTAATTATTCATCAGTTGATGGGCATTTGGGTTATTTTCAACTTTTAGCTGTTTATAATTGTACTGCTATGAACATCTATCCACAAGTTTGTGTGGAATATATATTCAGGTTTTTTTTAGTATATACCTAGGAGTAGAATTGCTGCATCACGTGGTAACTCTATGTTTAAGTTTTTAAGAAATTACCATACTGTTTTCTAAAAAAGCTGTATCATTTTACATTCTCACCAGCAGTGAATGAAGGTTTCAATATCTTGCCATCTTTGTCACCATTGTTTTTTATCCATCTCTTAGATAATAGTCATCCCAGGTGGTGGGAAGTGGTATCCACTTATAGTTTTGATTTGGATTTCCCAAATATTGTTTAACTCTTTTCATGTGGTTATGAGCCATTTGTATATCTTCTTTGGGTAAATGTCTATTCAAATTATGTCTCCAATTTTTACATATATATATATATATATATATCATAGACAGAAAACAGAGAGAGACACACACACACATAGAGACAGAGAGCTCCCATCCATTGGTTCACTGCCCAGATACCCACTATGGCTGGAGCTTGGCTAAGTCAAAACTTGGAGCCTGGAGCCAGGAAATCATTCCAGGTCTCCTACATGAGTGGTAGGAATCTATCCCTGATGTCTCTCAGGTTCTGCATGAGCAGGAAGCTGGAATCAGGAGCTGGAGCCACAGCTCAAACCCAGGCACTTGGAAGAGAGATGCTATCATCTTAACCAATATCTTAACCACTAAGCTAAACACCTGCACTCTTTCTCTAATTTTAATTGGATTGTCTTTTTGTATTGAATTGCAAGAGTATTTGTATATTTGTATATTCTAGATCCAAGTCTCTCTCTCCCTCTTTTTTTTTTTTTTTTTTTTTTTTTGACAGGCAGAGTTAGACAGTGAGAGAGAGAGACAGAGAGAAAGGTCTTCCTTCCATTGGTTCACCCCCCAAATGGCCGCCATGGCCGGCACACTGCACCAATCTGAAGCCAGGAGCCAGGTGCTTCCTCCTGGTCTCCCATGCAGGTGCAGGGCCCAAGCACTTGGGGCATCCTCCGCTGCCTTCCCGGGCCACAGCAGAGAGCTGGACTGGAAGAGGAGCAACCAGGACAGAATCCGGCGCCCCAACCGGGACTAGAACTCGGGGTGCTGGCACCGCAGGTGGAGGATTAGCCTAGTGAGCTGCGGCGCTGGCCTAGAGCCAAGTCTCTTATCAGAAATATGATTTGCAGATATTTTCAGTCTTTCCATGGATTGTCTCTTCACTCCCTTGATAGTGTAATTTTTGGCACGAGGTTTTAATTTTATAATATTCCAATTCATCTATTTTTTTTTCTTTTCTTGCTTGTACTTTTGGCCTCATATGTAAGAAACTATTTCCTAAACCAAAATCATGAAGACTTCCTTCCATGTTTACTTCTAAGTTTTAATTACTTTTATCCATTACATTTAGATTTATGATCCATTTTTACTTAGTGTTTTATATTACATGAAGTAGGGCTTCAAGTCCATTCATGTTCCTGGGGCTATCCTGTTGTCCTAGCTCCATTTATGGAACACACTATTCTTTCCCCACTGAACTTACTTGGAACCCTTATCTATATTCAAATGACTGTTAATGTAGAGGTAAACTTGTAGATTCTCAATTTTATTCCACTGATCTCTTGGTATATCTTTATGACAGTGCAATACTGTCTTGATCACTGTAGTTTTTTAGTAAGTTTTGAATTCTTTTGGCTATTATTGATTTCTTTTCCATATGAACTTTAGAATAAATTTATCAATTTTGGGGTTGGCATTGTGGCATAGCTAGTAAAGCCGCTGCCTCTGACACCAGCATCCCATATGAGCGCTGGTTTGAGTGCCAGCTGCTCCACTTCCAATCCAGCTCCCTGCTAATGTGCCTGGGAATGCAACATAGGATGGCCCAAGGCCTTGGGCCCCTGCCCCCATGTGGAAGACCTGGAAGAAGCTTCTGGATCCTGGCTTCAGCCTGGCCCTGCCCTGGATGTTGTAACCATTGGCGAGTGAATCAATAGATGAAAGATTCTCTCCCTCACCACCACCCCCCCATCTCCTTCTCTTTCTCTCTGTGTTTCTGCCTTTCAAGTAAATAATTTTTTAAAAAAGTTTGTCAGTTTCTGTAATAATTCCTGCTTAGATTTTTAGGAAAATTTCACTAGATGTGTTTGGGTAACATTACCACTTAACAATACTAAGTTTTTTGAACCATGAGCATGAGATCCTTTCCATTTAGAGCCCCTTTCATGTCTTAAAAGAATATTTTATGCCTATCATTGTGTAAGTCTTTCCCTTCTTCTATTAAATTTATTCCTAAGTGTTGTATCTTTGATGTCTTTGTAAGTGAAATTATTTTCATAATTTTAATTTATATCATTCATTGCAAGTGTGTAGAATTATAATTTATTATTTTTATTTACCTTGTATTATTTAACATTGTTGAATTTATTTTCATAATTTTATTTCATTGCAAGTGTGTAGAATTATAATTTATTGGTGTTTTATTTACCTTGTATTCTTTAACACTTTTGAACTTATTTATTAGTTATAAAAATGTTAATTGGATTCCTTAAAAATTTCTATGTACTAGATCAAGTTATTTGCAAACAAGGATAGTTTGATGTCCTCATTCCCAGTCTGGATGCATTTTATCTCTTTTTCTTGCTAAATTGTGCTAAATTTTCTAGTAAAATGTTAATTAGAAGTGCCAAGATGGGTATCCTTGGTCTTGTTCCTGACTTTATGGGGAAACCTTCACTCTTTAACCTTTGAATATGATGCTAACCATGGTCTTTCCTTAGATGCTTTTTATCAAGTTGAAGAAGTTCTCCTCTATTCTTAGTTTGTGGAGGATTTTTCCTTTTTGTAAAACCATTTAAGTGTGTTGGAAATTGTCAAATTCTATTTCTTTGTCTATTTAGATGATCATAAGATTTTTGTCCTTCATTCTATTAACATGGTATATTAAATTAAATTATTTTCAGATGTTACAACAACCTTGAATCCTCAGGATAGAATCCACTTGTTCATGTTATATAATTATTTTATGTATTATCAGATTTGGCTTCGTTTGCTGGCATTGATTTAAGATTTTCTTCCTTCTATAGTCCTAAACAATGTTTTTGATTTAATTTATTTATTTAAAGGGAACAAATTTCAAACATATAGTTTTAAGAGCATAATGATACATCCCACCCTACCCTCCTTCCCTCACTCTCTCTCTCCCTCCTCCTCTCTTCCTTAATTCTTTTTTGATTTTCACAATGACACACTTTCAATTTACTCTATAATCACAAGCTTAACTCTCCCTAACAACAAGGTTGATATGCAATTTTCTCTTTTTTTCTATTTCTTTTACTTATTTGAAAGGCAAACTTACAGAGAGAAAAAGGGAGAGACAACGAGAGAGATCTTCCATCTGCTAGTTCACTCTCCATATGGCCGCAATGGCCAGGGCTGGGCCAGGCCAAAGCCAAGAGCCAGGAGTTTCATCAGGGTCTCCCACATGGATACAAGGGCTCAAGCACTTGGGGTATCCTCTGCTGCTTTTCCAGGCATATTAGCAGGGAGCTGGATCAGAAGTGGAGCAGCCAGGACTCAAACTGGTGTCCATATGGAATGCTGGCATTGCAGGCAACAGCTTTACTCACTATGCCACAATGCCGGCCCCTGTAGTTTTCTTATGATGTATTTTTCTGCTTGGAAATGAGGGTAAAACTGTCTTCATAAGATATGCTGCATAGTATTCCTGATTTTATATTCACCTCTGTTTTAATTCTTATTTTTATGGAGTATCTCTTCTTATCCTTTCATTTTCAACCTGAGAGTGTCTTTGAATTTAAAGTGTGACCCTTCAAGACAGCATATAGTTGAATTATGTTTTTTAAACATTATCCTGATCTCTACTTTTTTTAAGAAGTTACTTTCATTTTATTTATTTATTTATTTATATTTTTTTTCAAAGATTTATTTATTTGAAGGACAGAGTTACAGAAGCAGAGGCAGTGGCAGAGGAAGAGGCAGAGGCAGAGAGAGCAGGAGAGGTTTTCCATCCGTTAGTTCACTCCCCATGTGGCCACAACAGCCCAAGCTGGGCCCATCCAAAGCCAGGAGCCAGGAGTTTCTTCCAGGTCTCCAATGCAGGTGAAGGGGCCCAGGGACCTGGGCCATCTTCGAGCACTTTCCCAGGCCACAGCAGAGAACTAGATTGGAAGTAGAGCAGCTGGGACTCGAACTGGCACCCATATGGGATGCCAGCACTACAGGCGGCAGCTTTGCCCGCTATGCCACAATGTCAGCCCCTGATCTCTACTTTTAGTTGGAGTTTTAAATCCATTTACATGTAATATTATTTATAAATTATAATTTATATTTGTAATTTTATTATTTATTTTCCAAATGTCCTTTTTTTCCTCCTTAAATTTTAGCTTGAGGAATTCCTTAGGAATGCCTTGTGGGACAGATTTACTGGTAACAAATTCTCTGACTGGCTATATGGAAATCATTGCTTTTCCTTCATTTTTGAACAATGCTGTCACTGAATAAAAAAATCTTAGTTGACAGATCCGTTTTTTTTTCTTTCAGCAATTGGATATGCTATCCAATGGCATTATAACATTTATGATTTCTAATTATAAATCAATTTGTAATCTTATCGGGGTCCCTCTTATAGTATATATATTTTTTCTTACTGCCTTTAAGATTCTCTTTTTCCTTGGCCCTTGGCAATTTGATTAATATATGTCAAAGTGTGATCTTTCTGATTTGTTTTTCCTATTTGACATTTGTTTAGCTTCTTGAAAGTGTAGACATTTTTCATCAAATTGGTTGTAGATGCGTGGATTGATTTATGGAGTTTCTATTCTGTTCCATTGATCTATATGTCTAACTTTTTGTGCCAGTACCAGGCTGTTTTGATTATAACTATCCCATAGTATGTCTTCAAATCTGGTATTGTGTTGCCTCCAGCTTTGTTTTTGTTGTATAAGATTGCTTTAGCTATTCAGGGTCTCTTGGTTTCCATATGAATTTCAGCATCCTTTTTTCTAGATCTGAAAAGAATGTTGTTGGTATTTCATTGGAATCACATTGAATCTGTAAACTGTTTTTGGTAGTATGGATGTTTTGATGATATTGATTCTTCCAATCCATGAACATGGAAGATTTTTACATATTTTGTGTGTCTTCTATTTATTTCTTTAATGTTTTATAATTTTCATTGTAGAAATCTTTGACATCCTTGGTTAAATTTATTCCAAAGTATTTAATTGAAGACGTTTCCAGACATCATTTCCTCACAAATTTTTTCTGCCACTTTTATTCTCTCCTTGTGGAGATTCTGTTAGGTAAAGATAAATGTTCTGTACTTATGGTTAGCTGAAATTTTGTTTATTTTTCTTCATCTCTTTTTCTTTCAGTTCCTCAGACCAGATAAACTCAATTATCTCTAAGTCTGCTGGTTCTTTCTTCTGCCTACTCAAATGTTCTATTAAGACCCTTAGATAACTTTTAACCCAGTTACAGTATTTTTCCTGAAAATGTATTTGTTTATGAAAGAGAGAGAGTTCCAATGGCCTGGGTCATTCCCCAAATGCCTGCAATAGCTGGGGCAGGGCTGGGCTGAAGCCAGGAGATAAGAAATCAGTTCAGGTATTTCACATAGGTAAGGAAGTACTCAACCACTTGAATCATCAACTGATGTCTCCTAGGTTATAGATCAACAGGAAGTTTAATTGGAGAGCAGAGCCAGGAGTTGAACCCAAGCCCCTGATAAGGCATGTGGGCACTCTAACTGCTGGTTTAATTGGTAGGCCAAATGCTTGCCCCTCAGATCCAGGATTTCTGTGGTTCTTTAAAAAATAAATTTTCTTTCTTTATTGATATTCTTTATTTGAAAACGCATAACTCACATTTTCCTTTAGCTCCTTAAACATGATTTTATTCAGTTCTCTGAATATATTTAAAACAGCCAAGTTAAAGGCTGTGTAAGTATATACCACCTATGCTTCTCAATGGACAGTTTCAATTGATTTCCCTTTCCCCATTACAGGCAATAGGTTCTTGTTTATTTGCATGACTCATAGTATTTTATAGAAAACTGGACACAATAAAATGTGAGAAATTCAATTCTCCTCTGACCAGTTTTTCATTGTTATTATTGCTTGTTGTTGATATTTGTTCACATAGTGATTTTTATGATTAAATTCCATATAATCTGTATTCTTTCCATGTGTGGCCACAGAAGTCTCTGCTTCCTTAATGATTAGCTAACAATTGGACAGAGGTTTTCTTAAGTTCCTGGAGCCAATCAATAAATTTCCCAGTTTTCACTGAGAGGCTCTGTGTGTTTGGGTATGTCCAATGTTCTGGTAAGCAGTTTATAGCTCAACCTTAGCCTTCAATTCCTGCTCATATAAAATTTCAAGGTCAGCTAGTGATAAAGGTTGTTTTCTCAGGTCTTTTGTTAGTATATGTGCAGCTCTGGACATTTGCAGAACCCTACACATGCTCCCAGCCTTATAGATCCCAAGGAATGTATATGTTTTTCCTTTATCTCTTTTTAGTAAACCTTTTGCTTGCCTTAACTGTTAAAGCCACCCCCAGGCATCTGTAATGTTAAACAATTTCGATGGTTTTTGACAAATTCTTCTAGGGAAATGGCTTTTCAAATTAATTAAGCTATATTTCACATTTTTAAAAAGACAACCTTGCAAGTGAGATTGTCCACAGAACCAAGAGACAAGTCACATAATCACACTTCCAGTAATGGTAATGTGGCTTTGATGAAATTCGGACATATTTTATATTCCAGTGGTTTTTTACCAAGATTGCTGGCTATTGTTTTTACATTTTAGTGCCTAGTTGGAAAATTAGGTATGAAAGTAGAAAGTTTCAAACACACGAAGCTTACCATTTTAACAAAAAATAAGCTATTTTTCCTTAACAAAAATCTTTGCTATAAAACTTAGTTTCCAGAATCCTGAAAAAATTGATATTGACTTTTTTTTGAGAGTTTTCTTGTTTGTCGTAGAGAGAAGTTTTAGAGGTTGTTCCTTTGCCATTTTTGCTGATATAATCTTCCTTTACTTCTTTAAATGTGGCCTCTTTCAGTATTCGAAAATGTTTATTTTAACTTACTTGAAGTCAATGTCTTCTAAGTCCACTGTCTAGCTGCTTTAAGAGTACATTTTATTGCTCACTTGCCTCCGCTTTATATGTCACAATTTATTCCTTCTTAGCATGTCTTATAATGTCTTGTTGAAAGCTGGATATTGTAAATAATACACTGTAGCAGCTCTGAATACTGATCTCTGTCCCCTTACCCCTAACCACTAGCTAAGGATTGGTTGCTTGTTTGTTTAGTGGTTTGGCTAAATGCGTTCTTCAAAATCTGTTGTCTCCAAAGTATGTCATTTCTGAAAAGGACACTGAAAAGTGTCCCTTTTCAGATTTTTTTCTTCTAATCTAACTACCTAAAGATGGAAGGGTAATCTTTGGGTCAGTAGAAGCCACCTATTTGTAATAGTTTGTATTTATGTCACCTTAGGTCATTAGATTTTTACCATTTTGGATATGTGTATGGCCTGGAACTGCTATCATAGTTGATGGAATTTACATTTTTTGATACCACATTCAGCCAGAGACCAGCAGATTCAAAGCCCCTTTTCTATACATGAAATACTGCAGCCTTTTGTTTTTTGAAGATTTATTTATCTATTTGAAAGAGTTACACAGAGAGTGAAGGAGAGGCAGAGAGAGAGGTCTTCCATCCACTGGTTCACTTCCCAGATGGCTGCAACAGCCAGAGCTGAGCCGATCCGAAGCCAGGAGCTTTTTCCAGGTCTCCCACATGGGTGCAGGGTCCCAAGGACTTAGGCCATCTTCTTCTGCTTTCCCAGGCCACAGCAGAGAGCTGTATTGGAAGTGGAGCAGCCAGGACTCGAACTGGTGCCCATATGGGATGCTGGCACTATCGGTGGTAGCTTTACCCACTACGCCACAGCGCTGGCCCCCAAGATTGCAGCCTTGAGCATACACAGATTGTCCAGATTGCCAAGTATATCTCAAATTTTATTTTTTATCCTGGTTTCATAGGAATCACCCCAGGTCAGAATAGCTTATAGTCCAATAATTACTCAGAAATTATACTTAAGCTCTTTGTGCTGGTGAGTCTCTGCCCCATGTTGATAGTTTGTGCAGCTTGCAAAGTTCTTTCACATTTTCCCCACATCCTGCTCTGATTGCTTCTCAATGGGCATGACCTAGTATGTGTGCACAACCTTCCTGGCCGCAGACACGACTTTTATTCTGGGAATGTTCTTCTTAGCCTTCTCTCCCTATTCCTCTCTATGAAACTTCTGGCTGCTCTGCAATTTTCTTTGTGTTCTAGAACTCCAAGACTCTTCTTAATTAATCTCCACCAGGAACAAGCTTTTCTTTTTATCAACAACATTTTTAGGTGTGAGTTTCTCCATTATCTGTTTCAAATGAAGTCAGATTCATCAAACAGAGCTCTGTGTCCTTATCCGCTTGCCTTTTACCCTGGAAAGAATCCTATGCCACTAGACCAGAACTGAGACAGTAACCTGACTTTTCTAGAGTGATAGGTCAGTTCTAGCAATAGGCATTGGGGCACATGGCAACCTTTGGTCTTCTTAGTTGTCACTATGATTTTGGAACCTCTGGCCAAGGAGCATACAGGAGTGAGGGTGCTAAAGGACCCAATATTCTCAGCCTGCCATGTCCACGATAGTTTCCATCCTATAGATGTGCATGAGGTAGAAGAATAGAACACAGATTTCCTAGCCACTCTTTGCAACATGGGCATGGGATGAGAAAGACATGATAAACACAGGTAATATTCCTTTCTTGGATTGAAAATATAGACACTGACTGGAAACTGAGGAAAGAAAAAGGCCCTATCTTCTTAGCTGAACCTGCAGAGTAGAGCTTGTATAACATGGAGCTGGGGAGGGGCCAAAATTATGGTGCAGCAAAGTTAACTCGCTAGTTGTGATGATGGCACCTTATGTTGTAATGCTAGTTCTGGTCCCAGTTTCTCTACTTCTGATCTAGCTTCCTACTGTGTCTGGAAAGACAGTGGAAGCTGGCCCCCGCCACTCATGCGGGAAACCATGGTAGAGTTCCTGGCTCCTGGCTTCAACCTGGCCCAGACTTGGTTGTTGCAGCCATCTGGAGAATGAACCAGAGCATGGAAGATCTGTTTCTCTTGTTCTCTCCATCACTCTGCCATTCAAGCAAATTCAAGACAAACATGGAGCTGGGGAAAGGGATTAATAGAAAAGGTAGCTCAAAAATCATAGACTCTCAGGGCTGGCACCATGGCTCACTTGGTTAATCCTCCGCCTGTGGCGCCGGCATCCCATATGGGTGCTGGGTTCTAGACCCGGTTGCTCCTCTTCCAGTCCAGCTCTCTGCTGTGGCCCGGGGAGGGCAGTAAAGGATGGGCCCCTGCACTCACATGGGAGACCAGGAGGAAGCACCTGGCTCCTGGCTTCAGGTCGGCATAGTTCTGGCCGTAGCGGCCATTTGCAGGGTGAACCTACAGAAGGAAGACCTTTCTCCCTGTCTCTCTCACTGTCTAACTCTATCTCAAATAAATAAAAAAAATCATAGATTCTCAATGTTATTAATAAAATTTAGTAGATTTTCTTCGATGTTATTCTATTTTCTGTTTGCTGTCTTTCCTTTGGGATGAGTTCTAGAGACTTTAAATGATTGATTTTTTTAAATAGTGCATTTCATGAGTTAAATCTTTTTTTATTGTAGAGGGGATCTTTTAAACCCTCTACTACCCCATTCTGGAAGTCCCATACCTTATCATAAGGGTTTTTAAATTGTGTTTTAAATTTTAATAATTTAAACATTATTTTATAATAATTTAATATTTTATTAATAATCTAATAATTTTATTTATATAGAGGGAAATTTTATGCATTTCATAAAAACAGTTTTAAGAGCATAATACTTCCCACATACCCTCCCTCACTCCCTCTCACCCTTCCTCTTCTTTCCTTTCTTATTTGTTTTTAACTTTTACAATGACATACTTTCAAGTTACTTTATTAACGCTCCACTTTATAATAAATTCAACAAGTAGAAAGTACAGAAACCACTGTTCCTCAGGAGTATAGACATGGGCTATATACAATAACCAAATTTCAATGTTTTTATGGTTCAGTCTGTTACAAAGGGTGAATCATATTGATTTTGAATATTAAACCAACTTTTCATTACTGGATTAAACTTTAGTAGATTGTAATGTAGTATACATTTATATATTTTTGGATTCAATTTACTAAAATTTTGTTACTATTTGATGGCTATATTAATTAAGGATATTGGTCTATATATTTCTTTTTTAAAATGCAACTGACTGTCATCACAAATGATGACTTCATAGAACGAGTTGAGATATGAGATATTTTCTGGAACAGTTTAGGTGATTGTCTTTATGCTTAGATTTGAATTTGTTTTCTATTTGTCCCACATTTTCTTTTTTCCTTTCTTAGTTTATTTTTCCATGTTTGCACTTTGCTTATTAGTTATACTCCTTTTTAAACAAAAGATTTATTTATTTATTTGAAAGTCAGAGTTACACAGAGAAAGGAGAAGCAGAGAGAGGTCTTCCATCCACTGGTTCACTCCCCAGTTGGCCGCAATGGCTGGAGCTGCGCCAATCCGAAGCCAGGAACCAGGAGCTACCTCTGGGTTTCCTACACAGCTGCAGGGGCCCAAGAACTTGGGCCATCTTCTATTGTTTTCCCAAGCCATAGCAGAGAGCTGGATAGGAAAAGGAGCAGCCGGGACTAGAACCCGCGCCCATATGGGATGCCAGTGCTTCAGGCCAGGGCGTTAACCTGTTGCACCACAGCGCCGACCCCAAGTTATACTTCTTTATTATTGTCATAGAGCTTGTAGTACTATTCTTTAACTTATCACAGTCCAGCTTCAGATAATAACATAGTTTCATCCCATGTAGCATAATGACTTTATGATCATAAACATCCATTTCCCTTTCATGATCTTTTTACTATTTTTATCATATATATTTACTTTTATATATACTGTGAACACTTTTTATTCTTGTGTTCAACAATATTCTTTTGAAGAAACATTAACAATTAATGGAAACAATGTCTTAAATTTACCTACATACTTATCTTTTCTGGTATTATTGCTACTTATGCTCAGAACCAAATTTGTATCTGGTATAATTTTCCCTCTTCTTTTAACATTTCTTTTCGTACTGATCTTATGGGGAAGACTTCTCTTTGATTTTTAAACCTGAAAACAGTCTTTATCTTGCCTTTACTGCTCAGAGCTACAGTACCCCTCTCCAACAGGGGGATAAATCCCAAGACCTCCAGTGGATGCCTAAAACTTCCCAGAGTATATTTTCCTTTTTCTTCTTACTGTAGGACTTGGAAACCACTGCATAGATTTTTTTCTTCCCCGATTAGGTTGAAAGCTTTTACCTTTTCATTTAAAGGAAACAGGCTCTTTACATCTTATCTTTGGCATATCTGAATTTTCATCACCACTACTAGTCTTGCACTTTTGGATCATTATTAAAGAAAGTAAGTTACTTGAACACAAGTCAACCTGATAACTGAGACTGCTACTACTAGTGGCTAACAGGCAGGTAGTATACTCAGCATGGATACACTGTACAAAGGAATGATTCATCTCCTGGACAGGATGGAATGAGATGGAGCAAAATTTCATCATTCTCCTCAAAACAGTGCACAGTTTAAAACACATGAACTATCTCTGGGACTGTCCATGTAATATATTCGGACTGTGGCTGACCATTGACAACTGAAACTGTGTTTAAGGGAAGAATGCTGTGTTTTGGGGCGTATAGGATAGAAAGCTGATAGGTTTTAGAGGAACTTTATAGATGTCACTGCAGGAGTGGGTGTTTACCCTAGTGGTGACGACGTCAGTTAGGATGCATGCATCCACATCAGAATGCCTGGGTTCAACACCCAGCTCCAGCTCTGGACTCCAGCTTCCTGCTAATGTACACACTTCGGAGACAATGATGATAACTCAAGTAGCTGGGTTCCTACCACCCATGTGGGTAACCTTGACTGAGTTCCCAATTCCTGGCTCGCAAGCTTTGGTTCATTGTCAGCTGCAGGCATTTGGGGAAACAAGCTGGCAGATGGGAGCTCTCTATTCTCTCTCTCCCTCCCTCCCTCCCTCCCTCCCTCCTTCCCTCCCTCTCTGCCTCTAAATAAAAAATAAAGTATATGTTTTTAAAGATGTCACACCACTGTCTTCTGACTTTGTTTCTGACAGAAGTTTGCTATTAATCTTATCATTTTTCTTCTTTGATTCCCGTTCTTTTTTCTCTGGCTGTTTATCTTTTGGGGGGAGAGTGGGCAGGAGAGAGAGAGGAGGAGAGGGGAGGGGAGGGGAGGGGGGAGGGGGGAGGAAGAGATGGAAGGGGAGAGGAGGAGGGGTGAGGCAAGGAGAGAGGGGAGAAAAAAGGGGAGGGGAGGAAGGAGGGAAGAAGTGATGAGGGAAGAGAAGGGGAGAGGAGAGGGGTATTGAACCCAGGCACTCCAATATGGGACATGAGCATCTTAACTAGAATCTTAACCACTAGGCTAAATGCTCTGGCTCTTTTTCATTCTCTAACATTGATTTTCAGCAACTTGATAACAGTGTGACTCTGTGTGATTTTCCCCATATGTCCTCTTCCTTAGGTTGCATTAGCTTCTTTGGTTTGTATGCTTATAGTTTTTCATCAAATTTGGAAATAATTTGATCACTACTCAATTATTTTTTGTCTTCTGCCAATCCTGCAGGACTTTAATATATAAATATATTGGCACCTGATATTTTCCACAGATAACTCATTCTGTGTACATTTTTCTTTATTTTGGGCAATTTTTTTAAAATACTACTTTTTTTCTTCTGTAGTGCCTTAACTAATGTTAATCGCATCCACTGTAATTTTCATCTTCATAAGTTCAATATTCCAGTGGGGATCTTTTTTTTTAAAGACTTATTTATACAAAACTCAATTTCAGAGAGGGAAGGAGAGACAAAGAGAGAGGTCTTCCATTCGCTGGTTTTCTCCACAGATAGTCACAACAGCCAGGGCTGGGTGAGGCCAAAGTCAGGCCAGTGAAAGCCATGAGCTAGGAAAAGCATCCTGGTCTCCCACATAGGTGGTAGGGATGCAATCACTTTGGCCATCTTCCACTGCCTTTCCTAGCAAGGAGCTAGATCAGAAGTGGAGCAACCAAGACATGAACCGGTGCCAGTATGGGATGCCAGCATCACAGGCAGTGGCTTTACCTGCTGTGCCACAATGCCAGTGCTGGGATCTTTCTTATATCCCTATTTCTCTTCTCCCTGTGCTTCTGTTTGCTTCTAACTCTTTGAGTACAGACCATATATTTTATGTTTATCTAGTATATCTGTCATGTCTTTATTTATTATCACTAATTTATTCTTCTAGTCATTGTTACTCATATGTTTCTGCTTCATTGAATGACTACTGATTTCTTATGGGATGTCATATTGTGATTTTACATTATTTAATACTGTATTGGGGACATTACTTAAAATGGAAGTTTGATCTGAGATGAATTTAACTTACTTGGATTCATTTTAATAAATTCAAGACTTGTCTTAAACCTGCCATCCAAGACTAATTTCATCCCACCGCTGATGTAGTATACTCTTCTCTGTCTTCTTTTCTGATGCCCCTTATATCAGGAGGTCTTAAGATTCTGGTTAGTTCAACACAAAATATTAACATCCCTGTATGACACCAAGAGATTGCTGGTCTGCTTCTTTCTAGCGGTTCTTTCCCTGAACTTGGTAGATTGTTCACATGCATACACTGATTAGTGCTCACCCAGAGACTCATGAGGAAACTTCTACATGTCTCATCACTTCTCTCCATCTGCATAGTTCTCTGATATCTGATACTGGGACCCACAAATTCCGATTGCCTTGGTCTATTTTTACTCTAAACTCTCAACTAGGTAAGATTGCTGGGATTTGTTTGGTTTCCTTTTTCCTAACCTGTGACCAACTAAATCTCTCTACGCAGTGACTAAGACACTTGTGAGGCTCTTATAATTTGCTTCCCTTCTCTGGGAATACTGTTCCTTGCTGCCAGTGTTCATTGGTAGTGAATCTTTGTTCATTCATAAGTGATTTTCTTTTTAGAAACAATTAAAAATCATTGAGTCAAGAGAGCTTAATGAAGGGAATCAAATAAGGAGTGACTAAAACTGAATGAGAGTTATTTTCTCACACAGCCTATAATTAACTCTTTTCTTGTGTATAGGTACAGAACACAATATCCAATCCTGGGGCTCCTGTATGATGACTATGAATATATACCACCAGGTAGTGACACACAGACTATTGTGATTGAGAAAACAGAAGACAAATGGACTTGTGTAAGTTTACTTGGGCATTTCTAGCCCCATTTTGACCATGTCTTTATTGTCTTTAAAACTTGAGTTAAAATATCAAAGTTGATTCCTTTTTTCTCTTCTAACTTTCCATATTTCTATTACTGATATGTATTTGGAATTAAAAAACTGTGAATAGTCATGGATAGGATCATATAATTGATTAAACTATAATAAATTACATGTGATTATTATTTTTTACCCTGAATAGGAAGAAAACTAACATTAACAGCATGATAATATTCTTTTCTTTCATATTTCAGGAGTTGTTGAACTTATTACATTCTTTTTTAAATTTGTTTTTCTAAAGCAAGTAGCAAACACATAGATAATTATGAGGAGGAGTAAAGGATGTTTTAATAGACTGTCTGATACTCTCGAATGTGGTACTGATTTCTATAGATAATTATTTTAGGATTTGGAAAGAAGAGAGGTGTTATGTCTAAGATCCACCAGTGTTAGTTCCCACAGTTTACAGTGAGGTTGCTGAAGAGTCCTTTATAAACCATGCACTCTAATATCTATCTCTCGTAGTATCTTCCAAGATGACTAAGTAGCCCAATTCATTGCTAAGGAGGCTGATGATGAAAACTCTCTTCTTTTTTTTAACATTTTATTGAAATACAGTATATATGCAAGAAGTGCACATAAGAATACAGATAAATGAGTTTTTTGTTTTTTTTTTTTGTCATTTGATCACCCAAGAAGAAATGAATACTAGGGAGCTTCAAAAAGTTCGTGGAAAGAAAAAATTAAAACACATTTTTGATGTTCCAAAATACTTAAATTCATGCCATTTTTTCAGAACACATGTTTCCATGAACTTTCTGAGGACCCCTCACATTCATGTATTTCAAATTTTTAAATACTGAAATAAATTTATCTTTAAATTCCATTTTCCATGAACTTTTGGAAGTTCTTTCATATTCTCTAGCACAGTAGTTCTATCTGAAGGCAATTTTGCACCATAGGAGATATTTAGCAAAGTTTGGAGATAATTTTGGTTTTCATAAGCAGTGAGGAGTTGTGGGTATCATTGGCATTTAGTGGGTGCAGGACAGTCCTCCACAATGAAGAATTGTCCAGCCTAAGGTGTCAATAGTGCTGATGTTGAGAAGTTCCGCTAACACAACAGAATGCTCTTGGTTTTTTTGCCCTTAATCATACACTCCTGATACTACAAGAGATTATAATAGTAATACACTGTTAGTGATCACAAGAATGTGATTGAGAATCCCAGCTGTCAAACAAAAGAGAATCTGACTTAAAACATTGTGAACCTGAGAAACTTTGTTTTGTTATATTAAAATTCTCCACGTCAAGCTTCTTACAAAAAGCACACAAAACTAATACTTGGTTATTAAAGCCAAGAAGTGGTTATCCTTGAAAGGCAGGTGGATATTGATTGCCAGGGAATATAAGGAGGCATTCTGGTACATAATAATGTTATGTTTATTGACCTAGGTGATGGTTATGTTTATGTGCTCGATTTGGAAAAATTTGTTTAGTTGAATACTTGTAGTGTGCACTTTATGCACATGATTCTAACACATCAATAAAAATAATAAAATTCTTAAGTTTACCATGATGAGCAATGGATAAATAACAAATATAAAGAAATTCAAAGATACGTTTATTTTCATGTAAACAATTTTGAAATCCATGCATAATTTTTATACACACTTTACATGAACTTTTGGAAGACTTCTTATATCAAAGTAGTCTGCAGAACTTTCTGAAGAAATCTTAACATTACACTTCAGCTGTGTAGTTAATAACATTGTCTATTAAGTAACTTTAAAAATATCATTTGGTCACACAAGCTGAAATATTCAAGTAAACAAAAATTCTGGAAGGTTTAGCTCTAAAGTTTTTCTTTAACTACAATCAATCCATAATTCCTGAAGTATTAGAAGCAATCAGTATTTAGTAACCCCCCCCCAAATAAAGGGACTCTGTAATTTCAGCCTGTAAGTATATTATTTTCTTAGGTCATCAATTAGTTGAGAATCAATTGATAAATTCATCTACATTTTTTGTAGCATTTTGATGCTACAAAAAACAGATAAGAAGCAAGAGACATTCAGCATAGGATTTAAATTTTGAGAGAGAATTTGATGCTGAAAGTTAAGTTTTAGAAACAATTGCTGCTACTAACCATATGTGCCCAGAAGTGGCAACCATGTGAGGATCTATCAAATAAATTATCTACAGAATAGTACTCATTACTGTTTCTCCTTTCAAAATGTGCAGCAGAAAACATGAAAGTAGCTATAGAGACTAGCAGCAAGTTCACAATGTGTTTAAAATCAGAGATGATAGATCTATATTTATTAACCAAGATGTTATGGCGTAAATTTAATCTCTAAATATGACACTAAGGAGGAACAGTACTCAGTCATCTTTACCTCCTTAAAATCATTTGAAACATATACCTTGACTAATGTCAGATAGATAATTCATTGTTTCATCAAATATACATATAAAATAGAACCACAAAGTATAATGAATTCTTTGCTTTTACATATACTTATTTAAACAATTTTCCATAACTGTATACATACAACTGCAATATTTGAAACTAACTATGAACTAGTTGTGAAATAACATTTTTTTCTTTTTTCTTTTCTAGCCATGAATGATCCATTTTAAAATACTACAACTCAAAGGAGGTTTTTAATGTTTTCATTAGTACTTCAGTTGTTTTTCCATCAGTAAAGGTCAATCAAAAATGTTAACCATGCTACTACCAATGAATCTAATGGAATGAATTAGCTCTACAGATGACAGTTTCTCCATTTATGAGACCTGAATCTCCTCTATAAATTTTCTTTCTTCAATATAACAATATGCAAGCTAAAAGGGGGAATCCTCTTATTTAAACTGATTGCAGACACTGCAAAATATAACTTGTTGGTTTTTCAGATAGTATACTTCCTAGATATTGAACTGATTTATTGGGGTATAAATTTCACAAGTTATCCCATTAGAAGATGTTCTCTGATATTAGATATTCAATTCAGGTATAGGATTAAATATAACTTTTAACAAAAGAGGCAAAGATGTTTAACAAACACAACATAAGTAGTGCATGATATATACAGCCTATATTTACCTTTCTCACATTAAGCCTTGTGACTAAAAGAGATTCTTTCTGCCACGCTATTTCCACCTCTTGGAGACATAATTAAATCAAAGGTGATAGTTAATTTTATTTAGCAGGGATGTGGGATAGTATCTTTTTAAATAACACAATCCATTAATTTGTACATTATGCTATTATGATTTTCAGTATATATCATTGCCCAAGCAATCTGTTCTTTCAAAGTCTATCCTCCTAAAATGAGCCCATCCACCTCCTTAAAAACATAAGCACTATATCGTAGTAGTGGGTGGAAGGTAAACTTTTTCATAGTGATATACAAATAGAACAGTGAAATGCTGTATAAAGTCTTGATTAAAAGTAGCAAGAAAAATACTTGATAGCATCATACTTGGGAAAAATATTTTATAGGATAATATTTAATGTACTTAGAAGTTGTTTAATTGGGTTCTAACGACCTTACAAAGTGAACACAGTAATTTTATAAATACAAGAATGTAATTTCCTAATTTCAACCCATTTGGCTAACTTTACAACTCAGCAACATTAAAATGTTGCATTTGTCAAAGTATAGATTAAATCAACAGATGTTTGTGTTGCATATGAATAAAATTTTGCAGTGAAGTATCTTTACAAATATCTACATTAAATTGTTATGACTTAGAATTATAACATAATAATTACTCATGTAGTAGAAACCATTAACATAAGAACAGATGATGCACTGTACTAAATTATAAATAAGAAAATGTTTTTAATATTCTTTAATAAAAATGCTTATATGTCTTAATATGATGCTAAAAGCTTTATATTAATATTTTGGCTAAAATTTCAAGCTCTGTAACATGAATTGATACAGTTCTAATTCTTTCACTATTTTGCTCTATGAAATGTTAATACTCTAAATGAACTACATTGTCTTTACATTTTTTGTCCTTGGTGTAGCAGTAACAGAGCAGTTACTTGTCTGGTAGCTACTCATATATGTAACTGGAAGCAAAGTTAACCATTCTTTACAAATGACTTAGGATAAGTTTTTATTAGTTTGATTTAAAACTGCTACCACTACTGTTTGAAAATAAGAACAGGTGTGATTTTTCCAAAATATAAAAAAAAATAGAAACAAACAAACAAACAAAAACCCAAAACCCAGGGTCCATAATGGGAAGCAGTTAAGTCAGAACTTCATTGTCTCACTCCATCCATAAACAGTGACTAGGGATCATAAAAACAGTTAAATGTTGACCACTGAAATATATGGAGAGGAAATAGATATGTATTTCTTTTCCAATTTGTGTTGTTAAACAGGACTAGTTGTGATGCCGTTTCCTCTCACAAGTTTTACATAGCTTATCTATGAAAACTGCAAAGATTTCAGGTGAGAAATGCCTAATTTTTATTCCAGTATGTTTTTGCCATAGATTTATCAAATAAAATGGAAACTGTGCAATGACATGCAATGTAATTTCTTTATGTATCTAAATAAATAATGTGAAGTATCTATATGATCTTTGTGGAAGCATTAGTAGGAAATGTACAAGGAAGGATTTTTTGCTTAGCTATTTTTCTCAAGAAATTCTTATGTGAATGTTTATGTTGGAGCTAACAAACACCATTTTCGTTAAGAAAACAAAACCAAAACAGAAAACTTCCCAATGTGCAGACAGTGTTTAAGCATAGCATAGTGTACGCCCTTCCGTTGATGCAAATTTCTCCTTTAATCGAGAATGTCTGTGCTTACAAACCTAGTTTTTTAAGTTCCACAAGTCACTTGTTTAAAACATGATTCCATGAAGCATTCTTCACATCCTTGTAATGGTACTTCAATTGTATTAGTTTTTCTTATCATGGATAGTACAAAAGAACAAAATAAAGCTTTAAAAATTAATTGCATCTCACTACCCAATTTAGATCATCTTAATGAAAAAACATCCTCATACTAGTTCCCATTATTGCAATCTATAAAGATGACATATTTCTTTTGAAAGTAAATAATATGCTGTGAAAGTGTTTCCTTACAAGGTACACGTTTCTTACCACATGCTAGTACTAAATTTATTGATATTTTTGTCTTGAAAATGCAAAATATTTCCTGCTCACCCTGGGATAAATAAAAAGTAAAAAATGTAATAAGCAATTATATCATTTGTAATAAAACATTCAACAATATTTACTCCAGAATATGACATACCTCTTTTTAACCTAGAAAAGGAGCACTGGAATTGCTGATAGCCAGACGTCTTGGTAATATTTGTCTCTTGTAGACAATGTTTGTTTAAGTACATGGTTTTTGTTTGCTTTTCTATTCCACATTAAAGTAATTCTCTGCTGTGGCCTGGGAGTGCAGTGGAGGATGGCCCAGGTCCTTGGGCCCTGCACCCGCATGGGAGACCAGGAGGATGCACCTGGCTCCTGGCTTTGGATAGGCGCAGCACACCGGCCGCAACACACCAGCCATAGCGGCCACTTGCGGGTGAACCAACGGAAAAAGGAAGACCTTTCTATCTGTCTCTCTCTCTCTCTCACTGGGAAAGCAGTGGAAGATGGCCCAAGTCCTTGGGCCACCGCACCTGCATGGGAGACCTGGAAGAAGCATCCTGACTCCTGGCTTCCAATCTGCTCAGCTACAGCCGTTTCAGCCATCTGGGGAGTGAACTAGTGGATGGAGGACCTTTCTCTCTCTCTTTCTCTCTCTCTCTCTCTCTCCCTCTCTCTCCTGTAACTCTGCCTTTAAAATAAATAAATAAATCTTTAAAAAATAATAATAAAATCTTCATTTTTGAAGTTTAGGTGTCTGGTATCATTTATGTTGAGGGACTCTTTGCAATAATTTGGTCCTATCTATAGCTGATTTGCTGACAGTGTTGAATATTACCAGTTCATATGTTCCAAGATTCAACAGACTTATTTCTTAAAACGAGAGAATATGTAAGCTTTTTAATGTAGTTCTCTCAATGATTCTGATGAACCAGCATGCTATGATGAATGGGTAGTGCTGGAATTTAGAATGACAGGGTTTTAGAATAAGATGCCTGGTGACTAGTACTCAAATTATAGATTAAATGTTAATATGCATATTGTCAACAGGACCCAATTTAAAAGTGCAGCAGGGTTCCCTTTGAAGTAGTAACTTGTGTAATGCTCAAAGAAAGGGTATAACTGGAACTGGCAGGTGATATTTTGGAATATCCATTGCTACAGCATTGACCATACAAATTGGAGAATTTCTCCTGTAGGTTCTCTGCACTGCCAATAATAACATCCAGTTCTTATCAAAGATCTAAGAAACCCTTCTTAACCAGTTCCAAATTTACAAGCTAATTCTTTTAGAAGGGCAGAATAGAGCTAGGCAAAGTTGGGAAATTATCAAGATTTTCCAATCCAACAAATTTATAGGGTTCTAAGCTAGTCTTGCATTTTTGCTAAAAGAAGCCTTCTTAGTTCTCAAAAAACTTACTGCATAGGATTTCAAACCTATTCAGCTTTTTCTTGGTTCTCACAAGAAAGGTAAGAAAAATTTGAACAAGAGGATTATTTTGCTCCTTTGCCTTAATAGCAGGTGTTATCTGCTATATCTTCCAGCAAAAATTCTTTAAAATATGTCTAGGATTTGCTTCAAATTAAACCAATGGAGGAAAAACATCATCAAAATTACCAATCAGGGATACAAGGATAAAGGGAGGTAGGAGAATATAGAGAATTGCCCTGAAGTGGTAATTGTTAATTCTGGGTAACTGCCGTATAGGAGTTCCTAATATTCCTATGCTTTTTTATAGATACACACGCGATGGAGATCTGGGTTTTTTTAAGTGCAGTTCATGGTTCAAACTGGTAGTTCTGCTGTATGATATACGAAAAATTAAATTTAAGAGCCTTCACTTGAGTAAGAAAAAAAAAAAAAAAACAAATACTTTCCATCATGGCGTAGGCCATTTAGAAATGACAATTAGATAATCACATTTACAAATGATGGTTTCACTTTGGAAAAAATCTTTCAGCGATTTCCATTTTTGTTTCTTCTTGTAAAGGTTAACTTGCAGATCTACATTTTTAGGAGGCATCTGGGTATATAGGAAAACTTTGCGCCAGTAAAATCTGTATTTCTAAAGGCAATCTTTGGCCAGCGCGGTGGCTCACTTGGTTAATCCTCCGCCTGCGGCGCCGGCATCCTATATAGGCGCCGGTTCTAGTCTTGGTTGCTCCTCTTCCAGTCCAGCTCTCTGCTGTGGCCTGGGAGGGCAGTGGAGGCTGGCCCAAGTGCTTGGGCCCTGCACCCAAGTGGGAGACCAGAAAGAAGCACCTGGCTCCTGGCTTCAGATCAGCGCAGTGCCGGCCGTGGTGACCATTTGGGGGGTGAACCAACAGAAAGACCTTTCTGTCTCTCTGTCTATAACTCTGTCAAATAAATTAAAATAAAATATAAAAAATAAAGGCAATCTTTGTTTGTAACATGGGCTGAATCCCTACTCGAGATCAGATTTTTGAAGCAGTTTGTTAAGTAGAATACCCATCTACTTTTTAGTTCCACTGTAACCATGAACAACTAGGAAAATGTCTCAACATGCCTGTCTCCCTCAGCTCTTCTATACATTCTTTAGAGTGATCTTCCAAATGAATTTCAGAATATTCCCTTCTTTTAACCCCTCCAGTAGCTTCCCACTTCAAATTCCAAACAGGTCTCATTTCTTATCCTTCCCTCTCATTTAACATTGTCTACCTAAAGTTTATTCCATCTCAAGTTATTTGTATTTGCAGATTTCTATGCCTTCCTCTTCCAGGCAATCTTCATTTGACTGGGTCCTTCTTGCCACTCATCTGTTAAAATGCCATGTCTTCACTAAGAATTGCTTCTATCCACTCACCTGTAACTATCTATTTAAGCAAATGCACCAAAGTGTGACAAAATTTTGCTGGGTGCCTTTGTCTAGTAGCTTATTACTCATAAGGTGGCAATACACAGGAGGCTGCTAGAAATGCAGAAATTTTTGTAGGCCTTGACCCACACTTACTGAATCAGGACATGAATTTTAGCAAGTTCCCTAGATGAACACTATAGATAATAAATTTTGGAAGCAGTAGTTTCACATGTGAGGCTAATAGATTTTTTTCCATTTTTAAAATGATTCATAAGGAATAATTAATACAATTGACCAAGTCTTAACTAACAGTGCAACATGCTTAAGTATATGAATTCTATTAACTGTCTTGAATATTTTTATATTCACTTGCAGAAAACTTTTCCAAATAGTTAAATAATTACTTTTGAATGTCTATTTGGAACATAAACAGATGTATTCAGTTTTCAGGACAGCGTAATTTATTAGGTCAATAATGTTTAACAATACTATATCTCCTTTCTTAAAATGGGAGCCTTTATTTGTAGTATGTCATCATAGTTTTAGCATGTTATACACATTCTTGAGGAGTAAATAATGCTAGTGTCATAATTGTCTCAATTCCTAGCTTGTACGTTGTAGGTAAAGCACATAATTCAATATAGACAATAAAAGAAGAACCAAAGTGCCTAAGAAAAAAATTAAGTGAAAGTCTTTTAATAAAGAATGAACATTACAACACAACTTTAAACAAACTCATAAAACCTTGAAGTGCAATAAATGCTTTTTATTGTATGCTCATTTCAATGAGTAACATTTAGAAATAATAATCCCACGTAACAGTGACAATCTTATTTTACAGCGTGTACATCATTTACAGCCACATAACACACAACTTTAGCTGATTTTCCAAATTTAATATTCTGAAGTTAAGAAAGATAAAAAATTTATTCTTCAGAAACTGATTCTTATCTGGTGCAAAAACAGAAAAGTGAACATTATCTGAAACACAAAGCCACAATATATAGCATGAATTAAAAATACATTTAAAGTATGTTGAACAGCTGAATGTAAACATGAAGCAACTAAAACTTAAAAGTACACATCATATGCATTACATTTATGAACAGGATATTCATTAAATTTCCCTAAACCAGCTTTTAATATTAAGCGCCATTTTGATTTGCAGCATGCTAACACAAAGCGTTGTTAAAGGGATGCATATTTTAAATTTATACACTGTAAACTGAATATCCACCTCCAAACTCTATTGGCAGCATACTGTTCTGTTAAATACTGCATAAATACTGCCTCATTGAAAATGCATGTTAATAATATGATATATAGATTTTAAAAATCAAATTTTCAATAATGGCATAAAATTGCACCTTTAAACATTAGAGCAAGTAAGACTAGAACAATCCTACCTGCTAAGACTGTCCTACAAAAAAACCTCTAAACATTATAATATTTAAGAAAACTGTGTTCTCTCAATTTAATCTTTAGATTAATAAGAAATATAGTGCTAATTTTGTTTGCAACACTAACGTTGCAGCCATTTTAGAAAGCCACATTTGACTCAAATATATTTTTGTCATATATGCGGTACTGAACAGTTACCTTGAAAATCAGAAAAAAAGGAATTTCAATCTTTAGACTTAACCTTAGAATTCAGCACAGAATGCGGTATTTTTAAACATTCTATCCTCTCATAAAATATTAGCAGCTCTGAAATTCTTTTCTAAATTGTACTGAATTCATCAAACCTATTTCCAGTGAAATTTCTGCTAATGAATACACAAAACCTTTGCCATTTCTGGAATTAAATTTCCAGGTACAATATAAAAGGCTTTATGATTAAGTGACTGATGGATGACTAAATTTTATTTCCCCACCCCATTTCTAAAATTGCATAAACGTGAGGCTTGCTTGCTATAGCAAAGCATTGCTGAACTCTTCAATTACATACTCTCTTTTCAGAACCATTTGTCTCTAATAGGATCAGCCAAATAAACTACTTGTCTTTGCTTTTCCCCTCTGTAGGTTAATTATGCATATAATACTATTAATAGACACTTAAGTTTTTCTGCAACCATTCTATGGTGCTTGTTAAATTCTTTAAGTAAATTTCAAAGGGCTGTAACATTCCCCATCAATTCAAATATTTTAAGATCTTTAGTACAAAGAATGTAAAGTTATGGTTTAATATCAAGATTTGAAACCAGATGAAAGCGTGAGATTTTCTTCCCAAATAGCATCTTGTATTTTCTAAATAACCTTTTTTCTTTATATTGATCTTACTGTATAAGAATGTCCTTGTGGTGCCGCATAATATGCTGATTTTTTTCTGATGGTCTTCGGAATCCCTTCTTGCAGAATTCACACCTGTGTGGATAGTCTTTTGTGTGTATTGATATCACATGTCGTTTAAAGCCAGAGGCATCTGTAGTGCTGTATTCACAATACTCACATTGGTAAATCTTTCTTCCAGTATGGGTCTTCATATGCTTTTTTAGCTCATTTTGTTGTCTGAACCCTCTCTTGCACCTTTTACACTTCAATGACTGATCCTTAGTATGAACTGAAAGGATATGACCACTAAGGATAAATGGATCTGAGGTTTTAAAGTCACAGTGCCTACACTGATGAATCTTCCTACCCTTATGGATATCACTATGCTTTTTGAGCTCAGAAGGACGATGGAAACCTTTATCACAGACCTCACATTTATGAGGAAAATCCTTGGTATGGACAGATATGATGTGCCGCTTAAGGTCACTTGAGTTGGTGCTCTTATGGTCACAATGAGGACACTGGTGAGTCTTATGTCCTTGAAACAAATCTAGATGGCGTTGAAGCTCTCTCTCATCACCAAATGCTTGGGGACAATGCTCACATTTATATGGTAAATTGCTACCATGCTTAGATTTAATGTGAGTTTTCAGATTTGATTGATCTGCACACCTGAAGACACAATACTGACACTGATATGGCTTCTCACCAGTATGGGTTCTCATATGTTTCTTGAGTTCAGAAGGATGTCGAAAACCCTTCCCGCACTCAACACAAACATGAGGAAAATTCTTGCTGTGAACAGCCAGCAAATGCCTGTTCAACAGTCCTTGTTCTGCAGTTTCATAGTCACAGTATTTGCACTTGTGCAACTTCGGCTCCTTGTCTCTTAAGATAAGTTTATTTGAACTCAGTGGACTGGCCTCTCTGTATCTTCGTGTGTATTCTGTGAATTCATGGGTTTTGTCAACTTTGTTTATAAGCTTATGGCTTTCTAAGTGGTTATGGAAACTCACTTTCTTGTTAGTTGTAAAGTCACAATCTGTACACTGATATTTTTTTCTCATCAAATGATCAGGATGATTCTTCATGTGTCTTTTTAAGAATCCCCTGGATTTAAACTTTTTTGTGCAAATATGGCAAGGGTATACTGTCAAGGGCTGTCCATCAGGACCTATTATAACAGCTAGATAAATAAAAAAGAGAGAAAGTTGAGACATTTGGTCAGACTGAAAAAATTTCATAACAAAGATGTCAAAGTCAGCAGACATACACTATGTGAAAACTATACTAGGATGCAGTGTATCAAAAGAAATTGATAAAATAATTCACTAAAAATTAATGAGTAGCACTGTACTACAGACTACTCACCTGCTAAAATGCTTATATCACATGCATTTTGAAAACCAAAGAACTCTTTATTGTTAAGCCAACCTAAAAATCCTCAGTAAAATCATGTTTTAAATAAGGAGCAAACAGACATTGTTTTAGTAGGTATCTGCCACACGTTGTAAAAATGATAATTACTTGTATCATATACAACTAGGTACATATGGTATATGACTACCGTATAGACACTGACTGTTTTTCCCTTGCTTAAAGAACAATGCTTCTACACGTTAAATCATTATGATATTAAAGAAATATTTTACCTGTTTGCCACTGTCTGGTTTCTCCCCTTTTCCTCTTCTTGGCTTTTTGCTTAAGTACTTTATTTGCATTAATGCTCTCACAAATTTGAAGGTACTGTGCTGTTGTACTATTTCTGTTTTCTAATGTTGAGTCCAAAGTATTTCCTGGGAAAAATATTGATGTACAGTTAAACTACCTATGTTTTATTTTTTTTTTCATTTTGTTAAAATGAACCACTACAGATTACCAAGTAAATTTCACAATGTATACCCATCTTCTCATTCTGTTTTTTAATCTTCTCATAGATGTATACAGGCAAATATTTCGAATAGTGTGTCACATAAAAATAATTTTAAAATATCTCAATTTAATCACCCTAAAAGAATAAACTAATAAGATGAATATAGTGAAAGAAACTGAATTTTATGACACTATACAAAATCTTGGCATCAGAACAATTTCTCACCATTAAAAAAAAGGCTAACAAAGTTAATGGGATTTAGCAGGAAATGTACATGTATCAGTGAACCAATAGTCATGGTAACTATGTCCAATGCATAAAAAACAGGTCAGATCTTTTCTGTACATGTTTTAGAATAATGTACTTAATGTAAAGAGCATTAAGTAAATATTAAGATTGAAGTTAAGGGTTAAATAAATGTTGCAGACAATTTTCCACAATTTTAGTTGGATGAGTACTTATACAATAGTTAATAAAGTCTTAGAACTAACAAACCTGCTGCGGAGTTATATGTTTAAATATGTAGACATAACACTGTCAATTTAGCTTCTATGTTGTGACATATGCCTCTCAATTTCTCTGAAAACTACATTTATGTTAAGAGTCAAATACTTCCCAAGTATAGAAACAGAACAATCCAACACTGTAATGTAAGATAAAATCTCCTTGCTTAAGAAAGAAAAAAGATCAACCATAGAATAACACTATACAGAGTACATTAAAATTAAGAACAAATCAAGTGACACATGAGTTTATTTAACAGTTATATATAATATACTGGTTACCACAGAAATTAACAGTTAGACCTGAAGAAAGATATTTGGAGGTGGTCAATATTCTGTATAGTTTTTCTTTGCTGTCCAAATAATTGTTTTTTTGACAGGCAGAGTGGACAGTGAGAGAGAGAGAGAGAAAGGTCTTCTTTTGCCATTGGTTCACCCTCCAAAGGCCGCCGCAGCTGGTGCGCTGCAGCCGGCGCACCACGCTGATCCGATGGCAGGAGCCAGGTACTTCTCCCGGTCTCCCATGCGGGTGCAGGGCCCAAGCACTTGGGCCATCCTCCACTGCACTCCCTGGCCACAGCAGATAGCTGGCCTGGAAGAGGGGCAACCGGGACAGAATCTGGCACCCCGACCGGGACTAGAGCCCGGTGTGCTGGCGCCGCAAGGCGGAGGATTAGCCTAGTGAGCCGCGGCGCAGGCTCAAATAATTTCTATTTTACATTTTTTATAGCAATCTTTTTATGACCCGTGTGATAAGCTGCTTGACAATTGCAGGGTACTCTAAAACAAACTGCATTCACAGATTAACACACATGTTAATATATAAATTAATCAATTCCCATAGAGGTAAACTTCTATGTAACTAGATTAGTTAGATGAGGCAAGTAAGAGTCCAATGATGTGTCTATAGACACAAACTAATCTAATTACTCTTCACTTACCAAGAAGTACACAAAGCCAGATATTTAACTGGCATCTCATATACAAGGATACCTCAAAACAGCTGTGTATAAAATTGAATTGAAAGATAAGATTATTTTAGTGCAAAAAAGTTTCGAAATCCATGAATACAACAATGCTCTCTCACCTGATGCTTGACAATCTTCATACCTTCGGGAAACTCTTCTTTCATCTCCTAAAAACAAAAGACTAATTAAAAGCTTATATGCTGAGTATAACGATTACTAGCATATCTCATTTTAATCTATAAAAATTTGCTTTGTCCATCATTCCTTGGATTAAAAAAAAACTCATTCCTCTACCACAGATTAGATCATTTTTATGCTGAAAATAAGGGATGCTGTCAGCATCCTTGAAATTGCTAATATCTAGAATGGCTTCACTTTTTAAATGGAAACTGGATAGCTATTTCTATACAGCACCTCCAGCACTGAAGCTGCTCAGTAAATGACTGCTGAATGAATGGACCTCTGAGAAAACCATGTTTAGGTAAATTAATGTATCTGAACACGAAAATTTGTCAGAGTTCACCTGGACTGTCTTTTACAATTACATAAGAATGAGATAAAACAGAAAAAAAAATAACTTGATAAATGTACCTTCTGTTACACCCTTTATAAAAGAGCACACATGAATTTATTTTTTCAAAGCCTCAAAATCTTATTATCTGTGGTGTTAGTAAGTTTCTGCAAAAGGGGAAGGACTGATTTTCAACAATGTTAGAAAAATAAAGTGTTTTATGGCACTCACTTATACAGTTAAGAATTTAAATAGATCCTACTTTTAAGCAAAGTTTATTTTATTTATTTTTATAGAAAACTTTTATTTAATAATATAAATTTCAAAAGTACAATGTTGGGGTTATAGTGGTTCTTCCCCCCATAACCACCCTCCCACCTGCAAGCCATCCCAACTCCTACTCCCTCTCCCATCCCATTCTTCGTTAAGATTACTTTTTAATTATCTTTATAAACAGAAGATCAACTCTATACTAAGTGAAGATTTCAACAGTTTGTACCCATACAGACACACAAAGTATTAAAGTACTGTTTGAAGACTAGTTTTACCGTTAATTCTCATAGTACAACACATTAAGGACAGAGGTCCTACATGGGGAGCAAGTGCACAGTGACTCCTGTTGTTGATTTAACAATTGACAACTCATATATGACGTCAGCAATCACCCGAGGCTCTTGTCATGAGCTGCCAAGGCTATGGAAGCCTCTTGAGTTCACAAACTCCAACCTTATTTAGACAATACGATAGTCAAAGTGGAAGTTCTCTCCTCCCTTCAGAGAAAGGTAACTCCTTCTTTAATGGCCCCTTCTTTCCACCAGGATCTCACTCACAGAGATCTTTCATTTAGGTCATTTTTTTCCAGTGTTTTGGCTTTCCATGCTTGAAATGATCTCATGGGCTTTTTAGCCAGATCTGAATGCCTTAAGGGCTGATTCTGAGGCCAGAGTGCTGTTTAGGGCATTTGCCATTCTATGAGTCTGCTGCGTATCCTGCTTCCCAATGTTGGATCATTCTCTCCATTTTAATTCTATCAATCACTATTAGCAGACACTGGTCTTATTTATGTGATCTCTTTGACACTTAATCTTATCTTTATGATCAATTATAAACTTAAACTGATCACTTTAACTAGCAAGATGGCACTGGTACCTGCCAACTTAATGGGATTTGGAGTCCCATGACAAGTTTTTAGCTTTACCCTTAGGGGTAAGTCCGAGGGAGCATGTGCCGAACTGTACATCTCCTCTCTCTCTTATTCCCACTCTATTTTTAACAGGGATCAATTTTCAATGGGATTTAAACACCTAAGAATACAAGGTTTATTTTAAATAATATATGCGTTAGAAAAACCGTGTGAAGTATCTAGAAATGAATCAGTCCACTGCAGAATATTTTAGCTCATTAGCCAAATCATGTAGGCATTAGCACAGTACATTTAATGGCCTAAAGACTGATTAAACTCTTATGTGATGCACCTATTGGTGAAAAATGTCAGTGTCCTACCATATGACACAACCCAGACAACAGGGACAACTATTTTATTAAAGTAAGAGTCCTCGAGCTGAATCTCAGGGGAAAAAGTTCCTTCTACTTCCCCTACAAAAACTTCATCTGCTATTTCAGCACAACATAATTGAAGAAATAACTGCTTATTTATAACCATAGTTATATAATAAATGGGTAAAAAATCTGAACAATTTAAATTTTTCAGATTTCAAGATTATAGTTTGACAAATTTATAAATTTAATTTAAACTTTTTTTTGGCACTTTAAGAATTTAGCGCTACTAGGAGACAATCCTTTACCAAAATTCTTATTCTCCTCTCAGAATCAAGTGTTATGAAAATATATTTTTTAAATATTTATTTATTCATTTGATAGGCAGAGTTACAGAGAGGCAGGGGCAGAGTGAGAGAGAGAAGTCTTCCATCCACTGGTTCACTCCCAGATGTCCACAATGGCCAGAGCTGTGCTGATCCGAAGCTTCTGGGTCTCCCACGTGGGTGCAGGGGCCCAAACACTTGGGCCATCTTCCACTGCTTTCCCAGGTCATAGCAGAGAGCTGGATCAGAAGTGGAGCAGGTGGAACTCAAACCAGCACCCTTATGGAATGCCGGCACTGGCTTCACCCACTACGCCACAGTGCCAGCCCCAAAATATTTTTAATTATATAAACCACATAGGAGCTGGCACAGCAAGTTAAACCATTGCCTGCAGTGCCAGTATCACATATGGATGCCAGTTCGAGTCCCAGCTGCTCTATTCCTATCCGGCTCCCTGCTAATGCACCTGGGAAAGTAGCAGAAGATGGCCCCAAAGCCTTGGACTCCTGAACCCATGTGGGAGACCCAGATGAAGTTCCTTGCTTTTGCCTGGCCCAGCCCTGGCTGATGCAGCCATCTGGGAAGTAACCCAGCAAATGGAAATTCTCTCTCCCTTCCCATCTCTAACTCTGCCCTTCAAATGAATAAGTAAATCTTTTTAAAAAGCCATGTGCATGAAATACATTGACTGATCTTACAGTCCATTGGGCATTACAAATTCATACAAAGGGTTTATTCCAAAAACTTGCCTGTCAGTTTTTATAACTGAAAATGGTTCCCATACACAGTACTAGAATCTTGTCTATGCTATTTCATGTACTATTTTCAGTCTTATACATCTAATAAAAATAGCCAAAATACTATTAAAAAATTAAAGAATATATATGTGTGTATACATATGTGTGTGTGTGTAAAGCTGATGCTCAAGACCATATGGATTCCAAATGTCTGGATTTTATGAGACTACTGAAGAAATAAAGCATTAAGGGAAACTCATCTAAGAAAAACAGTATTGTGGCAAAAAGTATTTAAACCTAGAGAGTCATTTAATATATTTTATATGACACAATCTCTTTACATTTAATGTGTTAAAAAGAAAATTGGCCTGAACTTATGATGTTCCTTCAATTCACATACTGGGATCATGTACTCACTGTAAAAGGAATGTGGGAAAAAAGTGTCCCTCTTCTCCCACATTCCTCTTCATTAACCAGAAACAAACAATGATCGAAGTTTTCCATATTCCAAAGAAATTCTGGCATCAACTAACTTAAGGCTCAATTTCCTACCTCTTCCTTTGTCTCTCCTTACAAATGAATTAAAATAATAATAAAGAATTTACAGAGACCAAATAGAAATTCCTTCATTGAACTGTTTTCCTCTCCATCCAAATCATCTCCACTCATTTTGTTATTTTTCAGCTGTGATAATACTACTCAAGTTTGAGAGTGGTGTTCAGTTCCCCATGGCCTTTAGAGAAGGAAGCAGGTATCTAAGTTCAATGCAGGTAAAGCGCAATATTGTCAATGTGTACAGTAAAATAGAGGCTCTTGACCTTCCAGAATAAAACAAAGTCGTGTTTTTCTCAGCATGGCATGAAGATAAAAAGTAAAACTAGAGAAGAGAGGCATTCCTATAATGAGAGGAGAAAGTAGGCAAAGAGTAAAATGTCTTCATAAGGAAACATGCAGCATGACAGGAAAAGAAACTCCAGAGTTTTGCATTCTGTAGTACTCAGCTCCAAAAAACCTTAAGCAGCAGAGACCATCAACAAGCATAGTAAGTCAAGAGCCTGGCAACTCTGCTTGAAGAATTCTTACACAGATAACCTCTTCGTGACACAAGAGCAACCATTATAGCCCTTCCATTGCTAAAGTCAGAGAGAGGCCAACAGTGCTCATAGCCTGTGGAAAGAACAATGTACAGACAGATGAGTTCATATTCTGCCTTCACCACTCAATACTGGATTTACCTTGGGCAAATTACTCTTCCCGAGGGAAATTTATCCCTTTCATTAAACAAGCCTAATGCTGCCTATCCTCAGAGATGAGTTGTGAGAATTACATGATAATATATATGTAACATATCCAAAAACATACATAAAGTAGGTACTCATTAATTCTCTATGTATCTGTGAGCTCTACTGAAATTAGAAACTCATACATTTTAATTTGTTGGTTTAAATAATACATGTATGAATGAATGGTCAAAACAACCCTTCCAAGTTATTTACAGCAAAGGATCAAGCTTACTTTATTGAACTTTGGTCCTATATAATGCTTTTATCTCTGAGGTTGCATTTTATTTTTTAAGAATGCATAATAGCTATTGACATGTCACTATAGCGCCTTTTTTCTTACTGATATCATCTTCTTCTTGAGAAGAATCTTTAACTGCCATGTAAACCATCTTCTCCCGCTGCATGCGGCTCTGGTCAAGCACTCCAGCAACAGAATGTCCACTGGTATATTCACTTTCTGTGACAATTTCTGTTCCACCTTAAAAATTAAAACATTTAAAAATAGAGACATCCCATAGACTAACACCCCACATTAATGAGTGTATATAAGAAATGTTTTACTTAGAAAAATATTAATTCCAAAATAAATTTCAAAGCACCAAGAATATTTTCATAAAAATACACTGTACGTTTGCAGTTGTAATGACAAATAACAACTGCTAGCACTTACATCACACACTTTTATGCCAAGCACTATATAAATATTTTGCGCATATTATTCATTTAAGGCAGTTATTCTTATTATGAAATTTTAAAATTTTACTTAAGTTATACAAGTTTCAGGTATTTCATATATACAGACTTAGGAACACAGCGATTTTTTTGTTAATAAGTGAGAAAACAGAGCCAGATGGAGGTAACTCATTGAAGGTCACTTAGCTACGTGGTAGAAATACGACTGAATCCCAAGCTGAGTGACTCTAGAATCGGCACTTAAGTATCCTAATTTCTTACTCTAAACTAAATCTTCTTCAACTCATTTGTTTTTGTATTTTCAGCTGTAATATTCTACTTATGTTTAAACCTAAGAATGATATATTTTGCGTTCCTGCTTTATATCATATACAATTTTTTAAAATATACAATCCTCAAGAAAAACTATTAAAAAAAATCTGTGCTTTGAGGATAATTTTTGACTAGCCCACAGAAAAGGTAAGAAAAGAAACTTAATTTCTATTATAGCAATAAATTAAAATTAGCCTTTGTACCAATTTCGACATCATCTTCAGCTTCTGCTTTAAATATATACACTTTTATTACTTCTGAACCAAATCCATCTTCTTTAACATCTTCTTGTGAACCATCACTGCCGATTTTTAATGGCGTGTTCCCCATATGTTCTAGTTTCTCTCCAACATCATCCACTATAAAATATAAAGTAGGAACTATTTCAGTCAAAAAGGATCATTGATATTTAGTGTATTTATTTAAGTACAAAAGAAATAAGAAAATAATGTCAACCACCTACTAACTTTATTCACATAATAATTTAGTATGTAGTCAGTGCCTTTTCATGAAAAGTATTATACAAGATCAGATACTGCATGATAACTGTTAAATTAAAAAAAAAACCTATGCACAGATTCCAATGTAAATACTTAATAACCAAATAAGCTTAATTAAAATGGCTTGGGAAAAATTATATAATCTTCCATCACTCTGAGCATTTTCAGTTAAATACTAACCCCAAAATTAGTAACAAAAAAACCTAAGAAATAATAAAATACACGTTGCTCATAAAATAAGCTCACGTAAACAACAGTATCCACGTTATAAAGCAGTTGTTCCTAAACCCAATTAACATATGTGATCTAACATTTAAAAAATGAGGGAACACAGAGAACAAAATGATATTATAAAAAGGCCTACTCATAAATTATAAAAATAAAACTTCAGTATATACTGTAATTTCTACTGAATCAATGAAAAACAAATTCAAATCAGAAATTTTTAGATTTCTGTATTTAGCAATGTATGCTTTATTTCAAAATCACAAAGAAAATATCTAAATGCATACTTTTACCTCTTTTTCCTTATCAAAAATCTGATGCCTCATTAAATAGGGAAAAATCATAAATAAAGGTAAAGCAACAATATTATTACTTACATTTTAAGTATACATACAAAATATTCTTTACATTCTTTAAGGATAGTATTTAGTTTCACATAAATACTATGCATTAACTCTGTAATGAATATTAATAAGTGTTGTCTTTTTTTTTTTTTTTTGACAGGCAGAGTGGACAGTGAGAGAGAGAGACAGAGAGAAAGGTCTTCCGTTTGCCGTTGGTTCACCCACCAATGGCCACCGCAGCCAGTGCGCTGTGGCCGGCGCACCGCGCTGATCTGAAGGCAGGAGCCAGGTGCTTCTCCTGGTCTCCCACTGCACTCCCTGGCCACAGCAGAGAGTTGGCCTGGAAGAGGGGCAACCGGGACAGAATCCGGTGCCCTGACCGGGACTAGAACCCGGTGTGCCGGCGCCTCAAGGTGGAGGATTAGCCTATTGAGCCGCAGCGCCGGCCAATAAGTGTTGTCTTATGGTCATGAATTATATTCAAACACTATATTCCCCCTAAATATTATATTCCCCCTAAATATTATGCCTTTTTTTAATCTCAGTGCTATTCCTATAAAACTGAAATGAAATCTAATTTGAAATTCTCCTAATATCATATATATATATATATATATATATATATATCACAGTACCATACATAAAAACATGAAATGACCAAGCATCTGGGTACACATAACAATTCTATAAAGAATAAAGTAGTTGGGGCCAGTGCTGTGGCATAGTGGGTTAAGCTGCTGCCTGCAGTACCAGCATCCCATATGGGCACTGGTTCTAGTCCTGGCTGCTCCGCTTCCAATCCAGCTCTCTGCTATGGGCTGGGATAGCAGTAGAAGATGGCCCAATTCCTTGGGCCCCTGCACCCATGTGGGAGACCCAGAGGAAACTCCTGGCTCCTGGCTTCAGATCGGCCCAGCTCCAGCTGTTGCGGCCAATTGGGGAGTGAACCAGAGGGTGGGAAGACCTCTCTCTCTCTCTCTGCCTCACCTTCTCTCTCTGTGTAACTCTGACTTTCAAATACATAAATAAATATTAAAAAAGAATAAAGTAGTACCAAAAATTTACTCTTACTAAATTTTCAGGAAGATCTAAATGGGTCAAAGTCTAGATCTCTCCCTATTTCACTTTCAAATTTGATACAACTTCAAAGATAATCTTTTGGCATTTCAAAATGATAGAAAACAATACATTTCAGAAATTCTTTTTACAGTGAAAAGGTACTTTAACTTTGTGCTCAAATAGAAATTATTTTATGCTATTTAAGAATTTGAACATTTTTATGGTCTATGAAAGGACACAAATGATCAAAATAAACTAAAAATTTCATACCATCTTAATATTTAATTCTGTTATTACATTGTTGGGAACTTTTTTGGTCAAGGGGACAAATTAAAGAATAAGAGATGATGACGTATCTGATACTACTTTTTAAATAGCTTCTCTTGCAAAATGTATTGAATAAAATGAGGTTAAAGAAAAATTAAGAGAGAAGTTTTCTGAAAAAAAAAGTACTTTTGAATTCTTGTAACTAAAGATACAGGATATACAAAAATCTTAAAAAGTGTCTAAAACATCAATTTCTTCTGTTGTAATAACTTACAATAAATTATTGAAACAATAAAAATACTCTCATTTGAGAAATACTGCCTTATTATACACAAATGAGCAGTTTCCTCTAGGACAAGCTTAATTAAAGCTGTAATTCATAAATTAAAACTCATAAAATTAAATACATATTTTCTCACACCAAAATATATGCCACAATTTTAGCTTTGAGTATTGAAATTATCGTTGCTACTCTCTCTGATTCCATTTTCTGCTATTCTGATGCCATTACTACTTTTCCTTAACATATATATTTTATTCCAATTTTCTACTTAGATTCATCAGAGTAAGCAATTTTGAAATGTACTAACCATTCCGTATTGTCCTGTTTAAGCTCTATCTTTAGTTCATAGAAGAGGAAAATTTATTAAAGATGCTGAAGTGCAATTTTAAGAGGTAAACCATTAACTTAACCAAGATTTATTCTATATTTATATTTATTTGTTACATATGTATAATTATTTGTTACATAAAGAACAGTTAAAGAATAGGCAATCAACTGACTATACAAATAAATCCTTAAAACACTTAATGGAGATAATATTCAACACTTGATCTTAGCCAAAAGGCCAAGAAGCGATGATAATATTCAAAATAGCTAAAATTCAAGGTTAATGTTTTTGCTTCCTTTAAGGAATGCTATAATCAAGCTTTGCACTGTTCTCAACCCAGCAATAAGCAGGTAATAAAATACCAACCACAGAATTCTCTTGGCACTAAATATAATATAACAAAGTGAGGTGTATTGTTTGCTAACATAGCAACTTTGTTAACATTCAACAAATTTTTATAACCCACTGGCACAATTTGATTAAAATTCCATTTTAGCAAAGTATACAATGTGGCTTTCCTTTTTAAAGCTAAGTAGGCTTTTTATTTTACCCCCTTTAAAAATGTTTACTTATTTGAGAGGCAGAAACAGAGGGTACTCTTATCCATTGGTTCACTCCCCAAATGCCCACATTAGCCAACGTTGGGCAAAGCAGAAACTAAGAGCCTGGAACTTAATCCAGGTCTCCCAGGTAGTTGGCAAGAACCCAACTACTTAAGCAATCACCGCTGCCTTCTAGGGTCTATATTAGCAGGATGCTGGAGATAGGAGCCAAAGCCAGGTATCAAATCAAAGTATTCTGATAAAGGAACAGGGTCATCTTAAGTCCACAGTATCTTAACCAAACTAGACTAAATGACTGTCCATATTTTACCCCTTTTGTGCATATCAAAATTTTATGGCTGGTATGACATAACTATATACTATGCTGATGTAGCACAGAGATGGGATCAGGCAATGTGCAAAGACTCAGTATTTTACAAAGTACAGAAAAAAATAGATAAATTTCAAAGGTGTACCATTACCAGGAAAACCAAAAGAACTAAAAACATATGCCCACACCAAAACTTGTACATGAATAGTCACAGCAGCATTATTCATAATAGCCCAAAAGTGGAAACAACCCATATGTCCATTAACTGATGAATGGCTAGACAAAATGTAGTATATATCCACATGATAGAATATTACTCAGTAATAAAAAAGGAATGAAGTATTAATATGTGCTATGACATAAACGATGCTTGAAAATATATGTGCAAGAAGAGAGATACAAAAAGCTACGTATTATATAATGCTATTTATATGGAATGTCCAGGACAGCAAGGATATCTACAGACAGAAACTGGATTAAGTAGTAGTCTGAAGGTGGCTGGAGTTGGGAGTTAACTGCCAATGGTTATAGGGTTTACTTTTTGGGGCCATGAAAAAATTATAAAATTGACTGTTATGATTCTACAATTCCATGAATGTATTATAAATCATGAATCTGCACTTTATTTGGGTTAATTGTATGGTCTATCAGTTATATTGAAATAAGGCAGCAATATTTTAAAATTTTTACAAACTGTTAACTTTTCTCTCATCTCTGAAATTGGTGTGGTTTGTATAACTCTAGCGAGATATTTTGCTTTATACAAAATTATGCACCAAAAGAAATAAGAATTGATTTTTTAAGTAAAAAGTCTTTTAAACACACTATATCAGTTCATTATATGGGAATGTCTCTACCCTAGCAAAGCTTTTCTTAAAGGAAACAATCACCCACAAAATCTTTCATATGGGTATTAGGTATTTTTTAAAAAACACATTCAGCATACCTCTAAGACAGATACAATTATCCTACATTAATTTCCATGTTACTCAGCACAAGTGGAAGAGCCTACTCATCTGCTAAAATAAAGAATTTGGGAGGTTTGGCTTGAATGTGGATTAAACTCAGAAGAACCTCTGACACTGAGAGAACATAAACTTCCTACCCTCTGAAACTCAGCTACCTAATGAGGTTTCCTTGAAAGATTATTTAGGATTTCAGGAATAATGCAAAGGTTTAAGTCCTCAACTTAATGTCTTAAATTTTTTTAAAAAATCTCTATTTTGGGAAAAAACAATTAACATTTAGATATTTCAAAGCAATTTATTATCCAACTCCTAGAAGTTAATGGCCAACAGAAACCAAGAGGTAATGAAAATGAAATTAAGATTAAGGAAGAGATGAAGAGAAAATAGAATAGAATTAATCAAAATAATAAAAACAGTGAGTCTTGAGCATAACAACTATTATAAAGAAGCTGGATGACATAATAATGAACAGTATAAAAATAATTTCTGTGTATATGTATATATTTTGATAATAAAAATAAAGTTTTAAAGGAATTCCTAAAAATTGTTGCATTTCCCCTAGTGACTAAGGACATAATTAATCCCCATCCTAAATTCACCATAAAATGACCTTGCAGTTGTTCTAATATTAGACTAAAAGGATATTCCTTTAAATTTAGTCTAATTGTATTCGGACAAAAGTCCTTGCATTTGACACATGTGGTAATAATCAAGATTCTAACTTAAAATATTCCAGATGTGTTTTTTAAAACCTTTTGCAGAATCAAATCATAGACGATAACATAAAATGTAACTATTCATGATAAATAAGTCTAAAATATAGACCACTTTATCACATTTAATTTAATGAATATCCTTTGTATAGTATAATGAATTTTAGTACAGTGACTATCAACTTTTGCCACATGATTTTATATGATAAGCATAGTTTTTTAAATGACAAGATATAAAAATAGAGTTGCTTCAGAAATACACATCTATTTAAGAATAGGTAGTAATATTTGCACAGTCTTTTAGTGGCTTAAATCATTCTATTAAAATCAATGTAAATGTTTACTTTGAAAAATAACTGTAGAGGGAAAAGTTAACACACTACAAAATATTTACAAATTAATCTCATTTGTCTTTTCATTTTAAATTCAGTGACACACATGTAATATTTAGTCACTTTACATACATATAAGTACATACAAACACTCCACCTGGTGATATACTTCTCAATCTACCATATTTATATTTTTAAAAGAAAAGAATAAAAACCTTCTCAAGAAAAGTTGTCTTTATCCAATTTTACTACTTTTCATGTGATCCTTTCCAATTTAAAAAATAAATTTCTTCCTCCTTAAGCTCCATCAGTAACTTATGAGATTTTCATTATCATTGTTTTTATGGCAAACCCATCACTTAAAATGAGAACAAAATATTTCTATCTTCCTCCTTCAGATAGAAAGCTTTAAGGATCTTGCAAAGCAATCTAAAATAAATGTTATAGTTTTGCATAGAATAAATGTACACATATTTAGAACAGAATATAAACACAGAGCTTTATGACATGATCTATGCTTATGCTTTAATTTTCAACTATTTTAACTCAAAACATGAAAAAATACATATTATGCATTGATATCTAAATAACTCCAGTGCCTGCCATATTAAAAAAAAGCCATGGTGACATAAAATAAAATTTCCATTTTGAAATGTATATATTTATCATCAAAATTTTATATCAGTTAATGTTCTTGTTAAACCTAACAAATCTCTCTATGCTAAGACACTAATAAATTGTAGTATTTTACCTTATTGGCAGTATGAATTCTTACAGGGTAAATTAAAAACATGAATAAACTCAAAAAATATCAATACAGCTTTGAACAAACTTATTTTTCAAAGATGCTCCCCATGAGAGTCATTATTAATATCTCTCATCCCAGAAAGCTTTTCCAGATTATATAATTTCCTGAAAAATTGTGGCCTTTATGTTTCACTTACAAGATATCATTAAGTAGTCCTCAGAAGTGCTCTTGACATCATCATCATCATCATCCTCAGTTTTTATCGTCACTGTAGAACCAGGAACACCACCAGCAGCCTGAATCACAGTTTCTGTATCTGAATTAGTTACAAGAACTTCCTCTGATACCATTGTGGGAGAGTCAACTCCTGAAACACAATCTTGGACCACATGTTCTAAATGTCCATCAGGACCTGTAACAAGGTCAGCCACAAAAACCTGCTCAGGTACCCTAACTGTTTCAGTAATCAGCTCAGAAGTCAAAATATGATCACCATCATCTTCCTCTAAATCTTCTTCAATAGCAACATCTGCTTCTAGCACAGCTTCAGGAACAATCACACCTTCTGTTACCACATCAGTCTCTGTGATGATATCGGGCCCATGGACAACTTCAGCTGCAAGGCCATGATCAAGAGTTATCCCATCATCTGTGACAACATCGGAAACTAACACAGCTTCAGGAACTGAAACAACAATATGGTCTCCATCGATATGTGCAGTGCCAGCCATTCCAGCCACTATAATACAAACAATTATCCAAAAAAGGTAAAGTTATTTTATTAATCAAAAATAATATTTTAATATATCAAATGCTTTAACATATTCTTTAAATGTTGAACGATCCCAGCTAATCCTCCACCTGTGCTCTTTTTCAAAGTTATGTGCACTATTTTAGGTTCTGTATATTTTTATTTAAATTTCAGAATCACCTTGAAAATTTCTACCAAAAAAAATCTGATACAATTTTGACTGGTATTCTGTTGACCCTACAGTCATTTTGGAAATTAGGCAATTTCTTATGAAACTAAATATTTACTTACCATACAACCAAACAATTGTACTCTAGAGCACTTTTCCCCAGAAAAATGCAAGCAATATACTTATACAATACTACATATTCACAACAGTTCATAGTAGCTACTACTCATGTAGTAACAAACTGTAAACAACCCAAATGCTCTTCATCAGGTGAATGGTTGGTTAAAGTAACTCTGCTGGCACACCCTTACCATGGAATACTGCTTAGTAATAAAAAGGAACAAGCTGCTGATACACTAAATAGCCTGAATGAATCTCCAGAAAATTATGCTGAGTGAAAATGTCAATCACCTAATGTTATGATAATTTATCACATGTAAGTGGGATGATTTATGTAACTCTCTGAAAGTGATAAAACTACAGAGTTGGAGAATAGATTAGTTCTTCCAACGGTAGGACAAATATGAAAAAAAACAGAAATTGCATATATGTTATGATGGAACAGTTCTGTGATCTCCACTGTGGTGATGTCTACATGAATCTACATGTGTGATTAAACTGCAGAGAATTACAAACACACAGACACATGCATCCATGTAAAAATGATGAGAACTGTATGAGACTTTCAGTCTAATTAACAGTAATGCACCAAGTTTTGACATTGTACTACAGTTACATAAGATGGCAGCACTGGAGAAAGAAGAGAAAAAGTACAAGGAACTCTATATATTACTTTTTCTTACTTCCTGTGAAATTATTATAATTTCAAAAAATTAAAGTCAAAATCAAAATAAAAGGACACACAAACATAAATATGCTAAATTGAGTTGATAAAATATTGTTATAAAATATGGATTATGTACATGAAAATCCCTGAACTTGTTTAACTTACAAGAATTAATACATCCAAAGGTAGAAAGAAGTTTTCAATACATGATTTTGGGGAAAAAAATCCTACTCATTCTAAAATGTGATTTGATTTGATAATAGTAAATCTATAGCAAGAACAACGCTTGAATGTTTTTCTTGAGCAGCATGGTAAACATTAATTCCCACCCACCTGGTAGATATTGCATGAGAATTTATACCTTTATATGGAATTCAGTTCTGCCATCCTCATGTGGTACAACAAACAAAAGAGTTTATGGACCTGGTTATGAAAATCATCTACATGAAATAATCCAGTACAAGTCCTTCTTCATCTAATGATCACTTTCTATAAAGTAGTACCTAAAAAATCAGGTCACCTGGCTATACAGTATTCACTATTTTTAACCAATTCATTATGGAAGTTAGTTAACAAATCAGCATGGAGACCAGTGGATACCATATGTACTCTAATCCATCACAGAATAAGGTTAAGGAAAGCTGACCTTTCAACAGAGTTCTTATTATTGTCTTCCTTTTAAAACCTTTCCAAATTCTTCCAGCCATTCTCAAATTCCCAACTAAATCATCAAATTATCCCAAAAGAACACAGCCATAATTCTGAAATTCTGATAGAAAAAGGATATAATACAAGTTCTACTTAATCACTTATCATTCCACTGGCCATTTCAGAAATAAGGACGAGTTAGAGGTTCAAATTTAGCTTAAAACCAGACGGGAAATGTGGTAAAAATTATTAACCTTCAGTTCATAGTACTGGAATTCTACATATACATTTCATAAAAAAATCTTTTGACAAATTAGAGATTTAAAATGCAGGAAATTTTATTTACATTAGAGCATGGCTGAAGGTTAGTCTGGTTCCTGAAAGTAGACCACAGGGAAGAATGGGAAGAATAATGCTGCTGCAGATCTGGGTTCAGATTAACATGGTTGGGTGGATTCTAAGAAAATGGAATAAATGCTTTTAAATTACCTAGCCTCTAGTAGTAATTTAAAGATCAAAGTAAGCCATATCTGAATCAAAATAAACCCAAACAAGCTTGTTTACATGGAACCAAGTGATTGCAAGGATACTAGACCAAGAATTGATGACTCCACCACAGGGTACTTGCAAATTACTCAGTAAAATATCTAAGATGTCTCAGATTTTTTTTCTCTTTCTTCTCATCAATTTATTTGTTAAATTCCACTGAATTTCTAAGCAATCTCATTTATTTAGGTCTACACTAGTTATATTTATTGAACACTATTTATGCATCAAGCAACCTGTTGATAGTTTTGTAATTATAATCTCATTTAATCCTCAGAATAGATATGTTATTATCTTCATTTTAAGCATAAAGGAAGCATGTTATGGAGAGGTTAAATATGCTTGCCCAAGGTCCAAGCTCAGAATTGAACTCATTATTTGACTCCAGGCTGATTTTCTTTTACTTGTGCAGGAAGATAGAGTTTATTTAAACTGGAGATTATTTTTAAAAAGATGTATATTATTAATAAATGAAGTACTACCAGAGGACTAGTTTAAGGTAAAAAGTAAAAAAAAAAAATCTATCTATCCCTCTATCCCTTTCACTCATTTAAACTTTAAAACATTCAGTAAGCAGCACTAAATGGCATTCAAATTTTACCTTACTAGCTTAGAATGTTTAAAAAATCTTTTAAAAAGTGTAAAATCAATTAGATACCCAGATTAACAATTCGAAACAAGTCTTCCATTTCAAACATTAACCAATTTACTAAAGTCTCATTTTACTAAAGTTATTTCATTAAATGTGAATACCTGAAACTTCACCAGAGTAATAACATAACATTTGCTGGGTCTGTCTTAGACCACTATCTGAGGCTGTTTTGTTATTGAAGTCCCAAAGCTCCATAGACTTTTTACAGCATTTCAATATTAAGCAACTATCAAATTCAACGGTACATGCTCCAAGTACAACCACTATACTGAGACACTAGGAAAGTTATTACATAAAACGCAAAGTTGTAAATTTTAAAATATCAAATATCCTTTAACCAACGGAAAAGGAAGACCTTTCTCTCTCTCTCTCTCTCTCTCACTGTCCATCTGCCTGTCAAAAAAAAATCCTTTAAAAACAATTAATTTAATAAAATAACAATTAATTTAATAAAATCTACATTAAATTAATGTTGCAGATTCTCTATATAGGTAATCATCCCATACTCCAAGCTATGAACCTTATAAAATTTATAGAGATCCTGTGCCACATAGGGAACTTATTTAGCTAGTTTTAACTGTGTATACTAAATTCTGTTTTATAAATACTCATATTGATAATTTATGAGATTGCAAATATCCAAATGTTGCTGATAATAGACACAAAGAAGGTATCTAATTTCTAATGAAATTTTAGAATTTGCAGTTTAACAGATGAATTAAATATAAATAAGCCCATAAGGGGTTGTTTTAGAAGAAATATAAAGTACCAGGACTATTAAAAATAGTTTTATAATCCAAATGCCCATCAACTGATGAAAGGCTAAACAAAATGTGGTTTACCAATACAACAGAATATCACTTGGTAGTAAAATACAATGAAGATACATGTGAAAACATCGATTACACTTGAAGTCATTCTAAGTGAAAGAAGCCAAACACAAAGACCATATATTGTATGATGCCATTTATACGAAATGTTCAGAATAGGTAAATCCATAGAGAGATTGGTGGTTGTATAAGGCTCTTGGGAGAAGGAGAGGATGGAGAATGCTCGTAAGAAAGGTTTTTTAGTATGATAAAATGTTCTAAAGTTATGTAATGGTGATGGTTTTACAATTCTGTGAATATACTAAAAGCCACTAAATTGCATACTTTAAAATGAGTTAATAATATGTTATATGAATTATACCTCCATAAAAATAAAGAAAAAAATACTTGTGTGTGTATATATACATATATTTCAATATGCATGCTCTATTTCCCTAGCGGTTTAAAGGAAATAATGTATTAGATGTAAGTAATAAAGGCTCAATTAAATCTCAAGTTATTGAGGAAGAACAATGGAAAGGAAGGTAAGAAGAATTTCTAGTAAATATCAACCACCACCAATCAGGTAATTTTTCACCCTTTGAAAGGAATCAGACATTACTTGCTAACAGGCAATTTCTTCAGGAGTGAAAGGAGTTCTGGAACTTTACCAAATGCTACTGAGTAGGGAATATTTTGTATTAAAAGGAGAAAATACTATATTACTTCCATTTTTAAAATATCTTATTTTAAAAGGTAAAAAATACAAACGAAATTTCAACCAAAATTTATTTATCATACTAATATTAAAGAGTTCCAGTATTCTAAAAAATATTAACTCACTAGAAAATAATTCAGACACCTGTAATCTTTTTACTCTTCAGCCCTACTTTCTTTCCTCTAGAATTTATTGCTGTAGCTTTTCTCTATCCTGAGTCATTCTTAAGTCATCTATAATAAATAAAATTCACTTATCATGTAGAAGAGTAAGTTCATGATTATTTTCTATTTCATCAATTAACTAGTCATCTCAATCCTTTCATTCATAATCTTATCACAATCGTGATCTCTCCAACTTTATTCATCAAAAATGTCAAAGATTTATAGAACTGGAGAGGACTTTAAACGCTGCATATTTAAACCCTCTCATTATAAAAGCAAATTCAGTAATTTACCCAAGTTTACACAGCTAGTTAACAGCACTGTCGAGACTAGAATGCAGTTATTCTGATTCTCATTACTGTGTGCTTTACAAGAAGGAACCAAATGACATATTCAGCCATATTCTCTAACAGCATAGTAGCATTTTCTTAATTGAGTGAAGTATCATTACTTGTAGTTCCCCGTTATAAATTTCAACTTTAAACACTCCATATCATCTCATTTCCTGTTTACTTTTTATCCCAATTTACGATTTGTCTTCTCTGCTCTCACTCAGTTCTTATCTTCAATTCTTAGGATCATCTTGTTTCCTGTTTACTTTTTGTCCCAATGTACTATTTTTCGTCTCTGCTCTCACTCAGCTCTTATCTCCAATTCCTATGATCCTACCCGCATGCCTCTATATTTCAGATTCCACTATCTCTTGTAAAATTCAAACAGACCCTGCCCAAATTTATCTTAGTTGCCTGTCTAAAGAATGATCACATCTTCCACAGAATGACTATTATTAAGAGATTCCTGAAAAACATTGTCAGTAAAATAGGGAGTCTTTAAAAGAAAAAGAAAGAAAAATGTATGCTGTTCATAACTTTCTCAGGAAATAACAACAGAACATAATTAATCATCAACTGCATGATTTTGCCTATATCACTGTTTAATGAGCATCTAACTTATTTGAATTAATGGAAGCACTTCCTTTTCCAGTTTTATTAACAGCATAACATATTTCAGAAAGCCATTTTAACATTCCCTACATTTGATAACTGATTTATACCATCAAAATACCATATAACTTGATAGTTATTTACCCTAATTATTTTTCATTTACAGTACCATATTACCACTTTATTTCAAGTTTCCTTACCTCAACCTTCCCACAAATTATATTTGAAGTAGACACTGACACATAGACTTACTGTAAGAGAGTAAGCTCTACAAATGTATTTTCCTAGTAAAAGAATTATTTTTCTTTATAATTCTCCCCTTCCTTAATTTATGTTTGATTTTTAGTAATTTCTTGCATTAAGAAAACAATGCAACAAAGAAAATGCTTTACCAAAATCCTGCATAATCATGGTATGGGCCATTCTAGGTTCTGATGTGTGCAATCCAAGACTTCCACCACCTGAATCCATACTTAGCAAAGTTCATTCACAAATACCTGTAAAAGAAATGGTATTTAAAACAGTTTAAATACATTTAGGCCAAAATCAGTCGTTTTAAGAAAAAAAAAGCAATTAAAAATATGCCTCTCAACCAGGTGTGCAAAGCTCATTACAAAAGAAAATAAAACAAATGAACAAAAACCTTGAAAGATGTTTATGTGACGACCATAAATAAAAGAAGTGCCAGGTAAAAGTAAACCAAAGATAATGGAGAATAAGGTACAGTAAGGGTGATGAGCCATAGGAAAGTGAGAGAAGCAAGCAAAAGAACAAAACTGCAGCATTAAGGTTCCCGTTAAAATATAGGTTATAAAAGAAGAAAAATAACAAAATGACAACAAACAATAGTTGGGATATTTATACATTACTAGAGAACTCAGATGTCTAGTATTAGTGAATTTCATCCAGTGGCTCTCATCCATTTCTTCCAGACCCAGATCAGCCCTGCAGCGGAGCTCTGCAGATAAACTTGTATTCACCTCTGGCTCCCGGGGTTCTACTTATAATGTAAAATGTTCTATCCCAGTTTCCCTGGAGTTCTTTGAACCAGTAAGGACTTCTGGCCTCACTCTACTACATTCTCTTGTCTCACAGTTTTGAGGACTCATGAAACATGACTGCTACCTAAATATGGTAAAGATAAGATCAATCACATACAAACATTTAGAAAATCGTTTCTTTCAACTTATCGTTAACTTGTAATTGCACAACTGACTAAGTGATTAATAAAAATCATGCTAGCCTCATCCTGGTTTTGAAAACAAGGGCTCAACCTATTTTATTTCGTATGATTTATCTCCTATTTAAGACCATTAAATAACACAGAACATAAAGTTTGATGCTGTCACTCAATGTACTCCTTATAATAATATATCTGCATTTCTCCTTCAAACATAAGCTTCTAAGTACAACAATCAAAAACCACAGTCAATTTTATAAGGCATTTGTCTCAATTCCCCTATAGAGTTTTTAATATATTAGGCCATACTGCACAGAAGATGAGGTTATATCCTTAACAAAAGTTTTAGAAAGCTGCCATGTAAAACAAAATGTATTCTTAAGTATAGGGGAGTCCATAGGTTTATCTTCTTTTTTTTTCTCTTGTCTTAAAGTTCTGTAGGTATACCAGAGGCAGGAGAGTCTCACAGGTAACCCATATCAACATTACAGCAGTTGGTGACATTTCTATGTATAAAAAGATTTAGACAAAATTATCTATAACTGACCAAAATTACGAATGTTTTAGAAATTCTTAACTGTATTTTATATTTTTGCAAATGCCATGTTGTTTTATGCCTTGTTGTTACGCAAAATGAGGTCAAGAGGCCAAAAGAGTTCACAATAAATTACCTGCATTTTCACACGGATAAAATTAAAAGGCTATAAAGCCTTATTTTTAACATTTAAAACAGAGTTATATTTGGACTTGAGTAATTTCTTTCTTACTCACACAACCAAGAGAACAATTACAATCATCTTAATGTGGCTTAAAAATTTTATTCTAATTGTTAAATAAGATAAGACATATTAAGTAATTTGTTAATCACCTTTATATGAGTGTCTTGAAGAAACTGTAGATTTTCTTAGATACTGCAAAGTAAAACCCGCAATTTCTTTTTATTTTTCCTCTGAACTATGTTATTTTCTTTGGGAAAACGTTCTCTTTACCTATTATGAGAATATGTTCAAAATTAGATATTTTCAAACATTTTAAACCCAATCTCTTACACATTTTAAAAATGTTCCTTTATGCTTGAAGTTGCAGGGTGAGACTGTGAAGGGCTCATTTGCTGAAATCTGCGTTAATCTAAAAAGCAACCAAAGGGATTATTACAACAGAAACGACTACCTACTATCACACAAGTAACGTCGTGACACTTAGAATTGGACGACTTGATCAAAACAAAAATCTTCTTGAAGGCACATTTTAAAAATCACTACCAGTACCTTATCTTGGAAAGTGAAAGAGAACCGAGGGCAAGCCTTATCCTTGCCAAATCCATACAGAAAAATCTGCACCAGCACTCAATGAAGTGTAAAAATTACAACAACATAGTGCAACTATTATGGGAAGTGCCATACTGTGTGAATACCAAACAAACAAACCAGAACACCTTTTTCACATAGCGGAAGTTTCAATAAGATCAATAATAAATGAGGTCTGAGATCGGCAGCATGTTAAGTGTTCAATAACCAATAAATGCCAAGGCTTCTCAATCTTCTCGAGAGTGTCCATCACATCGTTCCTGAATGGAGGTAACCCACCAAGTACGCTTCAAGTAAACATCTTGCCATCAACGGGTAGGAGAGCAGAAATCACACACACACACACACACACACACACGCACACGCACACACACACACACAAAAGCACATTTTACTCTCATCTGGCTCTCCCAAGCATAGCTCACTCAGAACCCCGCTGCTCTGTGATGTCAATAGGGTGAAGCTCAGAAGAGAAACGCTAAGGCGACGGAGCGAGAGAATGCGAAAGTAGTATTCGCAGAGATAGGAGACAAAGGAGCCCTGGCAAGGAGCAGTATTGCAGCTTTGGACGCAGCCCTCTTCCCCCATAAGTCTCCCTTTCCCACGACCATGCCAAGTTTCAATCCTGTCGAGCAGAACACACACACGTGCCCTCCCAGACATGACCCATCTGACTGGATCTTCAATCGAACAACAGAAGCTTCGCGGTGGAAAGGAAGCGCCTGGCGAGCCGAGAACACCCTTTCCCCTCCTCCTTCCTCACACTTGGTGCAGCGGTCGCCACCGCTGCTACCCACGCCGCGCTGCCCAGCCCCTCCGCCTCCTCCCGCTCCCGCTGACCCGCTGCATGGAGACGGCTGGGAACCAAAATGGTGGTGTTTCAGCGGAGGCGACAGTTGCAGCACACGGCGCCCCCCACCCCCCCTCCCGGGCTCTGACGGCTCCACAGCCCCGAAAATGCCCGATCGGTGCCACTTGCTTGCAAACGCCGCCATCCCTCGCGCATTCCAAAGGTTGCCATTAGCGGCGAGCGGGCTGGCAAGCGGGCAAACGGGCAAGCGGGCGGGCGGGCGGGCGAGAGAGCGAGCGAGCGGGCGGGGGCGGGGAACGGGGGTGGGGACGAGGCAGTTGGGGGCGCGAGCGAAAGAAGACTGGGGGGGTGGGGGGTTGCCAAGAGAAAATGCCAGGGGGACGCCGCATTCTTCACTTCACCGTTTTGTTTTCCGCCATTTTCCCGTCACCCTAAACCACCGACGGCCTCAACGACGGCTCTAGTTCCGCGGGGCTCCGGTCTAAGGGAAGAAGAGGCTGGTTGAGGGCAAACCCTCACTTCCCCCAATCCCTCCAGCCCGCGGCTACGACGGAAAGGGAAAACTGTCCGCCCGAGGGGAAAGGAAAGGTTAGGGACTAGACGCCACTTCCATTGTTCCTTTCGCCCTCCACTACATACGGGGTGTGAGCCTCTCCACCCCTCGCAGGAGACACTGAGCGCTGCGAACCCAAGTCCCTCTAGTCTAGTTTCTCCTCAGGAGTCCTCCTACCTGCCGCCGCCGCCGCCGCTGCCGCCTCCGCCGCCGCCGCCAGTTGGACTGTGACCGCGCTCTGGATTGCTGTGGGGGGCGGCAGCTGTGGAACCGTGAGGTCCTCACATTCGGGTTTCCGAGGTTCCGCAGCCCGAGCCAATCACAAGCTACTCTGCGTCTGGGAGGCGCGCCGCCTCGTTCTCCTTTATATCGCCGCTGACATGCTGAGGTTGCATTACGTCACGCTCCCCTTGCTGCAGGGTAGGGGGCCGAGGCGGCGGGGGGGGGGGGGGGGGGCTATACGCGCACGCGCGCGCGCGGGAGCTGGAGCAGCCCGCGCTGGGTTTGCGCTTAGAGACCCCGCGGACTTGCAGCGGGGGCTGCAGCGCCGGCCGAGTCCAAGTGCGCACGCCCAGATCTTGGCGCGCCCCTGAGGAGTTCCGTGGGAAGATTTTCTGTTTTCCAGGTTTCCCAAGGGAGAGGAAGGGGGGCCTCCAGGGGGACAGGGGAAAGAGATGGGCGGGGGGAGGACAATCAATGACTGAATAAGCACTTACTGAATCTTTGATAGATATCGGACGTTAAAAAAAATATCGGCGCTGCCCTCGAGGATTTGAGAAATTAGGCTGAACGGAGCCCAGTGAAGGCTATGTGTGTTTTGCAGTGACCCTCCCTTCCTTTCTTCGTCCCTTTTATATTTTGTAGTGATAGAGAATTCAGTGAAGAAAGTAAACGAAGAAAGGTGCGGGGAGGAAAAGTGGACAAGGTGCCTAAATAAAGTGAACACCAAATATCTCTTGAATGTGTCACTTTCAGCTTCTATCTGCAAAAGGTGGAAGAACAGGGAGAAATTCAGTGGGTGAGAGGTGGGGAAAAGAATAATGACATACGACCAAAGCGGGGTGGGTACTAGATTGCATTTGCAAATGGTCGTATGTTCTGAAGATTAGCTTCCGTTGTATAAACGTTTGGAACCAATGGCAGTGTTTAAGCTGGGAAAAGATAAAATCCTTTTTAAAAAAAAAAAAAAAAAAAGTAACTTGGGACAGGCATTTTGGTGCCTCAGGTGCCATGTGGTTTAGATCCCTGGTTCAAGTGCCGGTTATTCCACTTCTGATCCAGTATTCCTGCTTGTGCACAACGTGGGAGGCAGCAAATGATGGCTTAAGTATTTGGGTCTTTGCCACCAGAGTTCCAGTTTCCTGGCTTTGGCCTGGCCTAGCCTTGGCTGTTACAGGCATTTGGGAGTGTACCCGCGGATGGAAGATTGTCTCTTGTCTCTTTCTCACACACACAGTGTTGTGTCTGGTGTGTATCACTTTGCTTTTCAAATAAATATAAGTAAACAATAAACATTAAAAAAGAAGATAATATTAAGTCCCATAAAAATAAAAAAAGAAAAGAACTCATTGCCTTTCTGTAAATAAGTTGAATATCTACAATATCTATAAATAAAATGTTATTGTTCTAGATAATTTCTTCAGATCTCTATAACCAAATATACCAGTTAAGGTTTTGAGAAATCATAGGTGACAGGATGTGAAAGCCCTAGCACAGTTCCTGGCTCATACAGCAGGAATTAGAATACTTCCTCTGTAAAGAGCAGGTAGTAAAGAATTTATTTTTGTAAATAAATTGTAAGTAAAATAATTTTGAGAGCTATAAGGTCTCTGTCAAAAGTACTCAACTCTGCTACCGTTGCATTGGAACCCCAAAGCAGCCACAGACAAAATGTACACAAATGAGCATGGCTGTGTTTCAATAGAACTTTATTTATGGACACTGACATCTGAATTTTATTTCATTTTAATGTATCATGAAAAAGTACTCTTTGAATTTTTTCAACAACTTAAAAATGTAATAGCCATTCTTAGTTGCAGGCCATAAAATAATGGACAGCAGTCCTGTGGGCCACCCATCCCTGTAGGTGCCCTCTGTTTACATTTTTGTTTTCACTCCTAGATGAAAAACTATATTTTAAAAGATTGATTATTTATTTATTGGAAAGGAAAAGTTATGGCGGGGTGGAAGAGAGGGAAAGACATACCTCTTTCATGCGTTGGTTCATAATAAATGCCCACAATAACCAAGGCTGGGCCAGGCCACAGCCTGGAGCCAGGAACTCCATCTGAGTCTCCCAGGTGGGTGGCAGGAAATCAAGCATTTGAGCTATCATCTGCTTCCTAGGCACATAAGCAGGAACCTGGATCAGAAGTGGAACAGCTGGGACTTAAACCTGCACTCCAGTATTGGATGCTGGCATCTCTAGCAGTGGCTCAGCCCACCATGTGACAATGCCTGCCCTGAAGAAAGATATTTTTAACAGTATATTCCCAAACATAGCATGTTTCTGTACTGAATCTCCTGGCAAATACTACTTAATGGTCTTCACACAGTGACAATGCCAACAGGAAGCTAAAAAAAGAAAGCTGGGAAATGTGAGTTTTTGTATCAGTGACCTGTGTGAATGGTACACTGTGGTAGGTAACTTTTAAGACCTGGAGAGCTTTTGTTAAAGATGTATTTACTAATTTGAAAGGCAATGAGAGAGAGAGAGAATCTTCCATCACTCCCCAAATGGCCACAGTGGTTGGGGCTAGGCTAGGCCAGTCAATACCAGGAGCCAGGACTTCATCTGGGCTTCCCATTTCAGTGGCAGGGACACAAACACATGGGCCATTTTCTGCTGCTTTTCCCAGGCCATTAACAGGGAGCTGGATTGGAAGTGGAGCAGCTGGGACTCAAACCGGTGCCCATATGGGAGGCTGTCATCATGTGTGGTAGCTTTACTGCCACAATGCCAGCCCCCTGGAAGATCATCTTTGTTCCTCCTTCTTTATTCAAACATCTAGCCAATCAAAATGTCTTCAGAATTCTAAATGCTAAATATCTGTGGAATCCACCTCTTTTTTCCATTTCTTTTTTTAAGATATTTATTTTTTTAGAGGCAGAGTTACAGACAAAGACAGGGAGTGACAGAGAAAGAGAGATCTTCCACCCACTGGTTCACTTCCCAAATGGCCACAATGGCTGGAGCTGATCCGAAGCCAGGAGACAGAAGCTTCTTCCAGTTCTCCCACGTGGGTGCAGGGACCCAGGAATTTTGCTCATCTTCCACTGCTTTCCCAGGCCATTAGCAGAGAGCTGGATCGGAAGTGGAGCAGCCAGAACTCAAACCAGCATCCGTATGGGATACTGGCACCGCAAGCAGAGGATTGATCTACTATGACACAGCACCCGCTCCCCCTTCCCCTTTTAAAGGTTTTTATTTATTTGCCTTTTTTCCATTTCTAACACCATTTCCTTGTTCAGGTTCACATCCCTTCTTACCTGGGTTACAACACCGCCCTGCTAACTAGTTCCTCTGTGCCCTTTACTCACCAACCCACAAAGGAGAAGTCATCAAATCAGGAAGCTATTTAAAATCGAGCCTCCTTCATTCTCACTTCAGTTGAGGCCCTCACCAAATGGGACTATTATAATAGACTTCTGACTCATTTCTCTGCTACGAATCTTTCTAATCCACTTGATATCTTTTACAGTAGAGAGTTTACACTACCAGAGTACTCTTCTTAACAAAACAAAAAGAAAAGTGATGATCACACTTAACTGACATTGCTGTCAGTTCCTTGTAGAAGTCAAGGATGACAACTGAGCAAAGGCAGATGGAGAGTTGTAGGAATCCCAACAGAGCCACAATGGGGAAGACCATCCAACATGTGTCCATTGGATATTTGGTTGATATTTATTTAAAGGAGGAAACCGATTACTCTGTGGAAGAACTGTTAAGGATGGGGGGTGTTTATGCTATGCTATTTTTTTCAGCTAGTGTTGTTTTTGTATTCATGCTTTAGTGTTTTTGCAGTTTCATATTAGCCCCAAGACCAATAATCTTAACTGGATTGCGGCTTGGTTTGTTTTGCAGCTTGTTCACTTCACTCCCTCTACTTACCCTGATAATCTTGGCTGACTGATAGTGTTTGGTCTGTTACATTTAGAAACCAAATATTGTTGCCTCTTCTTTCTCATATGCTTCGGGATTCACAGTTTATCATCCACTGTATTCTTTTTAATGTCAAGCTCATCTACAAAAACTCTCTTACCTTCATTCTTTCACTGTAACCTGAAAACTTTCAAGGAGATAATCCAAAATAAATAAATGTTAACATGTTCTAGAAGATCACCTTCTAATTGAATATTATCTTTCATCATAAATGCTCATGTTTGTATTTGTATTTACAAGCACATTGACACCAGATAATACTACTTTAGTTGTTTTCAGCTGATTTTAAATGAAAGCATCAGACTTAGTTTGTAAATGATGTTGTTTTACCAGGTATACTGAACATAATGTAATTTCATGGTAGTTTGAATAGACTGGTAGGCGAAATAAGTCATCCAACAACATGCAATAAGACAAGCTACATTCAATATGTCATTGCAGTCATATTCATGCTGTGAGTTGCAATTCAGTTTCACCAAACATCACAAACATACCATTAAGTTAATAATGTTAATTTATTAGTTTTGTGATTCATTATTTAGTTTTAGAATTACATAAGCATCATAAGGTATTTATACATAGATAACTGTTCATGCTTAATTAACATTATAATAAAATAAATTTAAATTACCATACAAAGTCTTTCTCTAACATATTCTATAACAAAAATATACAAATAATATGCAAACATCTGTAATTACTATCCTATATAAAAAGGGCTCAGAACTGAGGCCTGCGCTGTGGCGTAGCAGGTTAAGCTGCCACCTGCAGTGCCAGCATCCCATATGGGCACCGGTTCAATTCCTGGCTGCTCCAATTCCGATCCAACTCCCAGCTAATGCTGCCTGGAAAAACAGTGGAAGATGGCTGAAGTACCTGGGCCCCTGCACTTATGTGGGAGAACAGGAAGAAACTCCTGGCTCCTAGCTTTGGACAGGCCTAGCTCCCACAATTATGACCATCTGGGGCATGAACCAACAGATGGAGGATCTCTCTGTCTCTCTCCCTCTGTAACTCTGCCTTTCAAATAAAATAAATTAATCTTTAAAGAAAAAAAGATTAAAACAAAGTACCAGAACTTCTTGGAGGGAATAGCTAATTCCAAATCTGAGATAGAAAATAAGTCAGATTATGTTAATGTTGTTGTGTCAGAGATCAAGAAAACCCTCAAGACTAATGTGATCATGTCAGAATAGTACAGGAGCATCAAAAACAATAGTAACTGAATAGTAACACAATGGGTATATTAAAATTCGTAAGTTGGTTAAGATACTGATAGAGAGATTTCCCCCAAATCCCAAGGAAAGACCTGATTGAGTATTCTTTGAAATAATTAAAACATCAACTCTTTACTCAACAATTATCAACTATAAGAAAATGATTCAGTCTTTATTCTGCTTTTCCTTTGCAAACTATTCCAAATAAACCCAATGGCCCTAGTTTGATGAAAGTTCTTCTTTGTGTAAGAATTAACATAAAATAAATTGAGAAATAAATATTGAAACACCACCATTTTATAACTTCTTATAAAATAACAAATGCAAGCAATGATCATCAGTGAATGAAATATGAAAGGAAAAACTATGGAAAACTTTATAAGAGAAGTCAGGTTGTCATCACCTAAGCTCTCTTACCATTTTATCTCTAATATCCTTGCCAGCATTAGTATTATCACCACTTTTTACTTAAGCTGACCTAACAGATGAATAAGGATATCTCATTGGGATCTTAATTTGAATTTGTGTAATAGCTAATGATGCCAAACAACTTTCTGTATGCTTATTTGCCATAGCTTTTTTGGCAAAATGTTCAAGTTCATTGCCCATCTTTTCTTTTTTTTCTTTTTTTTCTTTTTTTTGACAGGCAGAGTGGACAGTGAGAGAGAGAGAGACAGAGAGAAAGGTCTTCCTTTGCCGTTGGTTCATCCTCCAATGGCCGCCGTGGCCGGCGCTCTGCGGCCGGCGCATTGCGCTGATCTGAAGGCAGGAGCCAGGTGCTTCTCCTGGTCTCCCATGGGGTGCAGGGCCCAAGTACTTGGGCCATCCTCCACTGCTTTCCCTGGCCACAGCAGAGAGCTGGCCTGGAAGAGGGGCAACCAGGAAAGAATCCGGCGCCCCAACCGGGACTAGAACCCGGTGTACTGGCGCCGCAAGGCGGAGGATTAGACTAGTGAACCGCGGCGCCGGCCCTCATTGCCCATCTTTAAATATTGTTATTTCCTATTGTTGGAAAAAATGATTAGGTCTTGAGAGTTTTAAAAATACATATTGTAGATACAAGTCCTTTATCAGATGTATGATTTACAAATAATTTCTGTACATTGCTATCTGGTCTCTCATTTCTTCACAGTGTCTTTGGCAGAACAAAATTTTTTTAATTTATTGAATTCCCATTGTCAGTTTTTGCTCCTATACATTATTCTTTCATGTCAATTTTAAAAACTTTTTGCCTAGTTTCAGCTCATGAAGATGCATTTTCCTGTAATTTTGATGCTTGTTGCATTTACATTGATGATCTATTTTCAGTTAGTCTTTGTACAAGGCATGAGATTTTGGCCAGAGTTCACGTTTGTGCACATGCACACTGAAAGGTTCCAAATACCATTTGTTAAAGACAATCCTTTCTCCAGGGCATTGCTTTTAAAAATTGCTTTATAAAAAATCAAATAACCATATTCATGCAGGTATATATTTGTCCTATATATTAGGTTTCAATGATCTGCATATCTGTCTCTTCACCAATACCATTGTGGATGATTACTTTAGCATTCCAGTAACTTTTTTTTTAAAGATTTATTTATCTATTTGAAAGTCAGAGTTACACAGAGAGAAGAGAAGCAGAGAGAGTTCTTCCATCCACTGATTCACTCCCCAATTGACCTCAATGGCTGGAGCTGCGCTGATCTGAAGCCAAGAGCCAGGGTCTCCAGGGTCTTCAGGATCTCCAGGCCCAAAGACTTGGGCCATCTTCTACTGCTTTCCCAGGCCATAACAGAGAGCTAGATTGGAAATAGAGCAGCCAGGACTCGAATGGGAGCCTATATGGGATGCTGGCACTGCAGGCAGTGGCCTACCCTTACACCATAGAGCCGGCCCCTACAGTAACTCTTAAAATTAAGGAATATGATTGCTCCTACTTTGTTTTTCACTTTCAAAATAGAATTAGCTATACAGGTTCCTGTGCCTTTGTATTTAAATTTTAGTATCAGCTTGTATATAGTTACAAAGTATTCTGTTGTGATTCTGATTGACCTTGTGTTAATTATACATCCCTATGGGGGATAATTTATATCTTTATTATAATTATTCTTGTAGTTCATGAACACAGTATGTCCATTTATTTAGCTCTTTCTGGATTTATTTCAGCAGTGTTTTGTCATTTTCAACATACAAATTCTGTACACGCTTCATTAGATCTAGACCAAAGGGTTTTTTTTTTTTTTTTGAAGCTCTTGTAAACAGATTTTTTTCTCAAGTTGTTATTTGACTGTAGTTATAAGCAGTTTGAATATGGTATGTCTTTTCTTAGAATTCTTTGGGTTGGCCAGCGCCGCAGCTCACTAGGCTAATCCTCCGCCTTGCGGCACTGGCACACCAGGTTCTAGTCCCAGTCGGGGCGCTGGATTCTGTCCCAGTTGCCTCTCTTCCAGGCCAGCTCTCTGCTGTGGCCAGGGAGTGCAGTGGAGGATGGCCCAAGTGCTTGGGCCCTGCACCCCATGGGAGACCAGGAGAAGCACCTGGCTCCTGCCATCGGATCAACGCGGTACGCCGGCCTGGCCGCAGCGCGCCGGCCGCGGCGGCCATTGGAGGGTGAACCAACGGCCAAGGAAGATCTTTCTCTCTGTCTCTCTCTCTCACTATCCACTCTGCCTGTCAAAAAAAAAAAAAAAAGAATTGTTTGGGTTTATTTTGTTTAGTGTTCATTCAGTGTATTTAATTTTAATAACTGTGGTAAGAACACTTGGTATGAGACCAGCCCTCTTAACAAATATTTAATTTTTGAACAAGACAATATTGTTTTTAAAAATTTTTTAGATTTATTTATGTACTTGACAGAGTTAGAGAGAGAAAGAGATCTTTCATCTATTGGTCCACTGCCCAAATGGCCACAATGATCAGAGCTGAGAGGATCCAAAGCCAGGAGCCAGGGCACTTCCACGGGATCTCTCATGTGGGTGCAGGGGCCCAAGCACTTGGGCCATCTTCCACTGCCTTCCCTGGCACACTAGCAGGGAGTTAGATGGGAGGTAGAGCAGCCAGAACTCTAACTGGTGCCCATATGGGATGGCAGAGTTGCAGGCAGCAACTTTACCTGCTATGCCACAGTACAGGACCCAAAATAATACAATATTGTTAACTAAAGGCACAACGATATACAGCATATTTCTAGAGCTTAATCATCTTGCAAACCAAACTTTGCACCCAATCAACCACAACTCCTCATTTCCTCACTTCCCCAATTCCTGGCAACCATCATTTTACTCTCCATTTCTATGAGTTTGACAAATCTAGATATTTGTAAATGAATTCTATAGTATTTTCCTTCTGTGACTACTTAATTAATTTAGCATAATGTCATCCAGGTTCATTCATGTTACTGCAAATAGCAAGATTTTCAAAGCTGAATAGTATTCCATTATATGTATATCACAATTCTGTATCCACTCATCTGTAGGTGAACATTTAGATTGTTTCCGTAAGTTAAATATTGTGAGTAATGCTGCAATAAAGGGTATAGACCTCTTCTAGATCTTGATTTCAATTCCTTCAGATACATATACTGAGAAGCGGAATTCTAGATCATATAATACAGTTTTAAAATGTATTAATGTATTGATCTATTTGAACTTAAGACAGAGAAAGATCACTCCCTTTTAATGGTTCATTCCCCAAATGTGTGTGTGTGTGTGTGAGAGAGAGAGAGAGAGAGAGAGGAGGGAAAAAACTGCCATCCACTGGCTCAGTCTCCAAATGCCCAAGACAGCCAAGGACTGGACTAGGCCAAAGCTGGGAGCTGGAAACTCAATCTAGGTCTCCTACGTGGGTGTAGCAGGGACCCAATTACTTGCATCATCACCAGCGTCTCCACAGTCTACCTTAGCAAGAAGTTGGAGTCAGATGCTGCAGCCGAGTATTGAACCCAGGCACTCAAACGTAGGACATAAACATCTTAATTGCTAGCCTAAGCACCCACCCTTATTTTTAATTGCTGATAAACTTCCATACTGTTTTCTGTAATGGTTATACTAAATTACATATTCACCAACAGCGTAAAAGAATTCCCTTTATTCTGCATCCTTGCCAAAAGTTGTTATTTTTACATTTTTTAACAATAGACACCCTAACAGATGTAAGGTGATTTCTCACTGTGGTTTTGATTTGCATTTCCTTTATGTTCAGTGATACTGAGCATCTTTTCATAATCTACTAGCCATTTGTACGTCTTCTTTGTAGAAATGCATATTAAAGTACATTGACCCCTTTTTACTTTTTTAAGATTTATTTATTTGAAAGGCAGAATGACAAAGAGAAAGGGAGAAACAGAAAGGTCTTCCTTCTCCTGGTACATTCCCCAAATGGCCACAACAGCCAGCATTAGCCCAGGCTGAAATCAGGAGATGAGAATTTCATCCAGGTCTCCTACATGGGTGATATGGGCTCAAGTACTCGGGCCATCCTCTGCTGCCTTCCCAGCCACGTTAGCAGGAAGCAGATGAGAAGCAGAGTAGTTGGTCTCAAATCAACACTCAAATTTGGGATGCCTTTGTCACAAGCATTGGCTTGATTAACTGTGCCACAACATGGGCCCCTTTGCCCATTTTTAAAATTGGGTTATTTGTTTATTTAAATGTTTATTCATTTATATGAAAGGCAGAATACTGACAGAGAAACAAAGGAAGAGAGGGAAACATAGATGGAGAGGGAGAGCCAGGAACCTGGAACTCCATCCAGGTCTACCATGCGGGTGACAGGACCCAAGCACTTGGGCCATCTTCTGCTGCTTTTCCCAGGAACATAAGCAGGGAGATGGATTGTAAGTGGAGCAGCCAAGGTTCAAACCCACACTCTGATATGGGATGCTGCCATTGAAGGTGGCAACTTAACCCACTGTGCCACAATGTCTGCCCCAGGTTATTTGTTTTTGTTTTTGTTATTGAGTTGTAGAAGTTAATTACATATTTCTTATATTAACCCCCATCAGATTTGAAAATGTTATCTCCCATTCCATAGGTCTCCTTTTCAGAACTCTGTTACTCATTTCCTTGTTGTACAGAGATTTTCAGTTTTATGTAGCCCCCTTTTCTAGTTTGGCTGCTGTATGTTGGCCTCATATACAAGAAATCATTATCAAGTAAAAAACCATCAAGTTTTTTCCTATGTTTTCTCTTAGTAGTTTTTGTAGTTCTAGATCTTGTTTAAATATTTAATCCATTTGGGTTGGCATTGTGGCATAGTGGGTAAAGCTGCTGCCTGCAGTGCCATCATCCCATATGGGTGCCAGTTTGAGTCCCAGCTGCTCCACTTCCAATCCAGCTCTCTGCTATGACCTAGGAAAGCAGTAGAAGATGGCCCAAGTCCTTGGGCCCCTGCACCCACATGGGAGACCCAGAAGAAGCTCCTGGCTCCTGGCTTCAGATCCCTCAGCTCTGGCCACTGCGGCCATTTGGGGAGTGAACTATTGTATGGAAGACCTATCTCTTTCTGCCTCTGCCTCTCTGTAACTCTGCCTTTAATAAATAAATAAATCTTTCAAAAATATTTAATCCATTTTAAGTTGATTTCTGGGTATGATGTAAGAAAAGATTAAATGTAACATATTTGTGTATGAATATACATATTTTCCAACACAGTTTGTTAACAGTAACTTCCCCATTGTGTATACTTAGCACCCTTGTTACCGTCAGTGGGCCGTACACGCATGGATTTATTTCTCAGCTCTCTTCTGTTCCATTCTGATTTCATGCCAATATCATACTGTTTTCATTACTGAACCTTATTGTAATATATATTAAAATCAAGAAATGTACTGTTTCCAGGTTTGGTCTTCATTCTCAAGATCACTTTGTTGGGCAGGCTCTGTGGCATAGTGGATAAAGCCACTTCCTGCAGTGCCAGCATCCTATATGGGCACTGGTTTGAGACCCAGCTACTCCACTTCTGATCCAGCTCTCTGCTATGGCCTGGGAAAGCAGTAGAGGATGGCCCATGTCCATGGGCCCCTGCACCCATGTGGGAGACCTGGAAGAAGTTCCTGGCTCCTGGCTTCAGATCAGCACAGCTCCGGCCGTTATGGCCATCTGGGAAGTGAACCAGCAGATGGAAGACTCACTCACTCTCTCTCTCTCTCTCTCTCACACACACACACACACACACACACACTGCCTCTCCTTCTCTCTCTGTGTAACTGTGACTTTCAAGTAAAAATAAATAAATGTTTTTTTTTTTTTAAAAAAAGATCACTTGGGCTCCCTAGAGTTTATTCTGATTCCATATGAATTTTAGGATTATATTTTTTATTTCTGTGAAAGTGTCATTTGGATTTTGATAGGAAGGAATTGTTTTGAATCGATAGATCAATTTGAATAGTATGGACATTTTAGCAATATTCATTCTTTCAACACATAACATGGGATTTTTTCCCATTTATTTTTGCCTTTAATTTTCATCAATACTTTGTAGTTTTCAATTTAAAAGTCTTTTGCTTCATTTGTTGAGTTTATTCCTAAGTAATTTGTTATGTTAGATGCTATAAGTGGAAGGTTTTTTTTTCTTTTTAATTCTCAGATAGTTCATTGTTAGGGTGTGCTACAACTTTACTAAATTCAAATTTATTAAGTTCTAACAGGGTTTTTTGGTGTGCAATCTTTAGGGTTTTCTAGATATAGATTATGTCATCTGCATATAGGGTAATTTTACTTCTTCCTTTCTGATTTGAATGCCTGTTTTTTTCCTTTTCTTGCCTACTTGCTCTGGCTAGCTAACTCTAGTACTGTGTGAAACAGAAGTGAAGAGTGGGCATCCTTGCTTTGTTCCTTATCTTAGAGGAAAGGCTTTTAGCTTTTCACCATTTAGTATGATGGTGGCTTGTCATTTATGGAATTTATTATGTCTAGATAAATTCCTTTTATATCTAATTTGAGAATTTTTACTATGAAATGATGTTGAATTTTGTCAAATGCTCTTTCTGCAGCTGTTATCATGTGATTTTTTACCTTATTCTGTTGATGTGCTATATCATATTTTTTATTTATTTTTTTACAGGCAGAGTTAGACAGAGAGAGAGAGAGAGAGAGAGAGAGAGAGAGAGGTCTTCCTTTTCCGTTGGTTCACCCCCCAAATGGCTTCCATGGCCGGCACGCTGCGCCGATCCAAAGCCAGGAGCCAAGTGCTTCTTCCTGTTCTCCCATGCGGGTGCAGGGCCCAAGCACTTGAGCCATCTTCCACTGCCTTCCCGGGCCACAGCAGAGAGCTGGACTGGAAGAGGAGCAACCAGGACAGAATCCCACGCCCCGACCGGGACTTCTACCCTGTGTGCCTGCGCTGCAGGTGGAGGATTAGCCAAGTGAGCCGTGGCGCTGGCTGCTATATCATATTAATTTCTGTATGTTGAACCATCTTTATATACTGGAGGTAAATCCCCTTTAGTTATGGTTTATGATTCTTTTAATGTACTGTTGAATTTGTTTGCTAGTATTTTGTTGAAAATTTTTGCATCTATGTTCACTAGGGATATTCTCTTGTTTGTTTTGCAGTATTTGTCTAGCTTTGGTATCAAGGTGACAGTAGTCTCATAAAATGAATTTGGAAGCATTTACTCTTCAAATTTTTTGAAAATCTAGAAAGGAGTGCTGTTTGTTCTTTAAGTGTATTGTAGAATGCACCAGTGAAGTCACTTGGTCCTATACTTTTCTTTATCAAGACTTATTAAGTCAATCGCTTTGTTGTTACTAGTATGTTCAGAATTTCTGTTTCTTCATGACTTGGACTGGGTAAGTTGTAAATATTTTTTTAAAAAAAGTGTTTTGAGAAGGGAATGATCAGCTGCATCAAATGTTATGGACATTTCAAGCAGGATTGGTTTGTGACTTGACCACTGTCTTTTCTGGGAGAATTCCTTCTGGGAGGAGGAGCGTGGTGGGGGCAAGAGGAGTGGAGTCACCACACAGAACCCAGGAGTCGGGTGAAAGCAGGCCAGAGGCGAGCAGCCCGAAGACTCATTTATTTCAGTTGCTACAGCTGCTTATATAACCAAGGCAGCCAATTCAGTCAAGGGGCGGTCTAGGCCCTAACCAATCACAGCCTGTTGCCAGGCAGTTTCCAAAGCCATCCAATCACAGCCTGTTGTCAGTTAGGCTCTGTTGTCATGTGGTTTCCAAAGCCATCCAATCACAGCCTGTTGCCAGGCAGTTTCTGTTGTCAGTGGCCATCTTGGCATGACCTTCTCACCTTCTCATGACCTTCTCACCTTCTCATTCCACCACATTCATGAATTTCTCACCTTCTCATTCCACCACAGACCACTGGATTGGGCAACACTGTGGTCCATGGTGACATTGACAAACTCAGTTTTATTGGAATGGTAGGTGTGAAAGCCTGGTTGTAAAAGGTTCTAGAAAGAATAATGCCAGAGTAATTGGAAACTATGGATCTAGAACACATTATTAAGGAGTTTTCTTCTAAATGAAACAGAGAAATGGGGTGATACCTACAGGGGAATACAAGGATATCTAGATAGGATTGTTGTGTTAAGTGCGTAGGTTTTATTTTTAACTGATACACTAAAATAGTATGAATTTCTGGGGTAACATGTGATGTTCCCCTACAAATATATGTTCACATCAGAGCAAACATACCTATCTCTTCAAACATTTATCATTTCATTATGGTTAAAATATTGAAAATCCTTTTGTTCAGCTGTTTAAAAATTTACAGCATATTGTTATTATTAGTCATTCTACTGCCTAATAGAAGCCCAGAACTTGTTACTCCAATTTCAACATAATTTAGTGGCTATTGATCAACCTTTCCTCATCCTTCCCTCCCCTCTAATCTTCCCACTCTTTAACCACCATTTTACTCTCCAAAATCTAAGAGATCAGTATTTTCAGATACCACATATAAATGAAATCATAGTATACTTACTTTTCTGTGCCAGACTTATTTCACTTAATATAATGATGGCCAGGTCCATCCATGTTGTCGCAAATGACAGGATTTCATCATTTTAATGAACAACTAGTATTTCACTGTGTTTATGTTCCACATTTTCTTTATCTATTCATCAGTGGATGGACATTTAGGTTGTTTTGTTTCTTGTCTATTGTGAATAGTGCCACAATAAACTTATGAGTTACATGTCTTTTCAATAGATTGATTTCACTTTGCTTGGATATATATACACAGGAGTGTGATTGCCAGGCCATATGGTAGTCCTATTTTTAGTTTTTTGAAGAATCTTCATACTCTTTTTCACAATGGCTCTACTAATCTACTTTCCTACAAAGAGTATACAAGCGATCGCTTTTTTCTAGATCCTCACCAGCTCTTGTTGTCCTTTGTCTTTTTGGTAGTAATAAATCTCACTGGCGGACAGTGATTTCTCATTATGATTTTGATTTGCATTTCCTCATGATTGGTAATGTTCAATATTTTCCCATGTACCTATTGGCCATTTATATATCTTCCTTTGAAAAAATGCATGTTTGCATTTAGTGCCCCTTTTAATTAGATTATTTGAACTTTTGCTTTCAAGTTATAGTTCCTTATGTATTCTGATTATTAACCCCTTATCTGATACATATTAACCCTTTGTACAACTGACAAGTATTTTCTTCCATCTTGCATGTTGTCTCTTTTTTTTAATTTAAATTTTTTTAAATTTATTTGACAGGTAGAGTTATAGACTGTGTGAGAGAGAGACAGAGAGAAAGGTCTTCCTTCCGTTGGTTCACTCCCCAAATGGCCACAATGGCCAGTGCTGCACTGATCCGAAGCCAGGAGCCAGGTGCTTCTTCCATCCTCCACTACCCTCCCTGGCCACAGCAGAGAGTTGGACTGGAAGAGGAGCAACCGGGATTAGAACCTGGCGCCCATATGGGATGCCAGCACCACAGGCAGAGGATTAACCAAGTGGGTGGAGTGACAGAGATCCAAGTCCTTGGGGCATCCTCTGCTGCTTTCCCAGGCACACTAGCAAGGATCTGGATTGGAAAAGAACAGCTGAGACTTGTTCATTATTTTATTTATTTGAAAGGCAGAGTGACAGAGAGAAGGAGAGACAGAGAGAAAAACAGACAGAGAGAGATTTCCCATCTGCTTTTTTACTTTCCAAATGACCTCAAAGGCCAAGGCTGAGCTAGGCCAGAGCTGGGAGACTGGAATTCCATCTAAGTCTTCCACATGGGTGGAGTGACAGAGACCCAAGTCCTTGGGGCATCTTCTGCTGCTTTCCCAGGCACACTAGCAAGGATCTGGATTGGAAAAGAACAGCTGAGACTTGTTCGTGCTATGATATGGGATGACAGCATCAAAGGCAGTGGCTTAACCCACTGTGCCACAGTGCTGGCCCTGGTATTTGTTCTTGTTTAAATGTTTGGTAGCAGTGAAGCTCTCTGATCCTAAACTTTCTTTATGGGAGATTTATATTTCTTCTTCAGTATCACTATGCATTATTGGTCTGTTTAGGTATGCGATTTATTCATGACTTAAAGTTGATAAGATGTATGTGTCCAGGAATTTACCCATTTCATTCAGATTATCAAATTTGTTGCTTTATAATTGTCCATAATAATCTCTACTGATCTTTGGTATTTCTGTAGCGTCACTTGTGATGTTTCCCTTTTAATCTCTGATTTTATTTCATTTTTCTCTTTTTTTCCTATTTGGTTTAGTCAAAGGTTTTGCAATTTTGTTTATCTTTTCAAAGTATCAGCTCTTCATTTTTATGATGTTTTTGTATTGATGTTTTAGTCTGAATTTCATTTATTTGTGCCCTGATTTTTATTATTTCTTTCCTTCTACTAATTTGTGTTTTTTTTTATTCTAATTTTTTAGTTACTTGAGATACATTGATAAGTTGTTTGATATCTTTCCGGTTTTTTGGGGGGTTTTGTTGTTGCTGTTGCAGTTTTGTTTCTCTTTTTTGCTGTAAGTATTAATTGATGTAAAGTCCCTTCTCAGAACTGCATTTGCTGTACTCCACAGGTTTTGGTATGCTGTATTTCCATGCTCATTCATTTCAAGAATTTTTTAATATTTGTTATTTTAATCTTTAATTAGTGTTTAACAGATTCAATATAGTTCATAGATACAATTCTAATATAAGGATATTACCTTCCTTCTTCCTTCCCATCTTCTCTTTCTTTTTTTCTTTATTTTTTTAAAAGATTTATTTCACTTGAAAGTCAGAGTTACACAGAGAGAGAAGGAGAGGTAGAGAGAGAAAGAGAGAGAGAGAGGTTTTCCATCCGCTGGTTCACTCACCAATTGACTGCAACGGCCAGAGCTTCTCTGTTCCGAAGCCAGGAGCCAGGAGCCGCTTCTGGGTCTCCCACACAGGTGCAGGGACCCAAGGACTTGGGCCATCTTCTACTGCTTTCCCATGCCATAGCAGAGAGCTAGATCAGAAGTGGAGCAGCGAGGTCTCTAACCGGCACCCATATGGGATGCCGGTACTGCAGGTGGCAGCTTTACCTGCTACACTACAGCGCCAGCCCCTCTTTCTTTTTTTAGTTTCTGAGATAACATCTTTTAAATTTACATTACGGTAAGAAGGTTAATGCTTCATCAAATAAGTTTTACAAGTAAAAAGCAAAAAGACCTCGATTAGTGGGAATATAGACAATAGCTATAAATAATAATTGAGTGGAAAAATGTCCATTTCACCACTATTTAGTAAATTTTAAAGTAATCACAGATTATTAAAATTATGGTGGTATATGGGGCCTGCATTGCAGTGTGGCAGGTAAAACCTGTTCCTGTGATGTGGGATCCCAGATGGGCACTGGATCGAGTTCTGACTGCTCCACTTCTGACCCAGCTCCATGCTAGTGCACCTAGGAAAGCAGTAGAAGATGGCTCAAGTACTTGGGCCCCTGCACCACTGTGGGAGACCCAGAAGAAGCTCCTGGCTCCTGGCTTCAGCCTGCCCCAGTTCTGTTCATTGCTAGACCATTTGGAAAGTGGACCAGCAGATGGAAGATTCTCTCTCTCTCTCTCTCTCTCTCTCTCTCTCTCTCTCTCTTTCCTCTCTCTCTGTAACTGTGCCTTTCAAATAAATAAAAATAAATCTTAAAAAAAAACTATGGTAGTATAACATTCTTTACCATTGGATTGACAAAGGTATAAAGCAACGTTTTACAAAACTATGTTTGCAGGGCCGGCGCCATGGCTCACTTGGTTAATCCTCCACCTGCAGCGCCAGCATCCCATATGGGCACCTGGTTCTAGTCCCAGTTGCTCCTCTTCCAGTCCAGCTCTCTGCTGTGGCCCAGGAGGGCAGTGGAGGATGGCTCAAGTGCTTGGGCCCTGCACCCGCATGGGAGATCAGGAAGAAGCACCTTGCTCTTGGCTTCGGATTGGTGTAGCTCCGGCCGTAGTGGCCATTTCTCACACAGTCTAACTCTATTAAGAAAAAAAAAAAACCTATGTTTGTAGCAATGCTGATACACGTTCTTATTCTCTTCCTTGGGGTATTGATTGTTTAGGAATAAATCATTTAATTTCCATATATTTGTACAGTTTCCAAAGTTTGTTTATATTAATTTCTAGTTTTATTGCATTATGGTTGGAAAACTCATTTGATAAAATTCTACTTTAAAAATTTTTTTGAGACTTGTTTTGTGACCTACCATTTTATCTATTCTGAACCATGTTCCATGTGCTAAAGAAGAACGTGTAGGGGCCAGCACTGTGGCATAGCAGATAAAGCCACCACCTACAATACCGGCATTCCATGTGGGTGCCAGTTCTAGTCCCGGCTGCTCCTCTTACAATTCAGCTCTCTGCTATGGCCTGGGAAGGCAGTAGAAGATGGTCCAAGTCCTTGGACCCCTGCACCCATGTGGGAGACCTGGAAGAGGCTCCTGGCTCCTGACTTCGGATCAGCTCAGCTGAGGAGTGAACCAGAGGATGATTCTCTGCCTCTGCCTCTCTGTAACTCTGCCTTTCAAATAAATAAATAAATCTTTTTTTAAAAAAAGAATAAAGTATATTCTGCAGCTGTTGGCTGAAATGTTCTGTAGATATCTGTTAGATCTAGTTGATCTAATATGATTTAATTCTTGTATTTCTTTGTTTATTTTTTATTTGAATGATCTGTCCATTGCTGAAAGTAGGATGTCAAAGTCCTCTACTATTATAGTTTTGGAGTATATCTCTCCCTTTAGACCTATTAATATTTGTTTTATATATTTGGGTGCTCTAATATTGGGTGCATTTACTCATATATTTGTGATTATCATTTACTCTTGTTGGATTGACTGCCTTATCTTTATGTAATGACCATCCTGTCTCTTCACAGCCTTTGATTTAAGGTGCATTTCCTCTAATGTAAGTATGCCCCTCCTGCTTTCTCTTAGTTTACATTTGCATGGAATTTCTTATTGTATCCTTTCATTTTCAGTCTATGCATGACCTCGGAGGTGAAGTGAGTTTCTTGTAAATAACATGATATTAGGTCTTGATTTTTAGTCCATTCAGTTGTTCTATGTACTTATTTTAAAAGTTTATTTATATATGTTTAGTTATTTGAAAGGCAGAATAATATAGAGAAAAAGAAAGAAAGAGCCTCCATCCATTAGTTGACTTCTCAAATGCCCACAACAGCCAGGGCTGAGCCAGGCTGAAGCCAGGAGCCAGAAAGATTGCACACATGGGTGGCAGGGACACAAGCCTTTCATCATCTGCCATCTCCCATGGTGTGCAGTAGCAGAAATATGGATCAGAAGCCAAGACAGCACTCAAACTAGGCACTTTGTTATGGTGTGTGGGCATTATAAGTGGCGACTTAACCCATTGTGCCACAAAACCCACTCCATACTCTATGTCTTCTAATTGAATAATCTATTTACATTTAAAATAATTATTGACATGTACTGTTTTACCACTGCTACTTTGATACTTTTTTTTAAGTTTTATTGTGTTCCTTTCTTTTTCATGCTCCTACAATCTTTCTTTGTGATTACATAATTATCTTTATTTTTAAGTGTATTTATTTGAAAGGCAAAGTTACAGAGATAAGGAGAGACAGAGAGAGAGAGAGAGAGAGAGAGAGAGAGAGAGAGAGATTTTCCACCCTTTGGTACACTCACCAAATGGCCTCAATGGCTAGGGCTGGGCCAGACCGAAGCCAGGAGCCGGGAACTCCATCCAAGTCTCCCACGTGGGTGCAAGGTCCCAAGGACTTGGGCCATCTGCTGCTGCTTTCCCGGGCACATTAGCAGGGAGCTGGATTGGAAGTGGAGCAACCAGGAATCAAACCAGCCCTCATATGGTATGCCAGCACTGTAAGTGGCAGCTTAACACACTATGCCACAGTGCCAGCCCCTAGCCAGCTATTTTAAACTGATAAAATCTTTCTTTTCAAGATTTATTCATTTATTTGAAAGGCAGAGTTACAGAGGCAGAGAGAAAGGTCTTCCATCTGCTGGTCTACTCCCCAGATGGCCACAATGGCCAGAGCTGGGCTGATCTGAAGCCAGGAGCCAGGAGCTTTCTCCAGGTCTCCCACATGGGTGCAGGGGCCCAAGGATTTGGGCCATCTTCTACTGCTTTCCCAGGCACATTAGCAGGAAGCTGGAGGAGCAGGGACTCGAACTGGCACTCATATGGGATACTGGTACTGCAATTGGTGGCTTTACCCACTATGCCACAGCGACGGCCCCAACTAAATCTTAACTTTGATCATAAGGAAATGAAAAGACCTAAAAACAAACAGTTAAAAATACTAATAAAAACTCTAAATTTAGATTGTATTCTTCTCCAGTTTGAATTTTTGTGTTCCATTTTGTATATTTTTTTATTGTCAATCTCTTAACACATTAATATCATTTTGAATTATTTTGTTTTTAGTTTTCATACTAAATATATAAATGATTTGTGTACCATGATTATAATGTTATACACCACGAGTATAATATTATGTATAATAATTGTCTATATAATCACTCTTTCAAGTGAGTTTTCTACATTCTGATGTTTTCTTCTTACTCATTAGGATCACTCTTTCATTTATTTAACAAACAGAATTTTTTATTTTTTATTTTTATTAGCAATAACTGTACCTATTTATGACCTACAGTATTATATTTCCATACATATATACACTGATCATAACAGAATCATCAACTTTTATTCTTCTATGACGTTACTTAATGTTGGAGGCTTGTAGCTTCTTTTTTCTTTTTGTTCATACAAATACACTAGGTTATTGTGAACTGTTGTCTCCCCAGTATGCTGGGTAGCACCAGGAATTTATAATTTCAATCAAACTCTGATTTGGTACCTGTTATCCAAACTTTGTCCTCCTCATCCCTCCCAACCTCTAGTAATTACTATTCTGTGTTCAGATTGAATTATTTGTTTAGCTTCCACATTTAAGGACGAACACACAGTATTTGTCTTTCTGTGTCTGGCTTTTTTCACTTAACATGGTGTCCATTTCCATCCTTTTTGCTGCCAGTGACAGAATTTCATTCTTTTTTTGTGGCTGAAGGGTACTCTATTTTGTATATATACCACATTTTCTTTATACATTCGTCTTATGAGGATACTTTAGTTGATTTCATATCTTGGTGATTGTGAGCTGTGCTGAAATAAGTATCTTTGATATAATGATTTCATGTCTTTTGTATATATATACTCAGTAGTGGGATTGTTAGATCATATGGCATTTATATTTACTTTCTTAACGATATCGCCATACTCTTATCCATACCGGCTATACTAAATTTGCATTACCAATAAAAGTGTATAAGAGTTCCCCTTTCTCCACATCCTCACAGTATTTGTTATTTCTTTTCTTTTGGATAATAACCATTCTACTAGAGGTGAGGTGATATCTCGTTGTGGTTTCGATTTGCATTTCCTTGATGGCTAGTGATATTGAACAGTATTTGATATATTTGTTAGCCTTTTGTATTTCTTCTTTTGATAACATCTATTCAGATCCTTTGCCAATTTCTTAACTCAATTGGTTGTTTTTTCATGTTGAATGTTTTTGAATTTTTGAAATAGTCTGGATATTAATTCTTTGTCAGATAAAGTAGCTTGCAAATGTTTACTTCTATTCTGTCAGATGTCTCTTTGTTTCCTTTGCTGGACAGAAGCTTCTGAGTTTTATATCATTCCTTTCAAAAAATTTTGCTTTTGTTACCTGTGCTTTTAGGATATTATCCAAATAATCACTGCCTACATCCAGTGTCTTAAAGTGTTTCTCCTAGGTTTTCTTCTAACAATTTCATAGTTTCAAATTTTATATTTAGGTCTTTGATAAATTGAAGTTGATTTTTGTATATGGTGAGATGTAGGGATCTAATTTCATTCTTCTACCTGTGTGTGTATATGTGTGTGTGTGAAATTTTGCCAACTCAATCTGTTGAAAAGACTATTCTTTCTCCAAAATATGTTCTTGGCACCTTTGTCAAAAATCAGTTGACTGTATATGTGGATTAATTTCTGTGATTTCTATTCTGTTCCATTAATCTAAACGCCAGTTTCTTTGCCAATATCATGTTGTTTTAATTACTATAGCTTTGCAATATGCTTTGAAGCCAGGTATTGCGATGCTTTCAGCTTCAAGAATTCTCTTCAATATTTCTTGTAGAACAGGTATTGTGGCACAAATTATCAGCTTTTGTTTGTCTGGGAACGGCTTTATCTCTACTTCTAAAGGATATCTAAAGGATAGCTTTGCTGGATACAATATTCATGGTTGGCATTTTTTTTTTCCTTCAGTGCTGTGAAAATCTCATTCTGCTCCATTCTGACTAGTAAGATTTCTGCCAAGAAGTGTCAAGTAATTTGAGACATGCTGATTTTGATATTTGTTTCTTTTCTCTTGTAGGTTTGAAAATCCTTTCTTTATCTTTAGTCTTGGAGAGCTTAATTATAATTTGTCCTGGGATGAACTTGGTTGAGTTGAATATTATTGGTGACTTTTGATCTTCCTATACCTGGAGAGTTCTATCTTTCTCTAGGTTTGGAGAATTTTCTATTATGTCTTTGATTTGTTATGTTTTGTTTCCTTATGTCTTCTTTTAAAAAAGATTTATTTGTTTATTTCTGAGGCAGAGTTACAGAGAGAGAGAGAGAGAGAGAGAGAGAGAGGTCTTCCATGTACTGGTTTACTCCCCAAATGGCTGCATGGCTCCAATGGCCAGAACTGGGCTAATCTGAAGTCAGGAACCAGGGGCTTCTTCCAGGTCTCCCATGTGGGTGCAGGGGCTCAAGCACTTGGGCCATCTTCCACAGCTTTCCCAGGCCAGGGAGCTGGATCAGAAATGGAGCATCTGGGACTCAAACTGGCACTTCATGCTGGCACTACAGGCGAAGGCTTAACCTACTAAGCCACAGCACCAGCCCCTATGTCTTTTTTGTTGTTGTTATGCCTTATACTTTTTTACTTTCACAAGTCACTCTTTGAACCCAAATAACCCAGATATTTGTACTTTTAATGCTATATGAAATTCCTTGAAAGCTTTTTAAATTCCTCATAAGTTCCAATTGCTTGCCAGAATACTTCATGAATGGTGTTAAGTATACATCTATCAGAAGGAACATGATTGTCTTTCTTGTTGGAATGCTAGCATCCAGTGATGATTTTACTTAACATATTAAGGAATTATTGGTTTCTGATACTATCAGGAATCCTCTTAAAAAGAAACATTCCTGGGGATGGTGTTGTGGCACAGCAGGTTAAGCTGCCATCTGCAGCATGGCATCCCAAATGGGCACCAGTTAAAGTCCAGGCTGCTCCACTTCTTATCCAGCTCTCTACCAATGCACCTGGGATAACTGCAGAGGATGTCCCAGGTCCTTGGGCCCCTACATCCACACGGGAGACCTTGATGAAACTCCTGGCTTCGTCTGCCCCAGCCTTGGCTATTATGACCATTTGGGGAGTGAAGCAGCAGAAGGAAGAATTCTCTCTCTCTCCCTTTGCTTCTCCTTCTCTGTAACTCTGCCTTTCAAATAAAAAAATAAATAAATAAATCTTTTTTTTTAAAGGCACATACTCTTGCCTCTTGTATAAAGTTGAAGAGTGAGGTTTTTTTTTTTTTTGGCATTAATTAATAGGAAGGGAAGTCATCAGCTAGAGTGAAGAGAGAGGCAATAGAGATTTCAGGTGAAAAATATGTGAATTAGACACCTAAGTGACTGGGATTATAATTGGACTAAGGATGTTTAGTATGATTGCTAGGTACCACTAAGAGAACAGATGAGGTTTGTGGTAATGAATTTAAAGTAATACCAATAAGAATAGTTGTGTGCTTTCCTTTTTTTCTTTTCATTTTTAAGGGTTTATTTATGGGGCTGGCGCAGTGGCACAGCAGGTTAACGCCCTGACCTAAAGCTCCGGCATCCCATATGGGCGCTGGTTCTAGTCCCGGCTGCTCCTCTTCTGATCCGGCTCTCTGCTATGGTCTGGGAAGGCAGTGGAGGATGGCCCAAGTCCTTGGGCCCCTGCACCCGTGCAGGAGACCCGGAAGAAGCTCCTGGCTCCTGGCTTCAGATTGGCGCAGCCCCAGCCGTTGCGGCCAATTAGGAAGTGAACCAGCACATGGAAGATCTCTCTCTCTCTCTCTCTCTCTCTCTCTCTCTCTCTGCCTCTCCTCTCTCTGTGCTACTCTGACTTTCAAATAAATAATAAATAAATCTTTAAAAAACAGGATTTATAGATAGGGGAGAGAGAGAATCTTCCATGTGCTGGTTCATTCCCCAAATATCCACAATGGCCAGGACTATTCCAGGCTGCAGTCAGGAGCCCAGAACTCCATCTGGGTCCCTAACATGGGTAGCAGAGGCACAAACACTTGAGCCTTCCTCCATCAACTCTCCAGGCACATTAGCAGGAAGCTGGATCTGAGATATAGCAGCTGGAATTTGAACTGAATCTCCCACATGGGATGCTGGTGCTGCAAGCAGTAGCTTAGCCCACTGCACCATGACAACAGCCCTTTTCCTTTTTTAAAAGATTTATTTGTGTACTTATTTGAAAGGCAGAATAAGAGAGAGAAAGAGAGAGAGAGAGAAAGACCCAGAGAGAGAAACAAAGGAGAAACAGAGATCTCCATCCACTTGTTCACTTCCCAAATGCCTGCAATATCCAGGGCTAGGCCAAGCCAAAGCCAGGATCCTGGAACTCCACTTGGATCTCCCAAGTGGGTGGCAAGGACTCAAGTACTTAGACAACCATCTACTGCCTTCCCATGTGCATTAGAAGAAAGGTGGATTGGAACTAGGATAGTTAAGACTTGAATCTGCACTCTGATATGGGATCCAGGCATTCCAATCAGCAGCTTAACCTACTATACCACAATGCCTACTCCCATTATGTGTTTTTTCTTAAACTACCTTCACCTGCATGGGTGCAGGTAAAAGTAGGTAAAAATTGCATTTAAACAGGATTGGGTTTTGGCAGATTAATACATGCAAGAGAAGGGCAAGATTGCTGGTGGTTTGTGCACAGAAGTGGCTATAATGATGAACCACGGTGTTTGCATTAAAGAAAAGGGCAAATGGGGGCATGAGAATGATGAATAACTGTGAAAAGCTGATAGGATCAAGAGTGAATATCCCTTGTAAATGCTGGAGAATTAAAAAAATCAAGGTGTTAATAGGAATGTGGTAGAAAAAGAGGAGTGGTGGAATTTCTAAATTTGAAATAATGTAAAGGGTAATGAACGACTAGGGTAGGGATAACAATGAGTATGAGTGGCTGAGGAGTGATGGACAGGATCCCTGAAAGAGAACAAATCAAGAAAACAAGGGAACAGGAATTGGGAAATTCATTTATAGAGAAATTAATATCAAAAATTATCATGGCATTCAGTAGGGCAGAAGCTACATACCTTAAGGAATGAATGTCATAACTCCAACAAGGAGAGGTAAAATATAAAATCCATGCGGGCATGGATTTTTGTCTACTTTTTAATTATTGTATTTCCACCCCTTAAATTCTTAGAATAATACCTGTAATATAGTAGAATGCTCACTAAATGATTGCCATATGAATGAACTACTAAAGAGGGAGGGAAAATGGTCTTGGAATGGCAATGGGGTACAAGGACAAGAAAGTAGCTGTGAGTTGAGTTTTAGGAAAAGCAGTACTTTCATTAAATCTAAGGTTCCTAGAGCAAGAAGTTGAAAAGAATGTTCAGAAAAGATGTTGAGAAAAAAAATAACTTTTCTAGTTGACTGTAAGTTTTGGTAAGCACTTTCAGTAGGAAAGGGTGGGAAATGTAATAAAAAGAGGGATGTATGGAATTTGTCAGGAGCAGTCAAGACTTGGAATTTCTGGACTTCTTTAGGAACAGAATGAAATAAACAGAGATAAAGTCTGTGAGATAGTCCTGATAATTACAAGGCAGAAAATGGTGGTGAGTCTGTGAACCTTGGGCTTGCGGAAGAAAGAGATTTGCATTCTACAAAGAGCACACATAACTCTGGGATAAGCTGTTCCCCCATGTAAGGAACAGATGGAGATCAGAGAAACCAGGCACAGATTTGTCCCAACTCCTGGTAAACAAGAGGAACTGAATTCCTTTTGATTTCTGTGTATCATAGTTTTGACTGCCAGGGATCCTTTTTTTTTTTTTTTTTTTACTTTGAACTTCCTGTGATCTTTTTTTAAACTTTTATTTAATAAATATAAATTTCCAAAGTACAGCTTATGAATTACAATGGCTTCCCCCATAACTTCCCTCCCACCCACAACACTCCCAACTCCTGCTCCCTCTCCCATTCCATTCCCATCAAGATTCATTTTAAATTATCTTTATATACAGAAGATCAATTTAGTATATACTAAGTAAAGATTTCAACAGTTTGCACCCACATAGAAACACAAAGTGAACAATACTCTTTGAGTACTAGTTATAGCATTAATTCACATTGAACAACACATTAAGGACAGAGATCCTACATGAGGAGTAAGTGCACAGTGACTCCTGTTGTTGACTTAACAAATTGACACTCTTGTTTTTGGCGTCAGTAATATCCCTAGGTTCTTGTCATGAGTTGCAAAGGCTATGGAAGCCTTTTGAGTTCGCCAACTCCAATCTTAGTTAGATGAGGTCATAGTCAAAGTGCAAGTTCTCTCCTCCCTTCAGAGAAAGGTACCTCCTTCTTTGATGGCCCATTCTTTCCACTGCGATCTCACTTGCAGAGATCTTTCATATAGGTGGTTTTTTTTTTTTTTTTTTTTTTTTTTTTTTTTTTGCCAGAGTGCCTTGGCTTTCCATGCCTAAAATATTCTCATGGGCTCTTCAGCCAGATCCAAATGCCTTAAGTGCTGATTCTGAGGTGAGTGCTATTTAGGATATCTGCCATTCTATGAGTCTGCTGTGTATCCCGTTGGAGCATTCTCTCCTTTTTAATTCTATCAGTTAGTATTAGCAGACACTAGTCTTGTTTATGTAATCCCTTTGACTCTTAGACCTATCATTATGATCAATTGTGAATTGAACTTGATCACTTGGACTAGTGAGATAGCATTGGTACATGTCACCTTGATGGGATTGAATTGCAATCCCCTGGCACATTTCTAACTCTACCATTTGGGGCAAGTCAGTTTGACCATGTCCCAAATTGTACATCTCCTCCCTCTCTTATTTCCACTCTTATATTTAACAGAGATCACTTTTCAGTTAAATTTCAACACCTAAGAATAATTGTGTGTTAATTACAGAGTTCAACCAACAGTATTTAGTAGAACAAAAAAAATACTAAAAGGGATAAAGCATTAAGTTGTACATTAACAGTCAGGACAAGGGCTGATCAAGTCACTGTTTCTCATAGTGGCCATTTCACTTCAACAGGTTTCCTTTTTGGTGCTCAGTTAGTTGTCACCGATCAGGAAGAATATATGATATTTGTCTGTTTGGGACTGGCTTATTTCACTCAGCATGATGTTTTCCAGATTCCTCCATCTTGTTGCAAATGACTGGATTTCATTCTTTTTCACTGCTGTACAGTATTCTATAGAGTACATGTCCCATAATTTCTTTATTCAGTCTACTGTTGATGGACATTTGGGTTGATTCCAGGTCTTAGCTACTGTGAATTGAGCTGCAATAAACATTAAGGTGCAGACAGCTTTTTTGTTTGCCAATTTAATTTCCTTTGGGTAAATTCCAAGGAGTGGGATGGCTAGGTTGTATGGTAGGGTTATATTCAGGTTTCTGAGGAATTTCCAGACTGACTTCCATAGTGGCTTAACCAGTTTGCATTCCCACCAACAGTGGCTTAGTGTCCCTTTTTCCCCACATCCTTGCCAGCATCTATTGTTGGTAGATTTCTGTGTGTGAGCATTCTAACCGGGGTAAGGTGAAACCTCATTGTGGTTTTGATTTGCATTTCTCTGATAGCTAGTGATCTTGAACATTTTTTCATGTGCCTGTTGGCCATTTGGATTTCCACTTTTGAAAAATGTCTATTGAGGTCCTTGGCCCATCTCTTAAGTGGGTTGTTTGTTTTTTGGTGTGGAGTTTCTTGATCTCTTTGTAGATTCTGGTTATTAATCCTTTATTGGTTCCATAATTTGCAAATATTTTTCCCATTCTGTCGGTTGCCTCTTCACTTTCCTGTTTCTTTTGCTGTACAGAAACTTCTCAATTTGATGTAATCCCAATTGTTAATTTTGGTTTTGACTGCCTGTGCTTCCGGGATCTTTTCCAGGCAGTCTTTGCCTGTGCCTATATCTTGCAGGGTTTTTCCAATGTTCTCTAATAATTCGATGGTGTTGGGTCATAGATTTAGGTCTTTAATCCATCTTGAGTCAATTTTTGTGTAAAGTGAAAAGTAGGGGTCTTGCTTTATGCTTCTGCACGTGGAAATCCAGTTTTCCTAGCACCGTTTATCGAATAGACTGTCCGTACTCCAGGAATTGGTTTTAGATCCTTGATAAAATATAAGTTGGCTGTAGATGTTTGGATTGATTTCTGGTGTTTCTATTCTGTTCCATTGGTCTATCCATCTGTTTCTGTACCAGTACCATGCTGTTTTGATTACAACTGCCCTGTAGTATGTCCTGAAATCTGGTATTGTGATGCCTCCAGCTTCGTTTTTGTTGTACAAGATTGCTTTAGCTATTTGAGGTCTCCTGTGCCTCCATATGAATATCAGCATTATTTTTTCCAGATCTGAGAAGAATGCCTTTGGTATTTGGATTGGTACCACATTGAATCTATACATTGCTTTTGGGAGAATGGACATTTTGATGATATTGATTCTTCCAATCCATGAGCATGGAAGATTTTTTTTCCATTTTTTTGGTATCCTCTTCTATTTCTTTCTTAAAGATTTTGTAATTCTCATCGCAGAGATCTTTAACATCCTTGGTTAAGTTTATTCCAAGGTATTTGATTGTTTTTTTTTTTGGCTATTGTGAATAGGATTGATCTTAGAAGTTCTTTCTCAGCCGTGGCATTGCCTGTGTATACAAAGACTGTTGATTTTTGTACATTACTTTTATATCCTGCTACTTTGTCAAACTCTTCTATGAGCTCCAATAGTCTCTTAGTAGAGTTCTTTGGATCCCCTAAATAAAGAATTATATCATCTGTAAAAAGGGATAGTTTGACTTCTTCCTTCCCAATTTTTATCCCTTTCATTTCTTTTTTTTGCCTAATGGCTCTGGCTAAAACTTCCAGAAATATATTGAATAGCAGTGGTGAGAGTGGGCATCCCTGTCTGGTACCAGATCTCAGTGGAAATGCTTCCAACTTTTCCCTATTCAATAGGATGTTGGTCGTGGGTTTTTCATAAATTGCTTTGATTGTATTGAAGAATGTTCCTTCTATACCCAATTTGCTGAGAGTTTTCATCATGAAATGGTGTTGTATTTTATCAAATGCTTTCTCTGCATCCATTAAGATAATCATATGGTTCTTCTTCTGCAGTTTGTTAATGTGGTGTATCACATTGATTGATTTGAGAACACTGAACCATCCCTGCATACCAAGTGTAAGTCACACTTGGTCTGGGTGGATGATCTTTCTGATGTGTTGTTGCATTCTATTGGCCAGAATTTTATTGAGGAGTTTTGCATCTATGTTCATTGGGAATATTGGTCTGTAATTCTCTTTCAATGCTGCATCTTTTTCAGGCTTAGGGATTAAGGTGATGCTGGCTTCATAGAAAGAATTTGGGAGGATTCCATCTTTTTCAATTGTTCTGAATAGTTTGAGAAGAATTGGAGTTAGTTCTTCTTTAAATGTCTGGTAGAATTCAGCAGTGAATCCATGTGGTCCTGGGCTTTTATTTGCTGGGAGGGCCTTTATTACTGTTTCAATTTCTGTCTCTGTTATGGGTCTGTTTAGGTTTTCTATGTCTCCATGGTTCAATTTAGGTAGATTGCATGTGTCCAAGAATCTATCCATTTCTGATAGATTTCCCTGTTTGCTGTCATACAACTTCTTGTACTAATTTCTGATGATTCTTTTCAAACCTGTGTTTGCATATACTCTAGAGATTCCTGAGCTGCTAATTTCCAAATTAATTCCACTGTTATTTGAGAAGTTGCATCATATGATTCTAATTCTTTTGAATTTGTTGAGACTTGCTTGATGGCCTAGTATGTGGTCAATCCTAGAGTAGGTTCCATGTACTGCTGAGAAGAATGTAAATTCTTTAAGTGTAGGGTGAAAAGTTCTGTAGATATCTGTTAGATCCATTTGGGCTATAGTGTCATTTAAATCTACTGTATCCTTGTTGATCTTCTGTCTGGTTGATCTGTGTGTTTCTGAGAGTGGAGTATTGAAGTCCCCCAGTACTATTGTATTGGAGTCTAAGTCTCCCTTTAAGTCCCTTAACATATGTTTTAAAGAAACCGGTGCCCTGTAATTAGGTGCATATACATTGATAATCATTATATCTTCCTGTTGAAATGATCCCTTAATCATTATATAGTGCCCCTCTTTGTCTCTCTTAACAGTTTTTGTGTTAAATTTTATTTTGTCTGATATTAAGATGACCACGCCCGCTCTTTTTTCATTTCTGTTGGCATGGAATATCTTTTTCCAGCCTTTCACATTCAGTCTGCATGTATCTTGTTGGAAAGATGTGTTTCTTGTAAGCAGCAAATAGATGGGTCTTGTTCCTTAATCAATTCACCCTATCTGTGTCTTTTAACTGGAGAGTTGAGGCCATTAAAATTCAATGTGACTATTGATAAGTAGTAACTTTGCCCTGCCATTTTCCCGAAGAAATTTTCTAATATATGCTTTGAACTTCGTGTGATCTTTTCTGTGAGGTTTTCTTCCTTTACCTTCTTTCATACTGATGGCTGTGTTTCTGTGTTTCTGTGTGTAGCACATCTTTAAGCATCTTTTGCAAAGCTGGACGAGTGGTGACAAATTCTTTCAATTTCTGTTTGCTATGAAAGGTCTTTATTTCACCTTCATTCACAAATGAGAGCTTTGCAGGATATAATATTCTGGGCTGGCAGTTTTTCTCTCTTAGTACCTGGGCTATATCTCGCCATTCCCTCCTAGCCTGTAAGGTTTCTGATGAGAAGTCAGCTGTGAGTCTAATTGGAGATCCTCTGAGAGTAATCTGACGTTTCTCTCTTGCACATTTTAGAATCTTTTCTTTATGTTTCACTGTGGTGAGTTTAATTACAACGTGTCATGGTGAGGATCTCTTTTGGTCATGTTTACTAGGAGTTCTATGAGCTTCCTGTACTAGGATGTCTCTGTCCTTCTCCAAACCCAGGAAGTTCACTGCTAGTATCTCACTAAAAAGGCCTTCTAATCCTTTCTCCTTCTCCATGCCTTCAGGAACTCCTCGAACCCAAATGTTTGGTTTTTTTAATAGTATCCTGTAGATTCCCAACAATATTTTTTAGATTTCTAATTTCCTCTTCTTTTCTTTGGTTTGACTGTGTACTTTCCTGTGCTCTGTCTTCTAAGTCCAATATTCTCCCTTTTGAATAGTTTACCAAAGATGAACATTTCAGTAAAAGTGATTACTCTTTGTGCTTCAGTCATACTTGAATTACTTGTAGTTCCCTCAATCCATCATATTGTCTCTGATCCTTTTGCACACTAACCACTAACCACTCTTCCTTGAATATCCATCAGCCACCATCTATCTGGAGTGCTTTGACTCATTCTTCAAGACTCAGCTGAAGTATTTCTTATATGCATTCTTTCTCATTTCTTAAGACCAAGCAAATTTAGGGACTTCCTCCTGTTTTATCCCTTAGAACTCCATAAATATACTATCATGACCTTGAATTTTTTGTGGAAATTTTCATTGAGATCGTGTATTTATATGTGCATTTTTAAGACATAATAATATAGGGGCACAGTGGATTAAAGCCCTGGCCTGCAGCACCAGTATCCCATATAAGCACTGGTTCAAGTCCCGGCTGCTCTACTTCCCATCCAGCTCTCTGCTATGGCCTGGGAAAGCAGTAGAAGATGGCCCAAGTGCTTGAGCCCCTGCACCCACGTGGGAGACCCAGAGGAAGCTCCTGGCTCCTGGCTCCTGGCTTCAGATCAGCTGAGCTCTGGCCATTGCGGCCATTTGGCCACTTGTGGAGTGAACCAGAGGATGGAAGACAGCTCTTTCTCTCTCTCTGGCTCTCACTCTACCTCTCTATGTAACTCTGTTTTTCAAATAAGTAAAATAAATCTTAAAAAAAGATATAATATATGAATATTTCATGTACCTTTTACCCAGTTTCCCCAAGTGTAGTACAATATCACATCAAAGTCATTAACATTGATACAGTTCACCCATCTTATTCAAATTTTCTCACTTTTATTTGTAGTCATATTAAAGTATTTGTGAGTGTGTGCAAGTGTATTTGCCCTATGAATATTATACTATGTGTAGATTTGCATATCTTCTACCACAGCCTAGATGTAGAACAATTTGATCATCACAAGAATCTCTCTTGGGGGCAGTGTTGTGGCGTAGCGGGTAAAGCTGCCACCTGCAGTGCTGGCATCTAACATGGGCTACAGTTCAAGTCCCAGCTGCTCCATTTCCAATCCAGCTCTCTGCTGTGGCCTGGGAAAGCAGTGGAAGATGGCCCAAGTTCTTGGGCCTCTGCACCTGCTTGGGAGACCTGGAAGAAATTCCAAGCTCCTGGTTTCAGCTTGGCCCAACTGTTGTCGCGGCAAGTTGGTGAGTGAACCAGCGGATGGAATGCTCTCTCTCTCTCTCTCTCTCTCTCTCCCCCCCCTCTCTTTCTCTCTTTCTCTCTCTCTATCATTCCCTCTCTCTGTGTCACTCTGGCTTTGGAATAATCAATAAATGAATCTTTACAAAACTGAATCATGAAGTATGGAACCTTTTGGGTTTGGCTGTTTTTATTCAGCATTCCTTGGGATCCATCTAAGTTGTTGCATGCATTAGGAGCTTATTACTTTTAACTGATGAATAGTGTTATATTGTTTGGATGCATAATGGTTTGTTTATTCACTTGCTAGGTCAAGAATTTTAGGCTTATTTTTTCCAGCTTTTGGTTATTACAAATACAGCTTCCAATCTTGTACAGTTTTAGTGTAAATATAAGTTTTGCTTTCTTTTGAATAAATACTCAGGAATAGAATTGTTGGATATAGTAGGAAGACCAGTGTTCTAGTTTGCATAGGATTTGAGTATGTCCCCCATAGACACAAATGTTGGAAGCTTGGACTTCAGTATGGCGATGTTGGGAGTGTTGAAACCTTTAATCAGTGGAGCTTAGTGGAAGATAATTAGGTCATTGGAGCATCATTCTTGAAAGAGATTAATGAAGTTCTCAATGGACCCCAGTTAATTCCCGTAAGACTAGGTTATTATTAAAAGAATGAGCCTGACCCCTGAATGCTTCTTGACTACTCTCCCTCTTCAATAGTCTTCCATCATAATGCCATTTACCATGCTGTGATATAGCCAGAAGGCCTTCAACAGAGGTCAAATGGATGAGGTCACTGAATTTTAAACTTTCAACCTCCAAAACTATGAATGAAATAAGCCTCTTTTCTTCATATATTAGCAATACTCGGGTATTTTGTTAAAACAATAGAAAATGAAATATGACCAGGGAAGCCTATCTCCCCATATTCTCTTATCAAGAAAACAAAAACTATTCCAGACCCTTCTCACCATCACACTTCCCATTCTATTTAACTGACCAGAACTAATGACGAGGAAGGCTGGAGAAACAAGGACCAAGCTTAGAAGTCCCAAACAAAATTGGGATTCTATAATTTCATATTGGTTATGAAATTAACAATGCCTGGTAAAATTTCAGTATCTAAGAATAAAATAAAATGGAGAAAGTGTATCATAATAGCTGTAGTAGGCTGAATGGTGGTCCACAGATAATATGACTACATACTAATTCTTGAGAACATTGCATATATGGCAAAAGATTGGATTAGCTTAAAGATATTTCTTATTTTTAAATATACAGACATAAAAAAGTAAAGACATATATAGAGTCAATGATGTTAAGATGGAGGCAGATAGCATAGCCAAGTGGCTACAAGTCAAGGAATACAAAAGCCATCAGAAGCCAGAAGAGGTAAAGAATGGGTTCTCACCTATAACATTTAGAAGGACTGTGGTCTTGCCACCTTGATTTCAAACTTCTGGCCTCCAGAACTAGGAAACAATAAATTTTGTTTTATATTTTTCAATTCAATGCAATGTGTTAAGACAGCCAAAGGAAGCTAATACTGTAGTTAAGAGCACTGACTTTGGAGTCATATCTAAATTCAATGCCTTCCTCAAACCCTTATAAGCACTAGAGCTTTTTTTTCCTTCTTTTTTTTAACACATATCCAATCCCTGACAAAAATAACTTATCTGGGGGCCAGTGTTTTTCTGTAGTGGGTAAAAACTGCTGCCTGCAGTGCCGGCATCCCATATAGGGGCTGGTTTGAGCCCTGGCTGCTCCGCTTCCAATCTAGCTCCCTGCTAATGTGCCTTCAAAAGCAGCAGAAGATGGCCCAATTGCTTGGGGGCACCTTCCATCCACGTGGGAGACCTCAATGGAGTTCCAGGATCCTGGCTTTGTCCTGCCCCTGCCAGCCTTTGCAGCCATTTGGAGAGTGAACTAGCAGATAGAAGATCTCTCTCTCTCTCCCTCTCTCTCTCTCTCCCTCCCTCCCTCCCTCTCCCCCCCTTACTCTGTATTTCTGCCTTTCAAATAAATAAATAAATCTTAAAAAACATAATAACTCTGATGGTCATTATCTGGAATATTTTCCTTGCTTTTCTCTTCCATTACCTCAGTCACTCCAAATTTTGTTTCTATAAGTTCAAACCTGCATACATATAAGAAATAATGTTCAGTGCACTGGAGCAGCAAGTATGAGAGAATATCAGACTTCATGAAAGACAGAATTTAAAGGTCAGTTTATTTTGTTGCAACACATTTAAAATCTATACATACAAGAGGTCTTCAAAAATGATGAATCTCCTTTCTATTCCACAGTGGTCAATGGTTTTTATGCAAAACCATGCTATTTTAATTACTACAGCTTTGTAATATATTTTGAAGTTAGGTTGTATAATGCCTCTTCCTATGTTATTTTTGTTCAAGATTCTTTTGATTATTCAGGGATTTTTTGGTTAGATGCAAATTTTAGTATCATTTTTCCTAGTTTTGTGAAATATGTCAGTGGTGTTTTGATAGAGATTGAATTGAATCAGTGTTTTGGTTTGGGTATTATAGACAGTTTAACAATATTAATTCTTCTAAGTAACAAGTATAGAATGTCTTTTTATTTCCTTGTTTCTACTACATTTTGGGTGCCAATGTTTATAGTTTTGATTATAGAGGTTGTTTACCTCTTTGATTATATCTATTCCTAGGTATTTTTGGTAGCTATTGAAAATGAGATTGCTTCCTCAGATAATTTGCTGTTGGTGTATAACAATATTATTTATTTTTCACATTTCCTGTTAGCCAGAAACTTTCTGAATTTGTTTATTGGTTCTAATTGGTTTTTTGTGGACTCTTTGGGGTTTTCTATATTTAAGACCATATTGTGGGGAGCAACTGGGAGCAACTCGGACTAGACTAAGTTACTGGAATTAAGACTTATTCTATGCATCTGCTCTCCCACAATATGGCGCTGAGAAGGGAGAAGCAGCTTCTACACAGCTGCCTCCAGTTCAACCAATAAACAGCAGGACCTGCTCCTTATTGGAGGAGAGCAGCGTACTCGGCGTGTGGGTAGCAGAGTTGGGATTGGTGGAAGAGGACTATAAAGGAGGAGAGAGACAACATGCACCAGGAACATCTAAGAGGAACATCTATCTGAAGGAACACCTGTGCAGCCCCCGAGAGAGCCGGCCGGCGGTGTGCCACTCCCCCGCAGAAGTGGGGAAGGTGGCAGGGGGAACCGCCCTTCCACGGAGGTGGAAAGGACGATAGCCAACCCGGGAAGAACCAGCAGCAAACCCGGGGAGGGCCGAGCAGACAAAAAGAACAGCGCAGGGTCCTGTGTCGTTCCTCCACGAAGAGGGGGAGCGACATAATTGTGCCGTGACTCGGATATGAAGCCTAGGCAGGGTTTAGTGTCGCTCCTCCACGAAGAGGGGGAGCGACACATATCATCTGCAAACAGCAACAAATTGTCTTGCTCCTTTCCCATTTGGAATACCCTTATTTCCTTCTCTTGCCCAATTGCTCTGGCTAGCACTTGGAGTGCTAGCTTGAATAAAAGTGATGAATGTGGATATGCTTGTCTTGCTCTAGCTCTTAGAGGGAAAGCCTTCAGCTTTTTCGTATTCAGTATGATGCTAGCTCTTGACTTGATGTGTGTGCCCTTTATTTGTTGTGGCATGTTCCTTCTATATATACTTTGCTCAGAGTTTTTATCATGAAGCAATGATGGATTTCATCAAGTGCCTTTTCTGCATCCATTGCAATGATCTTATTTTTTTGTCTTTCACTTTGTTGTGATGTATCATATTTATCGATTTATATTTGTTGAGCCATCCTTGCATCCCTGGGATGCAATATTTTGTTGAGGATGTTTGCATCTATGTTCATAAAAGATACTGGTCTGTAGCTTTCTTTCTTTTTTGTCTCTAGAGGGGAATTCATACAACTATAGCCAGGTGGCCTTTGACAAAGGTGCTAAGAATGTGCATTGGAAAAAAGAAACTTTTTTCCAAGTGTTGCTGGGAAAATTGGATATCTACATACAAAAGAATGAAACTAGACCCCTATCTCTCACCACACTTCCAGATCGACTCAAAATGGATTAATGAGAGAAACACAATTCTTGAAATTTTCAAACTACTGATAGAAAACATAGAGGAAATGCTTCAAGACATTGAACTCTGAAAGACTTTTTGGATCAGACTCTAAAAGCTCAGGAGACAAAAGCAAAAATAGGCAAGTAAGATTTCATCAAAACAAAGAACTTCTGCACAGCAAAGGAAACAATCAACAGATTGGGTAGGCATTTGGTATAGCAGCAACTTGTGATGTTTGCATCCCATATCAGAGTGCCTATGTTCAAGTCCTGGATATGCTTCTCCTCCAGCTTTCTGCTAATGCACACCCTAGGAGGCATCAAATGACTGCTTAAGTACTTGTGCCCTTGTACCTATGTGGAAGACCTGGATTTAGTTCATACTCCTGGCTTTGGCCTGGTCCAGCCCGAGCTGTTTGGGCATTTGGGAGTGAACCAGTACACAGAAGATTCTCTCTCTCTCTCTCTGTCTCTCTCTATCTCTACCTCTCTGTCTTCAAATGCAACAAAAATAAATAATTTTTCTTAAATTTAATAGAAGTTGAAAAGATTTTTAAAAAGTAACAATAACACAAAACAACCAACAGAGTGAAGGGACAACCCATATAATGGCAGAAAACATTGCAAGAACATGTTGTAAGTCATATGTTTGGCAAGGGGCTAATCGTCAGAATATATATAAAGAAGCCAGACACCCGAATAACAGAAAAGAAAAATAATCCAATTAAAAGGGGCAGTCAGGATTAGAGTTGTGGTACAGCGGGTCAAATCACCACTTGGGATGCCCATATGCTAGGATTCAAGATTTTCCTCAGCCTCAGATCCAGCTTCTTGCTAATTCATACCATGGGAGGCAGCGGATGATGTCTTAAGTAATTGGGTCCCTGACACCCACATGGGAAACCTGGATGGAGTTCTTGGTTCATGTCTTTGATCTGGCTCATCACCAGTAGTTGAGGACAAATGGGGAGTTAACCAACTACGAAGAATCCCTCTCTCTCTCTCTCTCTCTCTCTCTCTCTCTCTATCTTTCAAAGAAAAATATTTTTTCCAAAATAGGCAGTAAATCTATCCTGGAATTTCTCAAAGGAAAACATACAAATGGCCTACAGATCAATGAAAATTGCTCAACATCACTAATTATCAGGGAAATGCAAGTCAAAACCACAATGAGATGCTACCTCACTCCAGTTAAATAGGTTACTATAAAAAGAAAAAAAGAAGGAACAGGCATTTTGCCTAGCAGTTAGGATTCTGGTTAGGATGCCCACACCCCACATCAGAGTACTTGAAATCAATTTCCAGCTCTGGCTCCTGACTCCAGATTCCTGCTAATGTGGGTCCTGGGATGCATCACTGATGATTCAAATAATTGGCTACCTTATGGAAGACTTGGATTGAGTACTGAGTTCCTGACTTCTAGTTTTGGCATCAGCCCAACCCCGCTGTTGAGGGCATTTGGGGAGTGACCTAGTGGATGAAAAATCTCTCACTCTCTCTGTTTCTCTCTCTCTCCACCCTACACTCCCTTCATTCCCTCTCAAATAAATAATTTCTAAAATGAAGACAAAATATAACAAATACTGGAGAAGATGTGGAGAAAAAAGCACACATGCACACAGTGGGCATGTAGATTAATATACTCAAATTAATATTCCTCACAAAGCTAAAGATAGAACTTCTATATGACCCAGCAAACTTAGTACTGGATATATATCCAAGGGAATGAAATCACTATGTTGAAGAAATGTCTTTACTTTTATGTTTATTGTAGCACTATTCACAATAGCTAAGAAATGGAAACTAAGTGTTCATCCACTGATGCAAAGATTTTTAAAATTGTGTTAAATATTCACAATGAAATACTACCCAGCCACAAAAAGGATGAACTCTTGTAATTAACAACAGCATGGATGGGAAGTGGAGGTTGCTGAGTATAATAAGCCAAGCACAGAAAGAGAAGTATTATGTGATCTCACTCATTTATGGAGCCTTAAAAAATTAGTGAGCTCACAGAGTGAAAAGTATGGTTTCCAGGGGCTGAGGAGGGAAGAGGGGAGGGATGGGTAAAATTAATTAACGGATACTAAGTTATAGTTAGATAGGAGTAAGAAGTTCTAGGGTTCTATTTTACCGTGGAGTTACTACAGATAATATTAGTGTGTTGTAGAAGTATACTCCCCCTAGAAGATAGAATTTTGAATTTTTTATTGTAAAGAAATATTAAATATTTGGAGAGATAAATATACTACCCTGGTTGGACATTATACAATATATACATATGTCAAAAAATCACAATGTACCCCACAAATATGTACAGTATCTACAAATGTATGTGAAAAATTTTAATTGTAGAAATGCATATAAGGAAAAACTATATATGATTTCCAAAAATTTTGCACCAAAATAAAGTTATCATTTAATTCCATTTTGCATGAATTTTTGAAGTACCATCATATGTAGGAAGCACTGGGCAATAACTTAACTTTCCTCAGTTTAAGTTTTCTCACCTGTAAAATAGTTATGGAACATAGAACATTTAACGTAATGCCTGGACATGGTACACACTTATAAGCCTTTAGCTATTAGTGTTATTAAAGTAGAAAAATCTGCAAAAGCAGGCGAGAAAAGGACTGACATTCATGTATAATCTATCTCTTTCTTTCTCCCCCAGTATTATTACTTCCATAAAGGGGACTTTATTTTCATTCTGCAATCTGAAAGCAGTAGGCAGTATACTCCCAACCATGATTTGTGCATGCATTTGTACTCTACTTCCAGAGAAATAAAAGTGCACAATGCCTGCTTCATTGCTGTACTTAAAAATATATTCTTTCCCTCTAGGTCTGAGCACATGGGTTTTCAATATCGACAGGGAAAATATTATAATGTTAATGTAGTGACAAATCTGATTATGTCTGTTAAGCTAAGACTCTGAGCATTGAAATACTAGCCCACTACAACTACCAAGGGAGTTCCTTAATATCAGTAATGAGTTCACCAGTGAATAGTAGTGTTGCTACAAGAAGTCCGGGGAAAGAAAATAATTCAATATATGGAATAATGCTTCACTTTAATTATGTGATTCAAAAGAAGGTAATATAAATGGGCTTTAGCTGATTTAAGTGCATCTATCTAATCAGATACTAAACTGTTAAAATGTAGAGTTCCAATCAGAAATCTTAATATATTCACCAGTTCTGTGTTTGAAAAGTAAGCATTCTATTGCCAATTCTCAGCTTTCCTACAAGGAAAATAATTCTGTGATTTGTAGCCTTCTAACTAACACAGAGGTTTTGCCTTTTGGGGGACCATAACTAGACTTTGTCTGACTTAAAACAGAAGGAAAAGCCTAATAAGGTTATCAGGACTTCAGAGTTTCACAAATTTATCAAAAGGACGAAACATCTTCTGACATTTTCTAAATGCTGGAAGTGCCATACTTTTCAAATCCATTCATAATGACTTTCTACAAAATTTTATGTAATTTTTTATAAAAATATGAAAATGTGAAATATATTATGATATATCTCTATGGAAATACTGTTAAAATTGTTTTCTTTCTAGAAATGAAATTTGATAATTTTGCATGATTTTCATAATTCAAAACATGTTTTTCTAACTCTTAGAAACATACCAGAGGATTCCAATTCAATCCCATCAAGGTGGCATGTACGAATGCCATCTCACTAGTCCCAGTGATCAATTTCTGTTCACAATTGATCATAATGATAGGACTAAGAACCAAAGGGATCACATAAACAAGACTAGTGTCTGCAAATACTAACCGATAGAATAAAAAAGGGAGAGAACGATCCAACATGGGAAGCGAAATACACAGCAGACTCATAGAATGGCAGATGTCCTAAACAGCGCTCTGGCCTCAAAATCAGCCGTTAAGGCATGCGGATCCGGCTGAAGAGCCCATGAGAGTATTTCAGGCATGGAAAGCCAAGACACTGTGGCAAAAACAAAAAAAAATGACCTAAATGAAAGATCTCCGCAAGTGAGATCCCAGTGGAAAGAACAGGTCATCAAAGAAGGAGGTACCTTTCTCTGAAGGGAGGAGAGAACTTCCACTTTGACTACGACCTTGTCTAAATATGATCAGAGTCGGTGAACTCAAAAGGCTTCCATAGCCCTGGCAACTCATGACAAGAGCCTAGGGTGATTACTGATGCCATAAACAAGAGTGTCAATTTGTTAAGTCAACAACAGGAGTCACTGTGCATTTACTCCTCATGTAGGATCTCTGTCCTTAATGTGCTGTACATTGTGATTTAATGCTATAACTAGTACTCAAACAATATATTTCACTTTGTGTTTCTATGTGGGTGCAAACTGTTGAAATCTTTACTTAATATATGCTAAACTGATCTTCTGTATATAAAGAGAATTGAAAATGAATCTTGATGTGAATGGAAGGAGAGAGGGAGCGGGAAAGGGGAGGGTTGCGGGTTGGAGGGAAGTTATGGGGGGGAAGCCATTGTAATCCATAAGCTGTACTTTGGAAATTTATATTCATTAAATAAAAGCTAAAAAAAAAACATATTTTTGAGGTAGAAATTTTCCTTTTGAACATATCCACAATCTCTGACAAAAATAATCGTTCTGATGGTCATTATCTAGAACTATCTTTTCCCTGTTTTCTTAATCCATTACTTCAATAGTCACTCCTCTTTACATCTCTGTAGATTGTAGCCTGCACACATTTGGAAACCATTCTGAGTGTCCGTGGGCAAGAAGCATGCAAGAAGCTCCTATATAAAAAGGCATTTGACTCCATATCAAAATTCTCTTTTGATGCTGATGTCTTGTGCCTGTCACACAGATCCCTCAGTCAGATAGCAACATGTTATGGCTTTGACTCTTCCGAGTCTAGTACTTTTGTTCCCCAGTCAGCAAGCTGGGGTTTCTGATCTCTGTTAATTGTGCTCCTAGATCTAACCTACTTTCTAGACCTTTGCCCCAGATCCTTGTTCACTTCAGCCTGATTCCTGTACTAGGCTGTAGCAGATAATGTCTGTGAATTTTTGGCTACCTACATTAGCTGGCTGATGTTTTAAGTGCTTCATATGTCTTATTTAACCATCATGAGAACTCTGTGAAATATATAAGCATCATATCTTGGCTCATCCTCCAGTATTTGTATGATTCAACATAATGGATGGAAGAGAACTGAGAAGTCATCTAGTCTAACTCCTTCGTTTTGCAGAGGAAGAAACCAAAAACTTGACCTTTCCTTTTCCTCTTACCCTATGAGATCTGCCTGGTTCTCTCTCTCTCTCTCTCTCTCTCTCTCTCTCTCTCTCTCTGTTAAGATTTATTTATTTGTTTGAAAGTCAGAGTTACAGAGACGCAGAGGCAGAGACACAGAGGGAGAAGTCTTCCATCCACTGGTTCACTCCCCAGATGGCCAGAACTGCCGAAGCCAGGAGCCAGGAGCTTCTTCCGTGTTTCCCATGTTGGTGCAGGGGTCCAAGGACTTGGGCCATCTTCCACTGCTTTCCCAGGCTGTATCAGAGAGCTGGATTGGAAGTGGGGCTGCTGGGACTCGAACTGGCGCCCATATGGGATGCTGGCACTGCAGGAAGCGGCTTTACCCACTATGCCACAGCGTCGACCCCATGCCTGCTTGTCTTTACTTCAGCTTATCTCCCTGAAATTTTCTTTTATGCTTTACCCCAAATACTATCCTTCTTCCAGTCTCATAAAATTCCCAGGCACTCCCCTAATCCTATCAAGTCTCTAAATTACAATATTAATAACACAACCATTGTAGGCAAGGAAATGGGATAATTCCTAAGGGGGGAAAAATGTCCTTAAAATGACAGCATGTCAATCAGGTGACATGAAGGCACAAACCTTGAACATATGTTTCCTGGACTAGTCATAACTAAATACACAACTGCTGAAAGTATCCATTAACATAAAAGTTTACCAGTAGAAGAAAAGGGAAAATTTTTCTGAAACTGTTAAAAATCCCATAAGGGATGAATATTCCTTCAGAAAATGACATGAACAATTTTGTATTATAAGACTATAAAGTTGTAGCTATTTTAAGGATATTGCTAACAGAAGAGCTATTTGTATAAACTTACAATTATCTTAGATTTACCTTCGTGGCATACTGTTATCTTTGCCTCTTTTGTCTGCCTCTTTTAGTTATGAGGAGCACAGGATATAAGCATTTATGCATTGTTACTTGACAGTGAGTGTCAGAAAGGCAAACCAAATTCATCTTTTTGCCTAGCATAAAGCAATGAAAAATCAAATTGCCTTATCAAATTGCCTTTGTCACTGTGGAATAGATGTGGGAGTCAACAGAAAAAATACATATGAATAAGGTGAGTTCAGAAAATTCATGGAAAATTCACATTATACTTAGTTGTATTATTTGATGAAATTTTTGATGGTCTTGTGTGTGTTTATGTATGTGTGTGTGTGTGTGTAGATAGATAGGGCGGTAAAGTTTAGAAAAATCAGCTAAGGCAGATATGATCAAACATATGCTATAAATTCAAATTTGAGGTATGTCCCTTAGAGAGTAAAGATATCTACAGAAGAAGCCTTTGTTCACTTTAGCTTTCTTCCTGTACTAGACCATAGTAGATAATAGCTATGATTTATTATCAACTTACTATTTGCTGGTCGCTGTTTCATATCTTATCTCATTTAATCCTCACAACAGAATACGAAGTACATACTGTTTTCCCCATTGTACAGAGAATGATACTGAGGAATAAAGGATAAGTCACCTGCAAAATCTCCCACAGCTAGTAACTGAACAAGCTGGAATTTTAATGCAGCAGGCCAACTACAGAGTTGTCTAGACTGTAGACTATGCCTTTGACCACACTATGTCTTTTCCTACTCTGACACCAGCACTTAGAGCTGAAGCCTTTGACAATTTGAAAGCTCTTCAGTTTCTGCAGACAAAAATCTCTAACCATTCAGACTGTTCTTGTTGCAGCCTCAGTATCCAGAGACCAATACTCTAAACACCTGATGAATATTCCTGTTTAGACCTGTAGAAGGCAGATGGAGCCTACTCTTGTGTTGTATTGAACCCCTACCATGCAGTATCTGGCCCTACATGACTCTCAGTTAAGAGTAAAGGAAGCTTTCAACAAACTAAAGTCCATTCCTAGTCTGGACTATATGACTTTCATAGACAACACTCAACCACCCAGGGAATCTTTCAGGGACAGGCTAATTTAGAGCCATATATTTCACAGAAACAGCATCTGAATGTGAGGGATTTATTTCTGATCAGGTTAAATGGATAGAGGGAAACACATGTATGAAGGCCTTTAAAGAGGGCAAGATGGACGGTGGTATATGGAGAAACTGGAAAGAAATTGCAATAGACACTATCTTTGGAGTCAATTTGGTTTTGTTTGAATATTGGGTTTGATCCTAATTTCATAGCCTTAGGCAAGTTACAGAAGTACTCAAGGTCTCAATTTTCTCATGTAAACCAGGAAAATAATAGTATTCAACTCATGAGGTATTGTGAGGACAGCATAAGATAATGCACGTAAAACATTTTACAGATAAATTATAGTAAGCATTGTATAAATATTGCACACTAACACACACACACATGAAAAGCATGATGTACATGTAAGTATTAAGATATTTCAAAAGATTCATGGAAAATTTTATTATGAAAAATTATGCATGATTTCTAAAATGTTTGCACCAAAATAAGTTTATCCTTTAATTCAGTTTTTAACAAGCCTTTTGAAATAGTCTTGGTATAGTTTTAAAGAGACAGATAGACACCCCACATATTTGAGTCTTAGGAGGCCTTGTAACATATGTTAAGGATTTCAAACTTCATCAACAGGTACTTGGAAGATATTGAAGAGTTTTAAGGAGAGATATAACAAGATTAGATTTGCATTTCAAAGTAAAACCCTAGTTGTAGTGTGATGATGGGATTGGAGAGAGGCAAATGTAAATGTAGAAAGACAAATTAGGAGTCTATTACAATTGTCTAGGGGAAATGTAGTGATGTGTTAGATCCAAGAGTGAGCAATTATTCTTTTACCACAAAAACATCAGTATATTAGTTTGGGTGAAGAATTTATTTATTTATTTATTTATATTTGAAAGGCAGAGCAACAGAAATGGGGGGGGGGATCCTCCATCCACTGGTTTACTCCCTCAATGCCCAGGTGTGTGCCAGGCTGAAGCCAGAAACAAGGAACTCCATCCTGGTTTCTGACATGGGTGGCATGGGCCCAAGTACTGCCTTCCCAGGCTCATTAGCAGGAAACCAGATCAGAACCAGCATTCTAATAAGGGGTGCCAGTGTTGCAAACAATAACTAAACTGGCTGTGCTACAACACTGGCCCCTATACTTCATTTAAGATACTCTAAACAAAAACTAACCACATTGCATGCTAGACTAGAAGCCTCCCCCACTCGTGAATATGAGGAAATGCTACACTCAATACTGGAATCAGTGGAATTTGTAAAATCTCAAAGAAAGCTTTGCACTTTTATTTACTGTAGGTTTTTTTTCTAAGCAAGATTGACCCAGAAATTTGGTGAAGGAGGGAACAGGTTAAAAGGGAAAGGGGTTCTAGAAGACTACAGTAAGAGAATGCTGTAAGAGAATACAGTAAGAGAAGCAGAAGTAAAGGAAAAGACTCACTAAATAAGGCGGGATGCCCATTCGGTTCACCCTTCAAAAGTTGAGGAAGTAGTACATACCTCCTCCACAAAGAAAGCATAAACAGATCTTTTTTTTCTTTTTGAAGATTTATTTATTTATTTGAAAGGCAGAGGTACAGAGTGAGAAGAAAACACACACACACACACACACACACACACACGGAAGAGAGAGAGAGAGAGAAAGAGAGAGAGATCTTTCATCTGCTGGTTTACTCCCCAAATAGCTGCAACTGCCTAGGCTGAGCCAGGACCTTGCCACATGGATGCAGGGGCCCAGGCACTTGGGCCATCCTCTACTGCCTTCCTAGGCACATTAACTGGGAGTTGGTTTCGAAGTGGAGCATCTGGGTCTTGAACCTGCACCCATATGGGATACTGTCGTAGCAGGTGGTGGCTTCTAGCCCCTACACCACAACGCCGGCCCCAACAGATGAAATATATTTATGAAATATAAGGGAGTAAAGTAGTTTCCAGAAGCATTATCTCCCCAACTTTGTAATGTCATGTGAGCCCTTTTAATAAAGAACTGCTTAAATATTCATCAGGACTCTCTAGTAAATAACAAAGGATGAAAGGGAAGGAAAGTTGGAAGGAAATTCCTAGACTCTTACATAGTCTAAGGAAGGTTCAGCAAAGCTGTTTAGGAGTTTTCATGCTAAAATCAGCCATGAGAGGAATCCCATGACTTTCTGAATGGACCCATTTGGTATCTTTCCTGTTCTCTTGCATTACTAGACGACTCAGCCTCCAGCAAACACAAGGATAGATTTCAGAGCACAGCAGAAAGAAGCCTTGGGTAGAGGTCTATGAGGCACATTCTCATGGCTTCCATAGAAAGGTTTTATTTTTTCTTTCCTTTTAATTGATTTAGTTTCATTTTGTTTGAAAAAGAAGAGACAGACAAAGGGATCTTCCAGCCACTGGTTCACTCTCCAGATGCCCACAGCAAACAGGGCTGGGCCAAGGAAAATCCAGGAGCTGGAAATGCAATCTGGTTCTCTGTGGGTGGCAGGGTGGCAGGGAGTCAAGTACTTGAGTCATCAACTGCCTCTTCCCAGGGTGTGCATTAGCAGGAGGCTGGATTGGAATCTGAGACAGGACCTTAACCAGGTATTCCAATAAGGTCTATGACCATACCAAACAGTGTCTTAATTGCTGTGGCAAACACTTGGCCCTTCACTTTCTTTTAAAATATCAGTATCTATTTCATCTGATGTAATAGAGCCAACGGAGAGAGAGAACTGAAAAAAAAAAAAAAAACAAGGAGAGAAAGAGGGTAATTGATGGTTCAAGGAGCAGGCAAAGAGCAAGAATGGTGAGATTCAGAAAACAGGCAAAAATGTTGCCCATGGATGGGATGTGAGACACACTGAAGCAAGAGAATGAATGCAAGTAATTATAGATTTGAGAGTTTCTATCTGATAAATTCCATTTTTCCTTTAAATTACAAGATTATGTCATTTCCTGAGAATGGGAGTATAACTGGAGATGGGTCAAAATTCAAAGAAAGGTATGAAATAGTTATTGTTGTAGAATGACCTATCTCATGGTCAGAATGCTGGGCAATGTTAATTGCAATGTTAAATCAACCCATGGATCTACAGTGCATTAATCTCCTTTTCATCACGCTTCCTTTTCTTACTCACAATCTATCAGACCTGTTAGAGACCTACATCCATTGATAGTGTCACATCCTTTCAACAATAATAACTTCTAACTCCCATCTGTGACACCTCATAAACCTCTAGGTCCTGTCAGTTTACTTTCCAAAGACTGCTTTGATCTGCCTTTCCTCTCAGTTCTTATTCTCACTGCTTCAGTTGTGGGATACATCATCTCTACTTTCTAACTCATCACTCTGCCTTTCATACAGTCTCCTTCAAATCTGTCCTTCACATAACCATCAGAGTCATCAGTCTAAGATATAAATCCGACCATAATTATTTAAAACTATTAAATGGAACTTGCCATAGTTTGAGTATGTCCCCCAAAGTACTGGAAGGTTGGTCTCCAGTGTGGCAGTGCTGAGGTGTTAGAATCTTTAGAAAATGAGGCTCAGTGGAAGGTGGTTAGGTCATAGAGGTACCACCCTTAGAAGGGACTAATCTTGGCCTCATGGAATATATTACTTCCCATAAGAATGAGTTACTATAAAAAGAGAGGACCTGGCTTCTTCCTGGTGTCTTGCTTTCTGTATCACCAAGTAATCTCTCCCTCTCCCCTGTACTGCCACACATGATACCACCTGCCATGTTGCAATGTAATCAGTAGGTCCTTGCCAGAGCTGCAAATAAGCCTGTGCCATGTTCTTGAACCTCCAGAACTTTGAGGGAAATAAACCTTTATTCTTTATAAAAAAAAAAAAGTACCCAGCATCAGATATTCTGTATTAGAAACACAAAATGGATTAATACAGAACCCTATAACCAAAAACATTTAGTGTAATCTCCATGGCATAAAAGACCCTCCATGATCTCTTTATTTAAAAAAAAAGATGTATTTGGAAGGCAGAGTTACAGAGAGGCAGAGGCAGAGAGAGAGAGAGAGAGAGAGAGAGAGAGAGAGAGTTTCTCTATCTGCTGGTTCACTTCCCAGATGGCCACAATGGCCGGAACTGAGCCAATCCTAAGCCAGGAGCTAGGAGCTTCTTCCAGGTCTCCCACGTGGCTGCAGGGGCCCAAATCCTTGGGCCATCTTCCACTGCTTTCCCAGGTCATAGCAGAGAGCTGGATCGGAAGTGGAGCACCGGGACATAAATCAGCGCCCATATGGGATGCTGGCACTGCAGGCGGCGGCTTTACCTACTATGTGAAAGCGCTGGCCCCTCTTTACTTTTTTATTTTTTAAAAAAAGACTTATTTATTTGTTTGAAGGGCAGAGTTACAGAGAGTCAGAGGCAGAGGCAAAGGCAGAAGCAGAGAGAGAGAAAGAGAAAGAGAGAGAGTCTTCCATCCTTTGGTTCACTCTACAGATGGCTGCAATGGCCGGAACTGCACGGATCCGAAACCAGGAGCCAGGTGCTTCCTCTGGGTCTCCCACACGGGTACAAGAGCCCAAGGACTTGGGCCATCTTCTACTACTTTCCCAGGTCATAGCAGAGAGCTGGATCAGAAGTAGAGCAGCCTAGACTTGAACCGGTGCCCATATGGGATGCTGGCACTGCAGGAAGTGGCTTTACCTGCTATGCCACAGCACCAGTCCCCTCTCTTTACTTTTTCACTGTAGCATTATTTGAAATTTCTTGCATAGTCCATGCTGTTTTCTACCTCTATGCTTTTTGTTTATTACTTCTGTCTCAAAACATTTTCCTACCCCCTTTCCATAAAACTAATTCCTACTCATTTTTATGAGAGCTTAGGCATCACCTTTTTCATATGGCCTTTTTCCTCCACCATTATCATATATTTCTTCCTAAGCTTGATTATTAAGTGTTCCTTGATTTCCTACTTTCCTTTATACATCCTTACCATTGAATTCATCATAGTGAATAATAATATTTGGTTTTTGTCTTTCTCTGTCTCTTCCACTGGTCTGACCTCAAGAGACTATTTCAGCCAGCGCCGCGGCTCACTTGGCTAATCCTCCGCCTGTGGTGTCGGCACCCCAGGGTCTAGTCCCAGTTGGGGTGCCGGATTCTGTTCTGGTTGCTCCTCTTCCAGTCCAGCTCTCTGCTGTGGCCCAGGAAGGCAGTGGAGGATGGCCCAAGTGCTTGGGCCCTGCATCTGCATGGGAGACCAGGAGGAAGCACCTGACTCATGCATTTGGGGGGGTGAACCAATGGAAAAAGGAAGACCTTTCTCTCTCTCTCTCTCTCTCTCTCTCTCTCACTGTCTAACTCTGGCTGTCAAAAATAAAAAAGAGACTATTTCACATTCATCCATGTACCTTAGCAACTACACACATAGTATCAAGTTGGTGTGAAATAAGTGCCTTTTAAAGAAATGAAAAATAAAAGGAAAGAAGAAAAAAGGAAGGAAGAAAGGAAAGACGGGAGAAAGGAACTCAGATCTTGGAATCCTAACGTGGGAAGGAGTCCACACAGCATACTCAGAATGACAAACACCCTAAAGAGCACTTGCCTCAGAATCAGCCCTTAAGCTATTTGGATCTGGCTGAAAAGCAAATGAGAACATTTAAGGCATGGAAAGCCAAGATACTGTGGCAAAAAATGATCTACATGAAGGATCTTTGTGAGTGAGATCCTAGTGGAAAGAAGGGGCCATCAAATAAGGAGGTACTTTCCTCTGAATGGAGGTGAGAACTTCCACTTTGCATACGGCCTTGTCTAAATACTGACAGAGTTTGTGGACTCAAAAGGCTTCCATAGCCTTGGCAGCTCATGGCAAAGGCCTCGTGTGATCACTGACATCATAAATAAGAGTGTTAATTGTTAAATTAACAATAGGAGTCACTGTGCACCAACTCCCCATGCAAGATCTCTGTCCATAATGAGTTGTACTATGTGAATTAACGGTATAACTAGTACTCAAACAGTACTTTATACTTTGTGTGTCTGTGTGGGTACAAAGTGTTGAACTTTTTACTTAATATAGAGTTGATCTTCTGTATATAAAGATAATTAAAAATAAATCTTAATGAAGAATGGAATGGGAGAGGGAGTAGGAGGTGGGATGGGAGTGGGGGTGGGAGGGCGGGTATGAGAGGAAGAACTGCTATATTCCGAAAGCTGTACCTATGAAACTTGTATTTATTAAATAAAAGCTTTCTTAAAAAATAAAAACCACAAAAATTGTACCACTCAGATTAAATAAATGTTTTAGTAATTCTTAGTTTATTTAAAAGAATTAATATATGATTAAATTGTATCCTTAAAATTCATTTTTATTTTTATTTCATTTCATGCTTTGATGTACTTTCTTAGTTTTATCCAGTAACTAGAAAGTACTCAATATTCTCTGTAAGAAATTTGCAACCAATTTTCTTTGCATTTAACTGAATACTTTATAAAGATACATGTCACAAATCAGGAAGCAAGTATTATGCTGAATTTTTGGAAATAATAAGTATCTGCCATCCCTGCTGAGATAATGAAATTGGATGTTGAAAATGAAAGTTTTGCTCTGTGATCACGGTGTGGGCAAGTTCAATGAATAAAGAGATAAAAATAGATGACATAAATGCAGAAAGAAAGTATTGAGAGCATTGATAAATCATACTCATAGTGTTTTCTCAAAATATTCCTAGTATGTTTTTAAAATGATCAGATTACCAAGTGTATGCATATGCAGATTTTTTTTTTCTTCAGAGAATTTAATAGTTGGATTTCATCTGTACACGTCCCAGCCTATAAGGAATTTCTGGCTCTTCAGAACTTGGGTATCCAAAGTATTGTCTCTCTCCTTGATTAAAGCTTGACTTTGGAAAAACTCCTGGTGTAGAAAAACTCTGCAAAGAAGATAAAAATGTCAAATGTAAGTAAATGACAGTTAATAAAATTTCTGTTCTCATTTAGATATGCTTATGTATTAGAAAATTAGGCATATGCCCTTATTATCAAAGTCATTTTAGAAAACTGTTGAGGCACTATTACAAATTTGTAATGATTTAAAATACACAAAAATATTTCTCAGGTGCGTTTAAGTAATCATTAAATACTGTATTTATAACACAATTCCCCTACACTGGTTTACATAATGTGCAATCCAGAGTCTCCTTACTCAAATAAGAAGCAAACATTTTAAGGGGGAAATATATGTAAGAAAAGCAAATATTTCTTTTTTTCCTGATATTATAGTACCAAAGTTCACACTCTAATATTGCACAGGAATGAATGCTAGTACTGTATGACTGGATCAAATTTGTTGCTTTTATGAAATATTCCATTTGTATGATTGTGTGAACAAATTTTAAATTATATCACTAATTGTTTTCACAAGATTTGTTATAATAGCATAATTTATGTCATAGACTAGTGTTTTATGATTTCTATAGAGCTCTTTTATGACAGAAGTTGCATGTTAAATAAAACCTTCTGAGAACTAAAAAAAAAAAAAAAAATCTACCCTCCCAAATGCACTTTTCGGTTATAGAGACTTTAAGGTAACATGTACAAGAGTACTTAAAATTTTATTTTGAAACAGATCTGAGAATGTATGACTACTGTAGGCCTTTATTTTGAGAATTCTGTATCTTTACTGTAAACTTCCATTTGCATTAGAATGATTCAAATATGTACAAAGTATATATGGAAAGTAGAATTAAAAGATACATTTATTTTGTTGCAGTTTGAAATCTATGCATACTTTTTCATAATATACATTTTTTCATGAACTCTTTGAAGGCCCCTTGTATTTGTAGACTACAAGTAAGTAGCAAGCACTGTGCTTGGCACTGAGAATACAAGGATATTAAAAGATTGCCACTGATCTGGACTAATTCAAAATCAAATGGGAGATACAAACCAGTAGATAAGTAATTCCTGAAGAATATATTAAAAGTAGGTATTTTAAGATGATTAGGAATTTTTCAGGCATGAAACCATAAATGTTTAGGAACTCTACCTTTGGGAAACAATAAGTTTTGTATGGCTGCAATATAGGGCAGCCAAAGAGTAACAAGAGACAAAGGTGGGGAGCTATACAGAGACAATGGGGGCGATGATCTGAACAACTTTTATGCTTTGTTGCAATAAGGATCTGGTGGGTCTTTTAAGCTGTATCACATTAAGATCAGATTTGATTTAGGATGATCACTTTGGCAGCAGTGTGATGGCTAAGCCTGAAATGGAGAGACAAGTGACACAGGAGTTAGCAATATTTTTGAAGGGATATAATAAAGACTTGAACTAAGTCAGAGGCAGAGGGAATGGGTTTTTCAAGAACTTTAGAGAACCTGGGATTTGAGATTTTCAGTTATAAATCTGAACTTTTTTTACCATCTAATACTTTATTTTTTCATGTTAATGTGATATTAATACAAAGAGAACAGATTCAATGTAGTTCATAGCTGCATTTCTAAGAATATAGTGATATTCCCTATCTCTCTTCTTCCCTCCATCCCTCCATCCTTCCCCCTTCCTTCCTTCCTTGTTTCTTCCCTCCCTCCCTCCCTTCCTTCCTTCCTCCCTTCCTTCCCTCCCTCCTTCCTTCTGTCCCAAGCAAACTAGGATACGTTGGTCAGTTGAGCTTTAGGACAAACATTCTATATGATATTGTGCATGATTATATTTAGGGAGAGAAGTGCAGGAGAGAAAAGGGTCTCCTAGGATTCATAAAGTTCAAACTTAGATTATTGGGTAGTGACACTGTTGGTTGAAATATAAAATATAGCGGAGGGGCAGAGTGGCTTGAAAAGATAATGAATTATGTCTTTAAGAGGCCTGCTAGGAATATAAATGTACATATATCTCACAGATTTTTAGAATCACTGGTCTAGATTTAGAGAGATTTTATGAGTCAAAATTAGATTTAAAATTCATCAGCAAAATGGAACTTTGGAAAACAACAACATGTAAGCTCTGGAGAGTGTTGGAGGTGTTTCAGAATGAATTTTGAGAATTGTAGTCAAGACAAGTAGGTAATACCCTGGAAGGCAAAGGAAGAGTTCAAGAAGCAGTGAATGTCACATGTCTATAGAGAGGTCATGCAAGGTGAAGTCTTAAATAGGTTTTTGGATTTGACAACTAGGAGATTACTTGGTACACTCAGTGTGAACAATTTTAATGATGTAGTTTAATAGAATGCTGAGCCTGGTTTCCATGTATCCTTTAAATCAGTGTACACTGAGAAACTGCTTGAGAAAAATATAAATTCTAGTTGTTAGCAGATGAAATTTTCCATCAGCTATTTCCTAATAAGCTCTGGGCACATATTCTTTCTCGTCTCCTGCACTCTCTTCCCATTATCACTGCCCATTGAGCTTTTTCTCTTACCTTGTCTCTTTCACTTTCAATCCTGCCCTCAAATTTTAGAAACTATTACCTCTACTTAAAATATATATATATATATATATATATATATATGAAAAGCAGAATGACAGAGAGAGAGAGAGAGAGAGAGAACTAGAGACAGATCTTCCATCTACTAGGTCACGCCTCAGATGGCCAAGCCGAAGTTAGGAACTCCATTCAATCTACATGGATGGCAGGGGCGCAAGCATTTGATCCATTATCCGCTGCCTTCTCAGGTGCATTATCAGAAATGTTGGATTGGAAGCACAAAGCAGCCAGAATGCCAACCTGCACTCTAATACAGGTTAATTCTTAACCTGCTGTGCCACAATACTGGTCTTATTACCTCTACTTTTTGACTGAAGTAGCCACAAAACATAGCTATGGTTCACTTCTTCCCTTTTGAGTCTCTTCTCTACCTTTTTTCTCAGTTCACTTTTCTTCTAGGGGCCATAAATAACAATAATACCGAATTACCCATTGCACTACAGGTGATTGCACCACCTTTCTTATTCTCTCTCACTAGTCTCTGAGCTTTTATTTCATAGAACATATGATAAATAATAATTCTGTAAAGGCTTCTTTGTTTAATAGTTGTTTTCCCCAGTATATTATAGCTCCATGGGCAGGGGCAATAGCTTTTCTTTCATAATTGTTTACAATTGGGGCCAGCACTGTGGCCCAGTGGGTTAACGCCTTGGCCTGAAGCGCTGGCATCCCATATGGGCACCGGTTCTAGTCCCAGCTGCTCTTCTTCCGATCCAGAACTCTGCTATGGCCTGGGAAAGCAGTAGAAGATGGCCCAAGTTCGTGGGCCCCTGCACCCGCATGGGGGACCTGGAGGAAGCTCCTGGCTCCTGGCTTCAGATCGGCACAGCTCTGGCCATTGTGGCCATCTGGGGAGTGAACCAGCGGATGGAAGACCTCTCTCTCTCTACCTCTCTCTGTAACTCTGCCTGTCAAATAAATAAAATAAATCTTTAAAAAAATTGTTTACACTTGCTTTAACTAATTGTTTGAATGGACAAAAATGTTTTCTTACTAATTAGCGTCATCCAGTTTTAAGATATTTATTTATCTGTCCCAGACTTCTTCTAGCAATATAACCTTTAAGATAACTAATTTTTCCCCTTTCATATTGTCTTACAGTAAAAAGCTGAGCCATTCTGTTTTAGGTCCCTTTAAAGCATAAGTTTCTATTTATCTGAACAAACCTTAGTGGTGACCTCTAATAAGTCACATTCTTTCAATTACTCCCTCTCACTGAGTGTGAGAAGAACCTTGTGAGTTCCTTTTGGCCAATAGAATATGGAGAGGATGATACTGAGTATCAATGGGAGCTAGAGATTCTTCTGCTGGCCTTGAAGAAGTAAACTACAGTGTTGTTAAAGGGACATGTGACAACTGCAGATGAATAGAAACTGACAATGGCCCCTAGCTGACAGCCAGTCAGGAAAGGGGTATGAGGAGGGGGAGGTGATAAAGGTCTATAGTTGCAAGGAAGTGGATTATGTCAACAAATACATGAACTTCTAAGAGGCCACAAACTCCATATGAAAACATACCCTGCCTGAAACCTTGATTGTGGCCTTGTGAGACTCAGAGCAGAAGACTTAAAGAAACCATATCAACATCACTGACATATCTCATTCATAGAAATTATGAGATAACAAATGTCTTGTTTTAAGTTGATTAGTCTATGGTAATTCCTTATGACCAAAAAATTAATACACAGATCAAAATTGATGCTGAGGACACCTGTATCAAACCCAGCCAGTTTTCCCAATATTAAACTTTTCTCTTTTCTTACACTGGCTTTCTCTTGGATTTCCACATTTATTGATCTATAATGAGTTCAGTACCATTCTCTCTCATATCTCCTCTTTATGATATAATAAATATTACTTAAAAGTTTCCAGGTTTTTTTTTCCCAGTTCTGTCTTCATCAGTGCCCCATGTTTATGGTACATCTATTCTAATGATTCTAATGTGTGTTAAGTACACTGGAAAAATCAGGTTTCTAGTATTTTATTACTTTAAAAGGCAGACAGAGAGAGAGAGAAAGAATATCTTTCATCCTCTGATTCACTCCCCAAATGGCCACAACCTTAGAACTTCTAGGGCTAGGCCAGAGTGAAGCCAGGAGCCACGAACTTAATCTGGGTCTCCCACAAAGATGGCAGGGACTCAACTATGTGAGTCATCATCTGCTGCTTCCCAGAGTGCACTTTAGCAGGACACTGGAATAGGGCATGAAGATAGGAGTTGAATCCAGGCACTCCAGTATGGGATGCAGGAATCCCAAGCAACCTCTTAATTGCTATGCCAAAACATACCCCCGCCCCTAAACCAGCTTTTATTCAACCACATACCTGGCATTTTATCTTCTTCAATAATTAAAATACTTAAAACTCCACATTTGAATTTCCTTAAGTTACCTCTTTTAGATCATTCATCAATTCACAGTGGGGATATTTAGGGGAATGTTATTTTGTCACATAGTCAACCAAAACTGCTCTCCTCCTCCCCCTGCAAAACCTCAAATCACTGTGTTAACAAACATCAGGTATTGATTTTTAATGAACTATTTCTATTTTTTTCTGTATTGATTGCAATTGTCAAAAAATTCATAACAATAACTTTCAGGTGGTAATTCATTTCAATACTTTTCTGATCGCTATTTTTAAATGATTTGACAAAGAAACAGTTTGTACTTGATGTTAACTGTTAATATGTGTTATAACTGATGATTAGCAGTTAGCTAGTGTTCAGCATTAGCTTGAGCAATGTACTATTTAATGTATTAACTATATTAAAATACAAAATAGAATTTGTCTTATTAAATTATGGCAACTTAATGACTATAATAACATAAGGACAGTGTCACCTCCCTTAAATCTCAAATCTCATTTCTTTTTTTTTTTTTTTTTGACAGGCAGAGTTACTGAGAGAGAGAGAGAAAGGTCTTCCTTTTTCCATTGGTCCACCCCACAAATGGCCACTACAGCTGGCGTGTTGCGGCCGGCGTGCTGCGCCAATCCCAAGCCAGGAGCCAGGTGCTTCCTCCCGGTCTCCCATGCGGGTGCAGGGCCCAAGGACCTGGGCCATCCTCCACTGCCTTCCCGGGCCACAGCAGAGAGCTGGACTGGAAGAGGAACAACCGGGACAGAATCCCGCGCCCCAACTGAGACTAGAACCCGGGGTACCGGCGCCACAGGTGGAGGATTAGCCTAGTGAGCCAAGGCGTCGGCCTCAAATCTCATTTCTGAAGATTGTAAGTTTAAGTTTTACATTATATATGCTATTAATAAGTGTGTATTAATATATATTAGATAATACCTTTTATTCATATTTCTTGATACCATTTTACAAAATGAACTATTATTGATAGTGCTTCCTATATACTAAATATCTCAAATGTTTATCTGGAATGATTCTGTCATAACATTTTGCTATAGTATAGTTTTAATATTCATTATGCTATCTTTACGGGAATTATGGTGATGATAACCATATATAGAAATTGAGATGAATTATACATACATAGAATGGCTTCATGTGCGTGGTTGAAGAATTCTTGTTCCCATAATTTGCTTCAGGTCTGGCTGTTCCTTGAGAGCTGTCCCAGTTACGAGGTGGATAGATGTAAAAATTGTTTTCTTTGGGTTCATGAGTAATAAAGCTATTTTAAATGAAGAAATGGTAAATATTTTTTGATTCTTTAAAAAATAAAACACATACTATGAAGTATGAGGATGAGATAGATAGTGATGATTATGTTCTGTAGGAAGCAAATAAATGAAGTCATTCAGAAGTCACATTACATTGATATAACAGACATAAAATAATAGCATCCTCATAAAACTGAAAGAACTAAACCAATCTCCTTTTATTCTGTTTCTCCCTAAAACTATAAATTTTGTTTGGGAACACTTACCATGTTCTTTATCAACATTTCTGAAACATTACTGTGATGCACAGATAAATGAAACAAGTACATTTTTTAAAATCTTCTAGATTAATTTTGGTCACATTTGGAACATTTGGAAATGAGTTAAAATGCTATCTTATATTCTGGAATAAACACAATTGCATTCATATTCACAGTTTGAAACATTGTTATCTGTGACTACTCCCCTTTCTTTTCTCCTTATAACTCTACATCCTATCAAAAAAACTACATCAATTAAAACCGTTTACTGAAAGTCTGCCCAAGTGAGACTCCGTATTTATATGTTTTAATTTCCCTTTTAAAAGATAGCTTACTTGTAATTTCTTCCAGAAAACTGTGATGATGGAGATACAGGACTTCCAGGAGAGACCATTTGAAGGGATGAGCTCCAAGGATTCTGCACATAGTTTTTGAAGTAGAGCGGAAACAAAATTTTAAGGAAATTATATAATAGCTCACACTGATTCTACATGCTAATATTTAAATATCAAGATAACTCCAGATGTGATGCTCTAATGATGCAGATAAACACAGGAAAATGTTTACGTATTATGTTGACAATGTAGCAGTATTTATCTATCTATCACTCTGTCTATCTATTATCTATAATCTAGCTATGGATGAAGAATGATCTACTGAGGGGAAAGTGAAAAAGGAAAATGCATTTCAACCACCACTCCTAAGAAGTAACTGACCCTTTTAAGCAAAAAGATTAAATTTAAATCCCACTTCTCATTGTCATATATAAAAAACAATTATCCTAAGGAAAAACACAGTTAACAGACATGACTCCAGCAGAGAATACTTGGGTTGAGTACAGAGAGCTGCAGCACCAAACAGCCACATCATATGGTATATTTTAGAGGGAAGTAATTCATACAAATCAATTAATAAAGGGTTTTTTTTTAAAGATTTACTTATTTATTTGAAAGAGTTACACAGAGAAGAGAGGCAGAGAGAGAGAGAGAGAGAGAGAGAGAGGTCTTCCATCCGATGGTTCACTCCCCAATTGGCCTCAATGACCGGAAGTGCGCCGATCCAAAGCCAGGAGCCAGGAGCTTCTTCCGGGTCTCCCATGTGGGTACAGGGGCCCAAAGGCTTGGGCCATATTCTACTGCTTTCCCAGGCCATAGCAGAGAGCTGGATCGGAAGAGGAGCAGCTGGGACTAGAACCAGTGCCCATACAGGATGCTGGCACTTTAGGCCAGGGCATTAACCCGCTGAGCCACAGCGCCGGCCCCAATAAAAGTTTCATACTTAAAGACCATACCTTAAGTGATTAAGAAAAGACTAAATTGTAGTAATATGGGCATTGAAGCGGAAATTGGTATTCAACACAGATATGAAGCATATAACAGTGGATTCAGGCCAGATCTACACAGAGCCTATTCATATAACCACTGTAGTTATGGGTAGGTACAAACCATTGTGACTATGGCCATTTTTTTACTATTTTTTTATTTAATAAATGTGAATTTACAAAGTGCAACTTTTGCATTGTTGTGGCTTCCTCCCGCCCAACCTCCCTCCCACCCGCAGCCATCCCATCTCCCACTCCCTCTCCCATCCCGCTCTTCATCGAGTTTCATTTTCAATTATCTTTATATACAGAAGATCAACTTACTATATACTAAGCAAAGGTTTCAACAGACTGCATCCACACAACCACACAAGATATAGAGTACTGTTCGACTAGTAGTGTTATCGTTAACTCTCGACTATGGCCATTTTGAAATCAGGCCACTTTGTATACAGATTTTTCTAACACAGAGAAATTTGATGCAGTCTATAAAATGATCCATTATAATTTGATTTTTAAATATTAAATAGTTTGTGAAATATATGCCATAGCCCATCCTTAAGTTTCAGCCCATTCCCACAACTACTCTTGGAGGGTAGGGGATCTTGGATGAATAATAATATCAGAGATAAAATAAAGAATAGGTGTCATTTGGACAGACCTACTGATATACACAGGAAGATACAAGTTTACATCTTGAAGTCTTACTTTGCTCCTTGGGCTTTCCTTTTCTGCTTTGTTTCAATGAACTTCTACAGAAAAATTTTAAAACAAAAGAAAAGGAAAACCATGACTCTTGAACTATATCAATGAGTCTTGGCAAGAAAATTTCACTTGGGTCTTCAGTCAGTTCCTTTAATATTTTTTTCCCTGATACCACCATGGACAGAATCAGGACATTCTGACCATTCTATCTTTTAGGTCTTAAAGTGCCTACCTCCCCTTCCCCAAGGGATATAATTTCATTGGTCCAGGCCTCTTTCTTTGTACCAGGCTAGAGAGGATAGTGTATATAATATAATGAAAAGAAGTATTTCTAAAATTTAGATCTGGGAACCATAAATGCAGTCTCTAGTTTCATCAGTGTGTATGTGTTGAGGAAAAGGATTCCATAATTATCAAGCAGCAGGAGGAATCTCAGCATGTAGAGGGACTGCTGTGTACCTCTCATTTCTCTCATTTTGGCCTAATATAAACCCATTAATCTAGACCTAGCCCTTGATCCAACTACGTAGATGTGGAAAAGTTTTTAGGCAAAACTCAGGAGTAGAAAATTATAGAATAGAAGGCAACACCAGAGAGAAACTGAAATTGTGGGACTATTTTTTTAACATCAAGCTCTAGGCATGGTGAAGATGGTAGTGGTAATAGGAGTGTGTCACTGTACTCTTATGAGCACACAAAGGTTCAAAAACAGCAGCAGTTAGTGACTAAAGATAATTTTCTCCATCAGTAGTGACTATATCTGACCCTTGATGTAGGATGACTATATTATTTATTGTCCAAGCCAGAAAACCTATGAGATTATCAAGGGAAACTGTTAATGCTTACATTTAAACAATAGGCATATACTGGCACTTTCCTGGTTGCCCTAACATGGAGTCAATGTTGTTGAGACCAAAACTGAGCCTCCTCATGTCCTCCAGAAACATAGTCAATGTGACTCCCACTTTCCTCATCAAAAAATATTCTTCTTTTGTATCTTATCTTAGAAAACTTTGAAACACCCTATTAGATATTACACAGGCACAATAAGGGATTCTATTGTTCTGTTCCCACAATGAGATTGACACTGTGAGAGCATGGGCAGATAATGTTTAGTATAGCATTAAGCCATGATCCAGCTTGACAATTTCAAGGGTAAAGATAAAGCCATGTGGAAAGCAAATCAGGGTATGAGTGTAGGAAACTCAGAAGATTCGCATTTAAATTCATGACCAAAATATTATCTGTGGGTTGGGAAATAAAAAAAAAAAATCAAGGGAAGTTTCTGGAACTCATTGATTACATTCCAAAGAGCAAAAAGTGTGCGAAGGAAAACATACATGTGCATCTAACTCTGTCTCGAATAGCCTTTTGTGCTGCTCCATATTTTGGAAGTTACAGGCAAAGAAGTTGTCCTATTCTTTTGCCTTCCAAATGCCAATGAAAGTTTTCCAGTTGTTACAGAATAAAAGCTGTATGCAGGGAAGCAATAAGCAGAACTAGGGGTACACTGCACCATGAAAGGCTACCTCTGTTTCTCACATGAATTTAATAAATTTAATATTTTAAACTGTGTGATAAAAATTTCCAGAGGTCCAGAAGCACTTCCCAGCATATTTTAAAATTCCTAAATTAATTTTCTGATTCTCTTAGACCATTATTTCACCATTTCTTCTGTCCTCAAACTTCCAATTTCTCTTCTATATTCTTTATTTCCAGTAGATTATCTGTCTCACTTATTATTTCACTAAGAGAGTGGAAACTATCAGAAGAGCAATATTTCATATTCTCATCACCAAATTTACCAACCTGCCTACTTCTATATCCATGCATGTGCTATGGATAAATTATGTCTGTTGATATCAAAGTCTAATCTCTCCAAATGTTCTCAGGATTTCTCCCCCTCTTTCTTCCTCAAGTAGTTTACTCATATAATTATTATCATTCTATCCTATGGTAACATTAGATTCCTCTCTGTAGATCATTCCTATTAACATAAAGATACATAGAACACAATAACTCTCTTAACTCCACATTTTCTCTGCCTCATTTTTCCAATTCCTATCATTGTGAAACATTTCAAAATGTCATCTACCATCATTGTCACCTCTCCTTTACATCTTTCACTTTTCGATTCATCTCCACCACTTTGCTAGAGCTGTGCTTGTCAAGGTTATCAACCAGCTACACAATGCCAGATCCAGTTGTAATTTCCTGTCTTCATCTGATTTCATCTCAGTAGCATAAACACAGTGAACTTTCCCCTATTTCTTGAAATACTTTCTTCCATGACACCACACTCTGGCTTTTTTCTCCTCTGTCGATATCTGATCTATCATCATTCCTTTTGCCAGTCCACCCTCTCCTTTACTACCTTATCTGTAACTATCAGTGCACCTAAGGGCTTATTATAAAGCTTTCTTTTCTTCTGTATCTACAGTACCATAAGTCCAATAATAGGGTTTTTGAAAAGCATTCAAATGTTGATAACTACCAAATCTTTATTTCCAATCCACACTTGTCTCTTGAGATCCAAATCCACATTCCAACTGCTTACTCAATACCTCCACTTGGATGGCTAATAAGAATTTCCAATTAAACATGTCAAAGCCAAAATATTGCACCTTACTACCACCTTCAAATCTAGTCCTCCGGTGTTCCTCATCCACCAAAGTCCTTAGGGTCATTATTGATACATCGCTTTCCTTCATGTCCCCATGTTCGATCTTTCAGCAAGTTTTATTTCTCAGATCTTAACTCTTAAGCTTCTTTCAGATTCTGAACTCTTCTTCCTGCTTATAGTTGTGACACCCTCCAAACCACTCTCTACACAGAACTCAGAATCATTCCTATGGGCAAACTCCTCCAATAACACCCTCCAACTGAACAAGAAAGTCAAATATCTTATCATATCCTACAAAGCCCAGCATGATCCAGCTACCACACAAATACTTCATTCAATTGAATTTTTTTGAGCATCTCAAGTCCATTTTTCTCTTAGGGTTTTTTTATTTCCTCTTCTCCACCTAAAAATTTCTTTCCTCAACTTTTTATATGTAAAGATACTTCTCATCTTTTAATTCCAACTCAAATATCATCTCTTCAAAGAATCTTTTCTAATATTTCCATTTAATGTTGCCCACCTCCAAGTCACAAACTCACTGTTTCATCAACCTTCTTTATTTTATTTATAGAATTTATGACAATCTGAGGTAATCTCATTTACTTGCTTATTTGTTTATTGTCTGCCTCCTCTCTCTTCTCCAATGTAAGCTCCATGAAGACAAGACTTCATTGCAGTGGTGGGCACTGTGCAGTGGATTAAGCTACCGCCTATGACTCCAGTATTCCATATAAGCATTGGTTTGAGTCCTGGATGTTCCAGTTTTTTTGTATGAACTCATTTATTTGATGCATTAAATAGGTAAAAAAATTACATGCAACTGCATAAAAAGAATCACATTCTCAGACTACATGAACACAGAGCAATGGTCAAAAATAATGAATTGTAGAATGGACCCCAAGATTTAAAGCAAAAAAAGCACTCTATACAGAAAAGTTTTAGGCCTATAACTTCACTAAATCCAGCTGCTCCAATTTCAATCCAGCTCTCTGTTAATCCACCTGGGAAAGCAGTTGAAGTTGGCCCAAGTACTTGGCCCCTGCACTCATATGGGAGACTCAAGTGAAGCTCCTGGCTCCTGGCTTTGGCCTGGCCTACTCCCAGTCATCACTGACATTTGGGAGTGAGCTAGTGGATGGAAGACCTCTCTCAGTCTTTCTCTCTGACTCTACCTTTCAAATAAATAATTTAAAAAAAGACTACTATATCCTCAATGTAGAGAATAGTTCTAGGCATATAATTTGCAATCAATACACTTTGATGAGTGAATAAATAATGGTATGTAGCAAACACTATTCATTACACTTTTATGTTAATTACTATGGAGAATAACATTTGTTCATTCTCTTATGCAGTCTGCAACCCCTGTCCTATGACCCTATACTTTCATGGACTTTTTGAATAACTAACTATCTGAGCAAAAATCACACACAGCTAAAGAATAACCTGGGCAGTACATAAGGCACAGTGGGCTATCAGTTAGAACCAGTCTACTGATTATGCAGAATCATTTACTTTCCCGTGCTTCTGATTTACTGCATTTTGGTACCATTGTAAACTTGTATGGAGAATAAAAATGAGAAATAAAATTTGTCACTCAAACTAGTTAAACTTGGTTTCCAATAGAAGTTTAAATCAAGAATCAGTAAAGAAAAACATTCTAAAAGATAATTTGATATTTTCTGTTTAGAAACAATATATCCATGCTTCTGTTAGTCTGACTTCTTGCTCAGAACTAAAGAGAATTAAGTATTGGGTATTTAAGATTTGGTGAAGAAAAACAAAAAAGGAAGAGAGAGAGAGGAGAGAGAGAGAGAGAGAAGGGAATGTCATTGTATTGTTAGAATTGCATCAACGAACTTTAAAAAAAAAAAAAAAAAGGATTTGGTGAACAGTCTGACCTAACCAGCAGATAAGCAAGTCAAAGAAATGGAAGAAAGAGAAAGAGGTAAGTAGTCTTCAAACCTCTTCTCTAGGATTACAGTGATAACTAATCTTTCTTTTTCCACCTCTGCTTCAACTAATAGCCTTATCCACCAAAAAATAGTGACTCAAGGCCCCTGCCGAGCTCTTTTTGCTCACTTATAAAGTGAATTTTAACTTTCTCAGTGTTCTTTAATGCATGCCAGATTGGCTTGTAAAACCCAGAGAGAAGTTTAACACCCATAAATGAAAAAAATACATCCATAAGTATATAGGAAGTATATACTTATAATGAAGTTAAAATAACTCATTGAGAAAACGACATAAGTCATATCAGGTATGTATTGACAGACACCACAATCATAAAGATAATCCTTTAAAAACTAGCAAAATAGAGGCAGGATGTCTTTATAAAATTCATATTAATTAACATTATTCTATGCTATATTTAAATTCTCTCTATCCAAAAGCATTGAAGTCTAATGAAATTAAGTCTTTTTAAGCTCTGAGTAAAAAATGTTCCTGCTTCTAATTAAGTCACACACACATACACATTCATGTGAATGTTCTAGAAGGTACAGTAAAATGCAGTCACCTCCCTTGAGTTCTATATAGTACCATTAAATAGTACCCTGAGGTATTGTAGACCAGAAAGAGTGACTACATCTGCCAAAGGTGTACATTTTACAACTGTTGAGCAATTTAAATCCTCAGAGAATCTGACTCATGTTATTCACAGTTTCCTCCATTGGCTCTACACCTAATAGAGAGACCATATGTCTTAAGATTTTACAGGGACAGTACTAATTTCATGTAACCTTATTTGATAATGGAAATTTGATAAATGTATTACCTGTATGCAATTTCATACCTGTACAAAACCTTTTATGGAGAGAAGCACATAGATTTTTTTTTAGAAAACCTTTCTGTTTCAAGATGTCCTAATTTGTTTAGATCAGAAAATATTATTATTCATGTACTACTCCTTAGTTGAAGGAAATTTCTTCATGAATCAGTGTTGATTCATTGCCACAAAATGTAGTGAAATGAGCCTGGGGCTCTTTGGCAAGTTTGTATTCTTCCTCCACAGTTTTTGTTTATGCTCTCCTTGGGTGATCATACACACTCCCAGGGTTGAGTACCAGTTTTGCCTTATTTAATCTCTTGGAGCTTCAATTTCCTCATTTTAAACTGGGAATAATAGAATCTGTTTCTTAAGTTTCTCATAAGAACATTTAATGAAAGAATGTATATGAAATGCTGAGCCTAGTGACTCTATCTGAAACACAATATTTAATATAGAAATATGACTTCAACTATCCATGATATTATTTTCATTGAACATCTTTAGGTTAAGCATCTGTACACAGAGACAGATAATACAGAGATATTACAATGTTGGGGGAAGAGATGACAGACAAGTAAATAGGCTAGTCTTCATCTTCAAATGATAAGAGGATCAAGTAGAACATGCATGAAACCCTTCAAAAATGGTACCAGAAACAACAACAGTAAGGGATCCCTGGACATTTATACCTACTCACTTCCTTCTTTCAAAAAGTAGTTTTATTGAGATGTAATTTATATGCTAAAAAATTTGCCCATGTAAAGTGTACAACTCAATGGTTTTTAGTATATTCACA